>NC_135482.1:41426293-42032052 GCF_052094955.1 Ictidomys tridecemlineatus | reverse complement strand
GTTATTGATTATTTCCTTTGCTGAGAAGAAGCTTTTTAGTTTGAATCCATGCCACTTATTGATTCTTGATTTTATTTCTTATGCTTTAGGAGTCTGATTAAGGAAGTTAGGATCTAATCTGACATGATGAAGATTTGGGCCTACTTTTTTTTCTATTAGAAGTATAATAAAATCCTTTCTCTTATTTAAAGAAAATCAACCTCTAGTTTGACTCTCATCTGTTTTCTCATTATAAAATCTTTTTACGTATCCTTGTCCATGTTTTTCCTTAAATAGCAGGATCTCATTCTCATTCGGTCAACTCAAGTATAGCCTATTAAATTTGCAAAACCAAAAAAAAAACCAAGAATCTTATTTGGTCACCTATATTTCTTCAGACTCAGCTTTCGTTTTTTACTCTGCAAAAAGTTCTGAAAAGGCTTTGTAGATATTCTGTTTTTCTTCCTCCTTTTCTTCTTTCTTCCTTCTAATTCTTTTTATTATATTTTAATCTTCCCCTCACTGAACCACCAATCTTTTAGCTCCCCAAATTGTTACAAGGTAATCATTGATTTCCAAGTCACAAAATTTTTTATTGCTGAGAACTTCCTACATTATTAAACAGCTTTCTTGTATTTTATTTTTATAATTCTCCAGATTTTACTCACAATCCACAATAAAATGTTAGATTTTTCTCAAGACTCAATCTCAGGATTCCAATTTATCTAAAGGTAGATTGTTTAGCTATGCAATTTCTACCTTATTTATGATTTTCAACTAGATTTGTCAAAAAATAACGTATCTTAACAGAATTGTCTTTTAATATCAGATTAATATAAATATTTACCTAATTAGCATCAATTATTATTCAAAAATTCTATTACACAATTATGACTCTCCAAGGTTCTATTACACAATAAAGATTAAAACAAACTTGATCTTTGGCTATATACCTAGTCTTTTCCACTTTTTTTTTTTTTCCCCTCAGAAACAGCACCATTATCCATCAGGCATGTAAGCTGGGAACTATGTATAATGTTGGACTTGCCCTTACTTGCTATTCCAATAACTAGAAAATTCTATTAGTATAATCTACTAAAAAAATCTCACAAGCTTGAACATTTCTTATAGTCCTAGTGAGTTTAAATTATCATCGCTTCTTCCCTCATCTAACAACTTTGGTGTTTATCTTTTATGATTTCTCTATAAAGTATAATATTTTAAGTGAGCAAATAAGACCATATCACACTGATATATAAATCAGTTCAATGGCTTCTCATTGCTACTAGGGACAAAGTAGCATAAATCAACACTGTTTAAAAGCTGTACCCTGTGTGGCACCCAGCTAAATAAGCCAGGCTCATTTACACTATCCTCTATTTATCTATAGCAACCCTAGTTCTCCTTTGGGTACTCTTGTCTTCTCTCAAAATATGCTTTTCTATAGGCTATTCACATTGCCTGGTTATGAGTCCCTCCTCCTTCGATCAGCTTGTCTGATTCTTCTTTCTATGGAATCATGTCTTTAAATGGTGTGCTTCTTCAAATATTGAATATTAATTAATTGATTGATTACTAATAACGTGACATATTATGTTTCTATAGCTTCATTTTTTAAATCTTTTCAGCATATTAATTTATTTACACACTAATAATAATAAAGCAAGGGACATGTGTTTATAGTTCTTAGATCTCTGTTTTATCTTTTGCATTTGTTCTAGCATGAGGCCTATAAATCAAAAGTGTTTTATAAATATTAGTGGGATAATTCAAGGAAAATTGAACAGAATGGTTTATTCAAAGATGATTTCCAATAAATTTGTATTGGGAATGAAAAAGATCAATCATGGCACTAAGTTGGTGTTTGATAAATGTCAGCCTAAAATATATGAAAAGGAATTTTAGACATTGTATTCTGTCCTATGTGTAAATAAGGATATTTATTCAAATGGTAAAATGCTGGCTTGAAATTACTGTTCCTTGTCAAGTATGTAATCCCCCATATTTCCAAGATTTATATTGGCAAAAGTATCTTGCCATCGCTGATGGCAAGAATGGGATATACAGATGTTTTTAACTTAATAAATAATGGCATGTTTTCTTTTTTCTATATTTTTTGTCTTCAGACTAGTCAGGAATATGTTATTGTTTTTCTTTATTTCCCTTTTTTTTTCAGTAGCAGAATTTTTCAGTAATTAGTTGTATCTTTTACCAAACTACATTTTCAATAGAATTCCTAATTTCCTGACCAGAAATTATCTGAAAAATATTTTTATATATGTTTGAAGACAATCTTCATTTGAAGCCCACCATAAAATTGAATAGAAAGTATCTGATAATTATTTTCTAGTTAAAATTCACATAACTTCATTGACTAAAACACTAATATACCAGTAAGATCGAAATTGTTTTAGTAATGGTAAAACCTGTAGCATACCACAATTCTATTAGCTATAGTTGTCTCTTTCGGGATGCTGAAATGTAATTAAATAAGTCTTTACTACTTATTTTGGGAAAACAAGAAAAATAAGGAACAATTTGTTAGGAAATATCTTTTCCTGTATTGTTGTAAATCTGTTCCAGTGATCATGTCTGATAGAATCACAGGGGGAAAAAAGTAATTCTTTTTTTTTTTTTTGTAATAAAATTATCTTAATGGGGAGTTACATTTTTTCTTTTCTCAGTTTTGTGAAAAAAATTAACATTTCAGTATTATAATGTACTACATATAAATGAGCATTTCATTGAGTCTGAAAGTAAGAATAAGATTAAATATTATAGGTAATATAGAGTGAATTCTATGTTTTTAACCTTTGTAGAATAAATTTTCATATTTAAGAAAGTATTATTTTCAAAACCCTATTGTTTAATTTATAAGCCAACATAGCAGAAAAAGATGCATTTTTATTATTTTTATTGCAACACTATATCAAATAGAATGTTTAGTTTTGTTATGCTTTTTAAAGTATTATGATAGGATGATAACTATAATAGCAGTTTCTGAACTATTCTCTAATCTTAACCCAAGTATACTGCAACACAAATGAACTGTTTCTATGCAAATGGCACTTACATTTCTAAGATTCAAATGCCCAGATGATAGCAATCCTTTGAAAACTCATTCCATCACTTTATTTATTCATATTTATATAATTTTTTCCTGCAAAAAATACTTTTGGTGGCTACTACAAAAATAAATCATGATTTTCTATTTGCAAATGATTTAAAGTTATGGATCAGTTATTAAAAATTAAAATAGAGGCAGAAATAATTTCATAAAACATGCTATTAAGTTCTGGGCAATTTTAGGAGTTGAGAAGGAAATATGGCACTGAGCTGTTAGAAGCTTAGATAATTTCATAGCAATATTTCAATATTGATTTCACATTGTGTGAATTCAAGACTTACTGCATTTGTAACACCATTTTTAAAAAGTTTTATCTTTTGTTTAACTGAACCCTTATAATACAGTCTTCTCATATGTCCTTTTAAAGGGCATAAATTGATTTACTGCACAGAGTACTAAAATATCCTGAAAATGGAAAATGGCAATATGAATTTAATAGGAGCCCTTTTAAAAAAAAACTTAGTTCCATTTTGCAAGGGGATTGTGTGTTTTTCTATCAAAATTCATATAATCAGTTATGGAAGGGATACTACTGTGTGGTTTAAATATTCTATTCTATAATAATATACCTTCATTAATTAAGAAAATTCAGAATATAAATGGAAAAGTTCAAGAGACTACATTGAAATCAGTCTTCTGTGACTGTTAGCTATTCAAATGGAGCTTTTGATGGAGTTATGTTTCCTTTTATTTTGTAACATTAAGCAGGATTGCACATATTTTAGGTTGCTGATTAAGAACATATTTGTACGGTGTTTTTAGAAAACATCAAGACTGTTTTCTTCATGTACAGCCCTAATTTTTGGTATAAATGGATACAGAAGAGTTTCAAATATATGAGTAAGAAGATTTCCTCCACGTTCTAGGGGCAGCTTGAGCTTCATGCTGAGTGTTCACTTTGGGCAATGATGGGATAGAGGTCATTGAGAAAGAATGCTAACTTGATATGGGAAAATGTGTATCTGTACCCAAGAAAAAGAAAACAACAATCCAAATCATCTTGTCTCCAAAATCCGAATCATCCTATAAATCCTCTGAATGATGATCCTGTAAATGATGACCAGCAAATCTACCCCTAAAAGATATCAAAGTAACTTATTGTCTAAGAATTAATAGTCTTATTTTTTTTCACAGAATGATTTAAACAAAACATCACTATTACTATTTACTCCCTAAATACTACAGACTACTTATGGAGATAATATTATCACTAGAAATCCATACATGATACTATCACTAGAAATCCTTTCATTTTTATAACCTGGATTTCTAAGTCTCTTAGCATAGGGCCATCTACCAGCAATAACTAGTTTGCTTAGAGAGATGGTTGCAATGTTCCAAGAAGAACATGTTTATGGGCATAGAAATCACTGGGGACACCAACTATGAAGTCCTCCTGGAGATGATGCCTAGAGTCAGGATTTAATCCATCTACTGAGAAGTGGAATTCTTTAAAATTCAGTGTAATCTCCTTCAAAATCAATTTAATGTTCTATTAATCAGTTTAATGAGGAAATCCTAAAACAGCAAATAGTTTTCTCTATTTTACTTCTTTTTTCTCTCATTACTAATTAGTTTTAGTTTTCCACCCAAAAGTTCCTGAAAATGTTAGTTTGGTAATATTCTCTGATATAATTTCTTAAGAATATTATTCACTCAAACATCTTATAAAAAAAGGTATCTATATAACTTGTTGATTGTGTCTACAAAATACATCTCAGGTCCATTTATTAATCTCCATCTCCACTGAAATGAGTCTAGTTCATTGACTCTTTTTTCAGACTATTGGTGCTATTCACAAACTCTAGGCCTCTACTCTCCAAAAATCACAGAAAATCCATCCTCACAGGAAATCCAGCTTAAGGGCTGGGATGTAGACCAGGGGTGAAGTGTTTGCCTTGCATTTGCAAAGCCCTGGATTTCGATCTCAGGTTACAAAAAAAAAAAAAAAAAAAATCCAGCTTAAATACTATGCTTTCTAAATTATATTCCTTTCGTGTCTAACATCTAAGTATACCTATCTATTAAACATAGAATAAAACCTAATTATTTTAACATGGCCTGTGAGACCTCATATGATTTACCCTTTGTCAATGTCTCCAGACTTTTAAAACTTTAACTACTCTTGCTTTTTCTCGGTTTAACTTGAATTCTGTGACTTTCTTGAAAACACCAAAGCTTTTCTAATTTCTAGACCAGGGCCTATCCTACATATAGGTTTTTCAGCCTCATTCTCTTTACACAGTAATATGTAGCGATAGCCTAGCAATTTGTACATAGCATTGGTTCACACACCTGTTTAGAGATGCTCAATTAGTGCAATGTTCAAAATGTACATGGTAGTGGCAAAGTTTTCCTTTATTTTGGCTAGACATGATAAGAAAGCCTATGCACCTGGTTTACTGCTAACATCTATCTTATGTTTGCAGCAACAGCCTTGAAAAAAAATTATAATAATTCGATGACACAATGGAGCACTAAAAGGAAACTGGGTGTTTGGTAATCGTACTAAGCTTTTAGGTCAAACACTGACTCTAGATTTTTTTCAGCTAACAAATCCTTAATATTTAATTCAAGTATAGGTGAGTTTTCATTTTTATGAAATCAGTTTATATTGTTACAAAAACAATGTAAGAGTTTATTATATAAGGGAGACAGCAATAACATGACTCTATGGAAGAGTGCTTACAATTGATTAGCATCCTCTACCATCATATTTTTTGAACTGATTACATGCTATGGAAAAGTTACTTTGACTAACCTAGACTCACTTTTCCCAGCTATAAAATGGAAAGTCGAATTACCTAAATAAATTATTATGAGGATGAGACATAATGCATGCTATAATCTTGCACAGTGCCTAACACATAGTAAACCTCAATAAAGTAAAGGTATTGGCTACCAGAATTACAAAGCCAGGCTTAATATTGCAGAAGAAGTTACATGAGTGAGAAAAAGCATTTAGTTAATTATTCTCTTTCTCCATCATTCTCCAGTGTAAACAACTTAATTGACCACTTTCTTGACCACTTTCTTGGAGCTGAAGATGTTTTTTCCTTAAGTCAGCCGGCTCTGATACAATAAATAAATGTATACGAATTCAGATGCTGAAAATATATTCCCAAGATTGGTTTTCCTGCAACCACATAATTACCACTGTCAATTCTTGTTTCTCCAGTGTTAAGTGCAAGCTCACTGGTAATGACCCCAACTGCTGAGTAATTAACTCCCTCTGATCTAGATGTCAGAATATCTGGATGGCGTGTGCTAATGTGAAATTCACTACTACAAAAGAATATAGCAAAAGCAACATCAAAAACACAAACAGACTCTTCAGAGAACAAAATCCCAGCAGGTTCAAGTTTTAAAATAATCTACCTGCTGGCACATCCAATAAACCTGCTGATTATTGGCCACTCTCTCTAAGCCCTGCTGTGTCTTACCTACTCAACTGAAGAGGCTGCTGTTCTAAGTGACTGCTAATAGTACATAGCAAGGAGAAATAAGTTGTGGCCTATTATTGTTATCAGGAAAATGATAACAGTTACTATTAACCAAGAAACAAAATGAAGAAGTAGAATATGTTGTTAAATGTAATTCTACTACATGATCATTTGCAAGAAGAATCCTAAACTGTATACATGCTTATTTGATTCTATTGTATAGTAGAGACTTTTTTTCTTTTTCATCAATACTTTAATATAAGACATTATTTGTAAAGCAACATTTCCTAAAAAATCTCTTTTGGAAGTGGATCAATGAAACCAATATCTTTTAGACTGCATTATTGACAAATGGGCTAATTGTTAACAGTATTTTGGGGTGAAGTGTTGCTTGATATATTCTTGTCAACAAAACTGTTGAAGATGCAGAAACAGGTGTAGATTGATGCAACCTTTTAATGCCTGATACTATGATGTGTTTTTCAGATACTTTTTTTTTCTGTCAGGAAAATAGACCACAGGAATACATATTTATTTCTGTGAGACTTTTTAGTAATGTACTGAGAAGTGGCACTGTGGTTCTATATTTGAAATTTTTGTTGCAAGAAGACTATCTTCCTATAGTTTCTTTAAAAGTATTCAAGGTCTGCACCCTAATCACACTTTTTAAATAAGTGTCATATATATGTTCATGAAATTCAGAAATTACACACAACACTGACACAATGAATTTCTGAATGGAGATGTTAGAATGTTCCCTAAAATATAAGGCATGACTTGAAATCATGATACAAGCACTTCAGTTCTGCAGTTCTCTGTGCAGTGTAGCACCAGGCAGGTACTCTCTGGTTGGCTTGTATAAGTGGTTACGTAGTATTTTCCCAGCTTCTCCTCATAGGACTAGTGAGATCGCCTAAATAATTTCTCTGCCTTGATAGGTGTGCCTGGCAATAATGTTCAGAGGTCCCAGGATTTACCTTCAGATGTTCTACAAAGTCACACCTTGGTGTTAAACTGCCTAGGTACAACCTACAGTTCTGCCATTCATATTCATTCATATTTCAATTTTTTAAGTGTCAATTTCCTAACTCAGGATGTTGTTCTAGTGATAAAAGAAAAGAATACAGATCAACATAGTTTGTGCAATAAATGTTAATAAGCCTGTAATCTCAGTGGCTCAGGATGCTGAGGCAGGAGGATTGTGAATTCAAAGTCAGCCTTGGCAATTTAGTGAGGCCCTAAGCAACTAAGAAAGAACCTGTCTCTAAATAAAATATTTAATGGCTGGAGATGTGGCTTAATCATCAATGACCCCTGGGTTTAATCCAGGTACGAAAAAAAATGTTGATGCTATTTTTACTATTAGTAAACCCTTATGAAGACAGTTATCAATTTATCTGTGACCTCTATAACCTAAATATATATATACATATATCAACTTCATATTTTTTGAACTTTTTTAACTACCACAGGGGTAGGACATGCTAGCTGGTCTATAAGCTTATAAGCATGACTCTCAGAGAACATCTCAGCAACCAGTCTTCGTTTTAGTACTGAAAACTGAGTTAGGGAATATGTTTGCCCTAATTATAATAGGGATAAGGAAGATGAACTTTGGATGAGAAGGAAAATCAATCCTAAGGGAGATACACCTGATTCAGGTGAAGTGTATCTAGTATGTCTCCAGCTAAGGCTCAATTCTAAATTATTCCATCTTTATGCACAGACAAGGGCTTAGAAGACAATTGAAGCATCTCAGATTTCTGAAAAGGCCCTCCCTCAGTTAAACTTTATCATTAACAGTTGTGTTTTCTGCTGAGCCTTGTAATGGTAAATGTCTATACCTTGATGGCTTCTTCAGATAAGAAACTTTGTTTTGTCAACTTAAACATGCTGATGTCTGGTCTTTGCAACTATTTGTATTTATTAATAACATATCAAGACAAAAGATATAACAATACAGCAAACATTAATCAATCATTGATCAATGATTTTTGAAAACTGATCAACAGAAATGTTTTAAAAATTGGTTTGTTCCTGTTTTCCAGGAAAGGCCAGCCTGGAACATGACTAATGTTCTTTAATGCTGCTGGGCATCACTGGTACCTGAAAATTTATTGATCAGATTCTTTCTGTCTCTAGATAAAGAGCTCCTGTAGATCCCAGCACTTCATTTCTAGAAAGCAATAATGACTATTGAAAGTAAAGAGCCAGTAACCAGAATGAGAGAGGGGACCAAGGTCAACCCAACTCTGACAAATAACTTTTAAAATACCAACAATAGCTTTGGTTTTGTTATTGTGTGGTGATGTCACTTATTTGGAGCATTTATCCTTTTATTTAAAAAGTTATTTTCAATTATGTGAGATGCAATATTTAATAATTATTATTTTTTCCTTTAAGAAGAAAGAGCTGAGGATTCCTTATATGTCTGATGCAAAGTTAGAGTCCATAAATTACCTTAAAATAGCAGTAATAGTAGTAAACACCTGAATGGTGCCTATTATATGCCAGGCACTATTCTACACAGTTTATACATACAACTTTATTAGTTAATGACCTCACAAGAACATTATGAGGTAGTTAATTAAAATGCCTGTTTTAGATAGGTGAATGAGGCACAAAGGTAATTAAATTACCAAAATTTATAGATTTAATGGATTTTATAACCAGAATTCAAACCTACAGAGTTGAGGACCAATTCTATGTTGTTAAGCAAGATGTCATTCTAACTAAAAAGGCAAACCACAAACAAACCAACAAACAAAAAATTCTAATTTACTGATTGAGTAAATTTTATAAATGTCTATACATTTTTTTCCAAATTGTTTTAAATCTCACTTTTAGCTTTCAAATATCACCACATGAAAATCAGTCCAATTTAGAGAAATGCTGTTGAAGATAGACCTACATCTATTATGCCTAAGTTCTAGGTTTGGCTTCTGAGCTGTTGATTGCTATTATCTCACAATGAACCTAGATCAGATATCCAAATGTTGTGTTCTCTGTACCTGAGGAGCTTTAAGAACTCTTACTGTTGCTATTGTTTATATTTATTATATTTTATTGATTGGACCTGCAGAATACTCTTACCAAACTACCCCATTTCCAGAATGTGCCTTTTCATCATATGCAGTGTGTGATTCTGTGTTATATAAATTGTGGAAATCAGGCAAAAATAGACAAATTCTGTCTTTCAAAAGCCACAATCAGATTTTGTAAGCCTGAGATTCCTGAGATTCCTTAGTAATGTAGCTTAGTACTTGTAATAACTTTGCCTCCAGAGATTCCAGTGCTACTCCCATAAATGTTTCTTTCTCCCTCTCCTTTGCTTTCATACTCTGTAATTTATTTTTTTTATCTAACACAAATGTATAGAATACTACTTAATTACCATAAAAGTTGTACCTGGGAAATTAACTTTTGTTATCCCAACACTTGATATTGCCCATCTAGGAACTTCATCATAAAAAGTATCAAGTATATATTTAGTTTTTGGTTTTAATATAAATAATATGCAGAAATGTCAGCATTTAGCAGAGATAAATTTGTGATTATATATCTAAGCTTAACATTGATCCAAGATAGCTTTATATCATGTTAGGGAGCAATATTATACATGATGTTAAGTCATTCATCAAGTACTGTAGCCAGGTGCTATGGCACACACCAGTAATCCCAGCAATTCAGTTGACAGAGTTTGAGACCAACCTCAACATATTAGTGAGACATTCAGCAACTTAGCAAGACCCTGTCACAAAACAAAAATTTAAAGGACAGGGAATATAATTCAGTGGTAAAGTGTCTCTGAGTTCAATTCTCAGTACCAAAAATCAAATATAAATAAATAAATTGGACAACTACTGTTTGTCCTTCTATCTGTTCTGTAACGATAGATACCTATGTTATCTGTGTGTCTCCCATTATAGGATTAGCACCCTGAAGGCCTGGGTCCTTCTGCTTCGTTAGACTTATTTTAAATTACTTAGGGAAGTCTAAATGAATCTGCTTTTCTTTTGTCCAACACAAAATCCAGCACCCTTGGGAATAGGTTTAGTCTTGTGCACACCCACAGAGTTCTGAGCCTTAGCTTCATCATTAACCCCTGACAGTGAGCTGTCTATTTGTCTAACAACCATCGTGCAACCTATGGAGTCTATTTGCCCCTCTGGAACTCTTTTAGAAATTACTCTAATTGCATATCCTCAGGGCTCACATTCATTTTGTTAAAGTTTTCTTAAGTCGAATTTTTTTTTAAAGTTTGGTTATATTTATTGAATATGGTCTTTACTATGTCACATAGCAAATGTGCAGTTTGGGAATCTGTTTTTGCCTCTCACATTGGTTGATGTGAGTGCTCTCAATGCCTGTGAAGATCAGGCTGTCAGAGTCTGTTGGGCAGTGGAGAATTGATGAGAAATGAAAGATGTGGAAAGTTTTTTTTTAGTAGGCTAAAGGCAATTAGCTAAGGTAATTTTTTATGGCTAATTTACCCTGTCAAAGAACTGGGGAAGAAAAGAATTCAGAAATATATGCTGAGACTGCCATCCTCATTCTCTTACCTCTTGAACAGAAAATTCTCTAAACACCAGACAAGGTCCTGGCTAAGTCATGTTTTCTTCTGATTTCAAGTGATTTCTTTATCAAATTGGAGGTTTGCACCTTATCCTTCTTCTATTACCTCAAGATTTGGTGATCAGTAGGCACTCCCCTTATTAATGTTACTCAAAGTACTTGTGGACTAGGTGTCATGTTCTTATCAAGTTTCCTACAATATACATAATCTCCATGTAGCCATGGAAACAAAATTTAATTTGCATAGTGTTTCCTGTCTTACTCACTTATAATGACTTTTTAAAATAGAAGATACTATACTTTGGTACAATTACCTTAGACAACTAAATTATTTGGTGATAACAAATAAGTCAGTAGATTGTAGCAAAGTTTGCAGAAAAGATTCTTATTGAAATTGTCTGGCTTGACTTCCAATTTTATAACTGTTCTTATTATCAGTTATATAAAGTAAAACATATAGGTGACATAAATTTATGACTAAATCTAAAGTATAAAAGTTCTTTTGGTTTAATATGAGTAAAAAATGAACTTATTTCTTCTCTATCAAGAAAATTTACTTTAATAGTACAAATAAAGAAATTTTCAAAAACAATACTCAAAAGGCCAAGGACAACAGAAGAAAAGATTGCAACAGAAATGTCTACTTTATAGACATCTAGATTTAATATTACTAGTAAAATTAGAAACAAGTGAATTCATGAAACAATAAGAAATCTTATAAAAATGAACTTTCAGGCAATAAGAACATATTTTTAGAAGTTAAAGAAGATTCAGAAATAAAAAAAGAAAAAACTTTGTAGAAATAAGATGATGACATCAAGGAAGAAGAAAGAAAGCAGAGAAATAAAAAGCACACTCAAATGTAAGAGATAAACCTAAGGTAATGCTGTGTATCTGAGATCCCTACTTTTTTGGAGATTGAGATAAGAGGATCCTAAATTCAGGGCCAACCTGGACAATTTTTGGAGACCATGTGTCACAAATAATAAATAAAGGCTGGGGGTGCTGCTTTGTAGTAGCAGTAAAGTCTTTGCCTAGCTTCTGCAAGGCACTGGATTCAATGCCCAGCTCCACCAAAAAAAAAAAAAAAAAAAAAAAAAAGGAAATATGTAACATAACATCACATCAAGTTATTGGTAATTACAAAATGAAAAAAAGGTTAGATAATTCAAAAGTGTCATAACAAAGACAATAGAGGACAAGTAATGATGAAAAAAATAATTCTAGAACTTTCCCTAGAACTAAGTACAAACTCACAGATTGAAAATATTCCTTGGTTAGCAGTGTGTGGTGGCACAGACCTGGTTTAATATAACTCAGGTGTGCTATTCAGGAGGCTGAGATGGGAGGAGTTTGAGGTCAACCTTGGCAATTTAGAAAGATCCTGTCTCAAACCAAAATAAAAGGGTTGGGATGTAGCTGAGTAATAGAACACTGACTTGGCATACATGAGGCCTTGGGTTCAGGCTCCAGTCTGAATATATCCCTTAAGGAGTCTAGAAGGATGAATTTTAAAATCTGAAGATAAATAATCCAAAAGTGTTTGAAAGAGAATAAAAATTATAAAGTGAATAAAGAAAAGAAAAAAAGAGATGAGTATCAGAAAATTATGGCTTCATCAAGGGCAAAGTTAAGATGCAGAAGAATTACTCTAGAATGAATGTCTTAGAGAAATGTTTTCCAATTTAGAACTCTAGAACAAATTAGTTCTTTTCCCTCAATCAACCTTTTTTTTTTTTTAATCCCAAATGGGTCTCTTATCATGGTCATACCAGAGAACGTGCTCCTGCATGATGATCATTGAGGGGTGTAAAGGAAGAATGAGATCATAGGATTTATAAAACAGGGACTCCACAGAGGAAAGAAAAATGGAAATTTCCATTCAGAAGAAGAATGTCCCTTCTGCAACAGTGATCCACTGCCTCAAACTGAAGGAGAAAGAGGGAAGGCTCTAGTAGGGATGCCTGAAATTTTAAAAAACAAACAAAAAACAATTAATTGTGATTGACTAGACCAAAGACAGTATTAAAATTGGGGGAAGACTTAATAGGCACAGAAAACAAATATAATTATTTATCTCAGATAATATAAACATTTAATACTTTTAAATTACATAATTTTTAGACCCAACAGAGATCGGTTATGACCAGTATTTACTATGATCATGACAATGTAAACTATAGTATTTGTTTAACAAATAACTGTGATTAAACTTTATTGATAAAATGTGGTAAGGGTAAATATTTTTTGTTTGATGAAGCATGAGTGGTCTAAATATTCATCTTCTATAATTAATGGAAAACATTCATAATTAAAACAACAAGAATTATCAGAATAATTGCACATTTAGGAATAGAGTTTCAGATAGAAAAAACATCGAATATTAATGAAGATATCTGAAAGTATTTCCATGTTCTATTGTCAAATATTTACATATGTATATGCATATGTATATAACACAAATACACAAATCTAGGTATATATATATATATATATATATATATATATATATATATATATACTTATAAACATAGAACTTCCCTTCAGTATTTGATCCCTCTTTCTATCTCCTCAACCCTATCTTCTCAGGTAACCTAAACATACAAAATAATTCCAGGTTGGAATAATGACTTTATCATTTTGCTGGAGATGAAACCACATTTTGATATTTCTAAAAAGCTTTTTTATGAGAATTTAATAAATGACTGTCACAGAGGAGAGCATATTCACTCTGAGGTCATACAACCTAAGTTAATCTTCTGGTTCTCTTATTTACTAGATATTTTTCTTCAGGCAAATTGAACTCTTTGGGCTTTGTTTTCTTCATACATAAACTAATCTAAAAATAGCAACTATTTTTTAAAACACTTTGAGGACAAAATTAACAAATATACAGCTATTATTATAGTTTCTGGCTCAAAGCAAGCACTCTACAAATAATAATTGCCTTTATAACTACCCAAGGTATTTTTAAAGCCAGCAATATAGTGATAATTTAATTTGCATTTTAGTCCATTTTTTAAAGGTAGGCTGCTATGTACTTTATTAAGGCAGAAATATGTATGCAGTTTAAATTAAATCATTTCAAATTTTGTGTAACCCTAGAAAAAAATTCTTTTGGTATGTCATTTAAATAATGGGTGCTGGAGGGTTTTGTTGTTGTTAAATTGGATTCTTTGAAAGCATTTTTGATTTTTGATCAAGAAAAAAATCTGTGCCCTGTTTTACTTCTATTGTTTATTTCCTCTAGCTTATTTTTGTTTTATGTTGGTTTGCTTTTGTGATCAAGTTGCAAAACTTACATAAGTTATATTCTTTCGTGTGATACAGAACAAAGCAGAATTGAAATATCACTTTCTAGCATAACTTCTTTCACTATTATTATTTCCTCTACTTAACTACTTACCTATCTACCTTCGGATTCATCCACAGGAATGGAGACATTGCAAATACTACAGATATTGCAGGGGTCAGACCTCAACAATTTGGCACAGTCAGTGGAAGAGTATGTGCCTGGATGTTGCTGCTTTTTATTTAGCCAAATTTGCTGTAGGTCAGCCAGTCCAGTAACAGGTAAGGAAAACTGAATATGGACAAGAACGTGAGCAGAATGGCATCTGTGAAGATAACTAGAATGAATAGGGGAAAACACATACATGCATCTGTCTCTCAACACTTTCAATCTACTGGAGTAGTCAATGACCTTCATTCCAGGGTTACACAGGCTCCAGGACAAGGACTCAAAGCTGAATGAAAAGTTTGGCAGGATCTAGGGGACGTGGTGCTGCTCCATACCAACAAGATTTACCTGAAAACCACCAATAACATGCACAAATGGCGGGAGCCTGGGGTCCTGTACCAAACTCCAGAGGGGAAGAATATGGCCAAAAAACTTCAATTTTACAAGAACATTCATTATGAAATAATGAGAATGTGGGGAAGATTCACTCCCACATAGGGAAATGCCGCGGACCCCTCATTTCTCTTGGAGTCGTTCTCCAAGGGAAAAGGATACTTATAAATGTTTCAGCTTAGCTAAATCGTACCAGTTAAAGTGCACATTCAATCCTTTGTCAACTTAGCTTGCATTGCCATCTCTTTAAACCAAGATAAATCCTAAATAAGGATTTTTTAAAAATTATAAATAAATAGAAGCAAGAACAGTGTAATATAGAGGAAAGGAAACAGGGAGGGAGGAGGGGAAAGAGAGGGGACATACTAGGACTGAAGGGGAGCAAATCATGATCTCTGTTTGTATGATTATGTCAAAATGAACCCTATGTATAACTGTAATACACTAATATTAAAGATAATAACATTATTTTTTTCTGCGTAATGGATGGGATACACAGTTGTAAATATGCTAAGTCCCTCATTAACAGAACATACAAAAATTTGAATCCATCTTTGAATAATATTAATTCCTACTTTAAACTGTGTCAGATTCCCCTTTTGATATTTTATATCTTATATTATGAACATATTAAATTTTAGGGGAACGGGAGATGGAAAGGAAATTAAATTGCTTAAAAACAATACATATAAAGCTTTATAAGTTAAAGGGAAAGCAAATTCTTATCGTTCACATTTTGTAAATGAACATGTAATCATAGATGGTATTTGTATCTAGCTCTCTACACTACTGTTAAGGACTGAATGCTTGTGTCACCCCCCCCCCCAATTTATATGTTGAAATCCTGAATCCCAATACGATGGTATTAGGAAGTAGGCCTTTGAGAAGTAATTAGGTTGAGGGTGGAATTCTCATGAATGGGATTGGAGCCTTTATAGAAGAGAACCCATAATGATATAACTGTTATTATATTTATTTAGAATTTACTCTGGTTGAAAAGAGTGAGAATGCATGCTAAGTGGACAATGGATAGAATGTGGTCTTGTATTATGGCAACTTAGCTAAGAGGAAACATTTCTCAAATTCCTACATAGGAATGAATCTTTTCCACATTGCAATCAAGCGCTCTTTTCATGATATGGGGATATGATGAGAAAATGGAGGTCTACCACCTGGAAGAGAGCTCTCACCCAAACTCAATCAAACTGACATGTTTAGAGTGGATTTCCAACTTCCAGAACTGTGGAAATACATCTATATTGTTTATAAACCATACAATCTGTAATACCTTGTCATAGCAACATGGACTGCATAAACAGCCATTCTGTTTTCTCATTCTTTCACAGTTCTTTCTGTGGTAGAGACTGCCCAAACCTTTAAACCCAAAGAGAATTTTCTTAGGTGATAGTTAAGCGAAAGTGAGCAGATAGTGCAAGATAAGTCTACTCAGGCATTCCAGTATATTTGAAACTTTGGACACTTTTCTCTACAATATAACAAATACTTTTTAGGCATTATGACATCATTTAGTTATTCTCTCACTCTTAGAATGCCTTCTCACACATGTTCACCAACTAATGAAGCAGGAATTCTTAAATATCAGTGCTTCCATAGGGTCATGCTTTGAACCTCGTTTTCTAAGGCTTGCTAGGGTGGGATTCTAGTAAAAGTCTAGTAGCAAAGACAGGGATGAAGACAGAACTTATGAAGAATCAGGAATACATTAAAAGCTACTTGTCTGGGTGCAAGACTATTTAACTTCTCAGGTAAAGGGAGATTCAACTCCTCCAATAAGGTAGAGGGCTGCTTCTAGTTCTAAGGTAGGTTCAGCAGAAATTTAGCATTAAATTTCCTTAATTACATGAGATTGCCAATATGTCTCCTATCTCAATTTTTATCTTCTCTCAGCTTCTTGATGAGTGTCCTGACTATCAAAAGAGATGCTTGGAGGTTAGGATTTACATTTTGCATTAAAATTGAGCCATATGCAAAACATTTGACTTTTAGTTTGGTTTTCAGAAATCTCAGTCCTGAATCACAGAAAATGTGATCCTTTTAGGACAGTCATAGAAACTTACAGGTTAGTCATTTAGACTTCAAGCTGGGAATGTAAAGCCTTGAATTCATAATTTTTGTCCTTCAATTTCTTTGATGTACTTAGAAGTAACCCCTTAGGCTTTCCACACTAATAGATCACTTTTGCTAGGTATTTCATATGCTCATTCAAAGCCTCATCTTCTGTAAACACTGGATTGGAAATGGCAACAGGTGATAATTTGAATAGCTATTATTCTACTACTTTATCATGAGTTACCAATATACATTGCTAACTTTGCCAATGCAAGCAGAGTCATTTCTAATTGAAGTTATTTAAAGTGGAGTCAAGAATAATTTTTCCTCTTGTACTCAAACTTCCAAATTTATAAGAGCAATAGGATCTATGCCATCATATATACACATGATAAGGAGATTCTTTTATATGATCAATACTATAATGAAATGGTTAGCAGAGTTTAATCAGTAGCATCCAATGGTTAATTCACTGAAACTGTTCAAACAAAACTGTTCAAACTGTCGTGTATTTATTCATGTTCCTTTGAGAAAGTCCTTCAACTTTTAGCATCCAACTTTTGACACTTCCCTTTAAATTAAGTTATTCAAGCATGCGTTGAACACCCTGGTCACAATTGTCTTCTTGGTTTTGTTTTTAGCCTTTTTGGTAGCCAATACACAGGGTTCTGTTCATGTAGGAGGCCATGATGTCATGTGACCAGCATTTTCCTTTCCTGATTGGTGAGGCTCTGTCGGTCACGTCCTGTGATGCTGCCACATCAAAGTGGCTGTAGAAGGTGGTCTCTATCTTGAGAGTAGTAAAAATGTTGCCAAATGGGTCTTCATTCTTGGGCATGCCTTTCTACAGTTCAGGGGTCAAGTTACCTTACCTGTCCTTGTAAACTCACCCCTCTTGACTGACTCTCTCTCTCTCTCTCTCTCTCTCTCTCTCTCTCTCTCTCTCTTTCTCTCTCTCTGTCTCTGTCTCTTTCTCTCTCTCTTTTCTTTTTTATTGTTGGTCTTTCAAAACATTACATCTTTCTTAATATATCATGTTTCACAATTTGATTCAGAATGGTTATGAACTTCCATTATTACCCCGTATACAGATTGCTGAATCACATCGGTTACATCAGTTACATTTACATTGATTTACACATTGCCATTCTAGTGTCTGATGAATTCTGCTCTCTAACCTATCATCTACTATCCCCCCACCCCTCCCCTCCCCTCCCCTCTTCTCTCTCGACCACCTCTACTGTAAAACATTTATTCCACTTGTGTACTTCTTCCTTACCCCTTACTTCCTCTTGTATGTAATTTTATAAAACCCTGAGGATCACCTTCCCTTTCCCTGCAGAATCCCTTCTCTCTCCATTTCCCTCCCCCCTCTCATCCCTATTTAATGTTAATCTTCTTCTCCTGCTCTTCGTCCCTACTCTGTCCTTAGTTACTCCCCTTATATCAAAGAAGTCATTAGGCATTTATTTTTTAAGGATTAGCTAGCTTCACTTAGCATAATCTGCTCTAATGCCATCCATTTCCCTCCAAATTCTATGATTTTGTCGTTTCTTAATGCAGAGTAATACTCCATTGTGTATAAATGCCACATTTTTTTTATCCATTCATCTATTGAAGGGCATCTAGGTTGGTTCCACAATCTTGCTATCGTGAATTGTGCTGCTATGAACATCGATGCAGCAGTGTCCCTGTAGCATGCTCTTTTTAAGTCTTTAGGGAATAGACCGAGAAGGGGAATAGCTGGGTCAAATGGTGGTTCCATTCCCAACTTTCCAAGAAATCTCCATACTGCTTTCCAAATTGGCTGCACCATTTTGCAGTCCCACCAACAATGAACAAGTGTACCCTTTTCCCCACATCCTCTCCAGAACTTGTTGTTGTTGGACTTCATGATGGCTGCCAATCTTACTGGAGTGAGATGGTATCTTAGGGTAGTTTTGATTTGCATTTCTCTGACCGCTAGCGATGGTGAGCATTTTTTCATGTACTTGTTGATTGATTGTATGTCCTCCTCTGAGAAGTGTCTGTTCAGGTCCTTGGCCCATTTGTTGATTGGGTTATTTATTGTCTTATTATCTAATTTTTTGAGTTCTTTTTATACTCTGGATATTAGGGCTCTATCTGAAGTGTGTGGAGTAAAGATTTGTTCCCAGGATGTAGGCTCCCTGTTTATCTCTCTTATTGTTTCTTTTGCTGAGAAAAAACTTTTTAGTTTGAGTAAGTCCCATTTGTTGATTCTAGCTGTTAACTCTTGCGCTATGGGTGTCCTATTGAGGAATTTGGAGCCCGACCCCACAGTATGTAGATCATAGCCAACTTTTTAAGATCGACAGACCCTTAGCCATGCTAACGAAGAGAAGAAGAGAGAGAACCCAAATTACTAACATACGGGATGAAAAAGGCAATATCACAACAGACACTTCAGAAATACAGAAGATAATCAGAAATTATTTTGAATCCTTATACTCTAATAAAATAGAAGATAGTGAAGGTACAGATAAATTTCTTAAGTCATATGATATGCCCAGATTGAGTCAGGAGGATATAGACAACCTAAACAGACCAATAACAATAGAGGAAATAGAAGAAACCATCAAAAGACTACCAACTAAGAAAAGCCCAGGACCGGATGGGTATACAGCAGAGTTTTACAAAACCTTTAAAGAGGAACTAACACCAATACTTTTCAAGCTATTTCAGGAAATAGAAAAAGAGGGAGAACTTCCAAATACATTCTACGAGGCCAACATCACACTAATCCCTAAACCAGACAAAGACACCTCCAAGAAAGAAAACTACAGACCAATATCACTAATGAACCTAGATGCAAAAATCCTCAATAAAATTCTGGAGAACCAGATTCAAAAACATATCAAAAAAATTATACACCATGATCAAGTAGGATTCATCCCTGGGATGCAAGGCTGGTTCAACATATGGAAATCAATAAATGTTATTCACCACATCAATAGACTTAAAAATAAGAACCACATGATCATCTCAATAGATGCAGAAAAAGCATTCGACAAAGTACAGCATCCCTTTATGTTCAAAACTCTAGAAAAATTAGGGATAACAGGATCATACCTTAACATTGTAAAAGCAATCTATGATAAGCCACAGGCCAGCATCATTCTGAATGGAGAGAAATTGAAGGCATTCCCTCTAAGATCTGGAACAAGACAGGGATGCCCTCTCTCACCACTTCTGTTCAACATAGTTCTCGAAACACTGGCCAGAGCAATTAGACAGACGAAAGAAATTAAAGGCATAAAAATAGGAAAAGAAGAACTTAAATTATCACTATTTGCTGATGACATGATTATATACCTAACAGACCCAAAAGGGTCTACAAAGAAACTATTAGAGCTAATAAATGAATTCAGCAAAGTGTCAGGGTATAAAATCAACACGCATAAATCAAATGCATTCCTGTATATCAGCGACAAGTCCTCTGATACAGAAATGAGGACAACTACTCCATTCACAATATCCCCCCCAAAAATAAAATACTTGGGAATCAACCTAACAAAAGAGGTGAAAGATTTATACAATGAAAACTACAGAACCCTAAAGAAAGATATAGAAGAAGACCTTAGAAGATGGAAAAATATACCCTGTTCATGGATAGGCAGAACCAACATCTCTCTCTCTTTTGACAGGGTCTTACCATGTTTCTCAGGTTGACTTCAAACTGATGATCTTTAGCTCTGTACATAGCTGGGTCATGCTGCCCCTTACTCGATTCCCATCTCCAATAGACTCTATCAATCAATAATTGGTTATCTCCAAAATTTAGGTCAAAAAATGCAAATTTTTGAAGTTAGCATTTTATGTTCAACATAAGTTCCCTGGGATTCATTCTAATGATAATGTATATTAATAATCTCTTCCTTTTAATTGCTGGATATTCCATTGTCTAAAAGTACTGTAATATAATGTTTTTTGTTATTCATTCACTTAAAGATATTTGGCTTATCCCTAGTTTGGGGCTATTATGAATAAAGATGCTTTGAATATATCTGTATAGTTTTTTGAGAAAATATATATTTGTGGCAGAAACATGTATAGTTTTGTAAGAAAGCCACATATTCTTTTTCTAAGTGTCTGTGCTATTTTTTATTTCCACCAACAATGTATAAGTGATCCAATGTCTCCTCCTTCTTTCCAGCATTTATGTTACCACTCTTAACTTTAGCCATTCTGATATACTGCAGTGATATCTCATGGAGGTCTGAGCTGTACGTCCTGAATAATGTTGTATATTTTTCATGTACCCAGTTGCAATCTGAATATTCTGTTCAGTGAAATGTATGCTCATTTCTTGTGCCTATTTTCTAAATAGATCAGTTATTTTACTGCTGAAGTTTTTTTATAAACTCTAGATAAAATTCTTAGTGAATATGTGGTTTTCAACTATTTCCCCCCAGCCTATATCTTGTCTTTTTTATCTTTTTTTACAGGATCTTTGGAAGGTAAACATTTTAATTTTTAATGAGGTATAATTTATCTTACCATTTTTGACTCAAGCTTTTAGTGTTACATTTTAACAACTCTTTGCTTAATCCTAGATCTTGAACATTTTCTCCTGTTTCCTAATCATGGTTCATATGTAAGTTCATGATTAATTTGAGTCTATTTTTGTAAAATGTAGTTTTAGTGTTTTATCTGTGTATTATGGTTATTATTTTATTGTTATTGTTAATATTATATAGATGTCCATTTTTCAGAACTAGTAGTTGAAATCTGTGATTATAAGTAATTCATGGCCAAGTAAAACTAAATTCAAAGGCCAATCATGAATCAATGTTGTTTTTCTTACATTTAAATAAAATGTAGATATTTAAAAACTATTCTAGTAATTTCAGTGTTAACTCATCCACATCTTTGAAAATGCATGTAGTAATTTGAAATATTCATTAGACATAATTTCTCTTTTTCATTCTGAAACATATAATCATGAAGAATTATGTTGCTTGGATAATTTTATTTTCCATTGATTGTATTCAAATGTACAGACATTGCCTTCCACCATTATACTTTAACTTTAGTTTTAGTTTTTAACCTTTCTTGCAGATTGGCAACATATTATCCAAATCTTTTTATTTGTGCTTCTATACTTTTAACAAAATAGTAAGTGAAGAAGGAAAAATAAGAACAATGAACAATTCCTGTGAAGCATTCTGTTTTATATCTGTCCTTTCACTCACTATCCTAGTACTCAGATCAGGAGTTCATTTACTTTTACTCAGATGACACAGCAGGTCTTCTTGCATGCTCCCTCTCTCTTCTTCCTCCTCCTCCTTTGTCTGTCTCCCTTTGTTTGTCCAAACTATATCTTTCAGTAATCTGTTCAAGACCAACCTTGATTCATCTTGATGTCAATATAATTTTGGCAGAAAAATTCTGGAGGTTAGGAATCAAATAATTTTTGAGGGTTGACATGAGATTTCTTTTATCAATAGCAGACTTTGAAAATTAAACAACTACAATGATTATCATATTTTGTTTCGTATTGTTTTACGCATAGCAGATTGTTTGTGTTGAACTATTATATTCTATTTAGAATCAACCTAGATGTCCTTCAATAGACGAATGGATAAAAAAAAAATGTGGCATTTATACACAATGGAGTATTACTCTGCATTAAAAAATGACAAAATCATAGAATTTGGAGGGAAATGGATGGCATTAGAGCAGATTATGCTAAGTGAAGGTAGCCAATCCCTAAAAAACAAATGCCAAATGTCTTCTTTGATATAAAGAGAGTAACTAAGAACAGAGTAGGGATAAAGAGCATGAGAAGAAGATTAACATTAAACAGGGATGAGAGGTGGGAGGGAAAGGGAGAGAGAAGGGAAATTGCATGGAAATGGAAGGAGACCCTCAGGGTTATACAAAATTACATACAAGAGGAAGTGAGGGGAAAGGGAAAAATAATACAAGGGGGAGAAATGAATTACAGTAGATGGGGTAGAGAGAGAAGGGGGAGGGGAGAGGAGGGGAGGGAGGATAGTGAAGGATAGGGAAGACAGCAGAATACAACAGACACTAGTATGGCAATATGTAAATCAATGGAAGTGTAACTGATGTGATTCTGCAATCTGTATACGGGGTAAAAATGGGAGTTCATAACCCACTTGAATCAAAGTGTGAAATATGATATATCAAGAACTATGTAATGTTTTGAACAACTAACAATAAAAAAAGAAAACATTAAATAATACAGGTGACAGGTGATTGTCATATGTTATGATTTAGATATGAGGTGTCTCCTAAGTCCTCATGTGAGACAATGCAAAAATTTTCAGAGATAAATGATTAGATTATGAGAGTTTTTTTTTTTTTTAACCTGATCAATAGCTTACTCCCTTAATAGGGACTCACTGGGTGTAACTAAAAGTAGGTAGATGTGTGGCTGGAAGAATAGTTTACTGAGGGCATGACTTTGGGGTTTACATTTTATCCACAGTGAGCAGAGTTCTTTTTTTTTTTTTAATGAATCTTTTTTTTTTTTTTTTATTGGTTGTTCACAACATTACAAAGCTCTTTCTTTCTCTCTATTTCCTGGCTGTCTTGAGCTGCCTCATGTTAGCCCAGAGCTATGGAGTCCACTAACCATGAACTGAATCTCTGAAACTGTGAATCACAATAAACTTTTCCTCCTTTAATTACTCATCATGGGTCTCCTCGTCATAGTGATTCAAAGCTAACTAAAACATCATATACGTATCAATTTTCATATAAAAGATGGCATTACAGCTTTAATTATTTATTTACAGATAGTTGTAGATCAAAAAATTAATTTGAAGGCTAGTTTAAAACTTTTTCTGTTTTCTAACTCCATGCTTTTGACATAAAATCTAAGAACTCTTGTAAACAAACTAAATGTGAATGAGGATTTTATCTCTTAGAGTGTATCCAAGAGACAAACTTTGAAAAATGCACTGTCATCACAGCAAAAAACTTCTTAATGATTTTCTGCCCTGTTATCACTTTCTGAATAAATGAAGCAACCTATAGAGCTGAAATGTTCCTACCAGATGCCTACACTCTCTTATTGAGTCACTGGAATAAAGCATTCTGTACCTATTTAGATTAATTATGATTAAATTTAAAAGCTGAGTTGGTTGAATTGCTTCATCATTTAATTAAGATGGAGACAAATTAATTGTTTTTATGTGCCTCCTTTTTGAAAGCCTGTGAGTTTCTGATTATTAGCTAAGTTTAGGAGTACTTAAGTTTTAGAATTTGAACTTCACTTTGAATAGAAAATTTAACTGCTTCATAATACAGAGAACATGTCTTTAATGAAAAGACTCTTCACACATTTTTATATATTAAAAATAGTCCCAAAGATGATACATCTTACTTCTCAGAGTCAAAAAATTATTAATGTGGAAGTATTCATAGTCCCCTTATCCCCCAAACACACATACATACACAAGTATACACACTTATCCTATGGAAGGTCACTTGTGTGTTCTACTCTTCTGTTGGCCAATTGTATAATGAGTCATGAAAAAAATATATTGAAAGCTGGACAGAGTGGCTATAATCTCAGCTACTTGGGAGGTTAAGGTTGGAAGGTTTTTATTTCATGCCCATCCAGGCCCACATAGTGAAACCGTGACTCAAAAAAGAAAAAAAATATATATATTACATATGCATATATACTATATGCACATATATAGCATATATGGAGGGGGCAAGAATTTAAAGAAACAAAAATCTGAAATGAGGAGGTAGAAATTTAATGAGAAACAATATAAGAGAATGTGCTTTTAAACACCCTAGGACTTGGGAGATGTGGAGAGAGAACACTCACAATCAGGAAGGAGGATTGGTTTGAGAAGCTTGCTGAGAAAGGCCTTGTCAAGTGGGAGACTGAAAATCCTATTCAAATATTTAATTGAAATTCTGTGCTGTTGTAAATATTTAAATAAAAGCAAAAAGGTCATTGAATTTTAACTTATGGAGGGTATTGTGCCCATGTCCATTTTTCTTTTAAAAGCAGTGTCAGTAAATATTCCATTGGTTTTAGTTCTTTCCAGAAAAAAAAAAAAAAAGATTGGCACCAACTAGTAATAGGAGTGAGCCTTTTTTCAATTCTAAGTTCCTTTCTTTCCCACCCTATTTCTTCAAGTTTATAGGCTTTTGCACTATAGAATAAAATTATTCCATCCAAATCCTCAAATTGCTATCACTGGGTAAAGGACAGTCTTAATGATCCCCTCTGCGATGATGAACCCTACACTGTGTTTGTGTCTTTCTGGAAAACTACTCCCAGTATCTCAAACTCAATGTCTTCAACCTTAGGTTCCCCTGAAATAGTATAGAAAAAATAATAAAATAGAGAGAAAGGAAGATAGGGAAATGTGATTTTAATTTAAAGCTCTCATATTTTCCAGTCCTGATACTCCCCAAGTTAATTCTTCTCCCAGGCTTGTCAATCACAGATTTCTGGGTGATCTGTAAATCTTAGAATTATCATTAAAATCATCCACTTATGATTACTTTTTACACTGTGAATTAGCCCACCAATTAATATGAAGCAAAGAGATATAATAGTTAACAAATCTATAATTTAGGAGATTTTTTACCTAATCTATTGATCAGACAATAGACACCATATTAGCCTAAAGATCCTGAGAAGAATTAGACCACTGTAAACTGTCTTATAATCACCAGATTGATGTCATCCATACAGACATTCCCATGCCCAACACTTACCAAGTTTCCTTTAAAAGAGGAGTCAGAAACTACAAAAGTGCATCACTCACTCTGGAGATGACCAACATGTGTATTCCTTGCTTTCTTGAATGTGTCTTCCTTGCTTTTCTAAACTGATCTCTGTGCCTCTGCTGACATGTGCTGAAAAGTATTTTTCACATACTATCCCACCGGACCTGAGTCAAGTTCTACCTTTCTCTGGGAATTCCTTAGCACACTCTTATAGTGTGACTGACATCTCTTTTCTGATGACACACTCAGTCAAGGTTATCCTTTACTCTTCCTTATCACACAATCCCAGATGTAATTTATTTCATCTGTTATCATTTCTACATCCAGCTCTTGCATTTTCTTTGATTCTAAGATCATATTCCACATCACCACCATTGGTCACCTATACTAGCTTATTAGCTTTCTCAGTACTTTGGCCACTCTGGCACGTTTCACATCTATCAGCCAGAATGCTTTTGTCAAATTCTCTGTCAAATAACCTCACTCCGCTGCTTAACAGTTCTCTAGACGCCCCTTCTCCCATTAAGATGAAATGCACACCCTTCACCCTGTCATATAAGGCCCTGTATAATCTCTCTGGCCAACCTTTCCAATGTGTCTCCCACCATTCTTTGATTTTCTTATTATGTTTCAGCCACAAAGTGCTTTTTAAAAAATTTCTCTCAATTTTTAAATTCAGAATCATACTTGATATTTTTTAAAAATCTGAGCACTTGCTTTAACCCCTGCTTGGGAGAAACTGTCCTAAAGTACCAGCATTACTGCATTTTTCTTTTTTGTCTGCCTTCAAGTCAACTACCTTTCCCTTAGACAGTGATCTTTTGGTTACTACAGCTCAGCCAGACTTCCAGGTCCCCGATGACTCCATAGACAATTTATTCATACACATTTATTATTTTTTTCCAATTCTCAACTACATGGCAGTATGTAATTTTGAATGAAATAGTATTTCAATGTTGGCTAATCTGAGATAAGATGGAAAGGATCTGTAAATTGTAATATTTTGAAATAACTTTTCCACATCATCACAAACATCTTTTTACCTATACCTCTATCCATATTTAAATCTCTATCTTTAAATCTTTTTTTTGGCCAAAATTCCAGCAAAATGAAACTGTTTACTATTTTAAGTAAACATCTGAAGCTTTTATGTACTTTCATAGTTAGAATATCAAGAACCAGGTCTGATTCCTAATCCATAAATAGCATTTTTTTTATTTCGTTTTATTTATTATTTATTGAGATACTAAGGATCAAACCTAGAGCCTCTTGAATTCAAGGCCAAATACTATAGCACTGAGCTATATTCCAGTCCATTTTTATTTTATTTTGAGACAGGATCTCACTGTTTCACACAGGCTGGTTTTAAACTTGTGATTCTCCTATGTTAACCTCCTGAAGAGCTGGGATTTCAGGTCTGTGCCACTATGCAGAGCTCTTTAATATTTTTTTGTAAGAAATGCATTTTGTTTCTTCTGTTAGGTGGCTGAAATAATTATCTAGATAATGTGAATATTCTGGTAACATATGCTACTCATTTTTGCTGCCATTAAATTAGAATAATTTTAAAAGATATTGCTTTAAAAGGTATTAAAGGAAAACAGAATCTTTTTTCTTCTTATAGATGAATAGCTACCTTTTAGAGTGATGGAGGTTTACAAATTATATATGCATTTTTATTATGAATCCACTGGTGGAGAAAATTTTCCTTTTTCTTGTGGCAAC
Source organism: Ictidomys tridecemlineatus (assembly GCF_052094955.1). Lineage (NCBI taxonomy): Eukaryota > Metazoa > Chordata > Mammalia > Rodentia > Sciuridae > Ictidomys > Ictidomys tridecemlineatus. The sequence goes on along the minus strand of NC_135482.1, from coordinate 42,004,532 downwards.
AAGTAAGATGTGAGTGAAAAACTTATGTTCTACATTCATTGCAGACTTCTATTATAGAAAGAAATAGAAATTTCATACGTTCTTTTAGTGAGTGATGTTTATTTCACATGCAATAAATACTTGCCTTACATTTACCAGTGACTACATATTTTAAGCATTAAATGGGAATAGGGAAAAGAAGGGGAAAAAGCTATCATGCATTTTTTTTCATGTAAAATATTTCAGACTTTGGACCATATTATTCATGTAAGTAAATCACTTAATTCTCTAAGAACTGAATAAAATAAGGATTGATTGGTTATTCTCCAACTCTTTGGTCATTTGGGAAAACAGCTGAGTACAAAATTAAGAAAAATTAAGCAGATCTAAATTGGAATTCTGTTTCTATCCTTTGAAAGTTGTGGAACTGTATAGATTCTATCAGTGTAAATTTTTTAAAAATCCATTATATGAGAATGACTCTTACCTTGAAGGATTGCTGTTCTTTGCAAGGAGACTCTTTGGAAGAGTTGAATACACACAGTTTCTCCAATTCCTCTTTTTCCATTTTTTCTCCTGGACCTATTATCTGGCTTTGCATCTACCACTCCTAGATTGTTGTCCTTGTTCCAGTATACAGGTGACCTCCACATTGTTCTACCTAACCATTAATTCACTGTCTTCACTTTGATTAATCTACTAGAGACTCTTCAAACAGGTGCTCAAGCCTTCTTCTCTGTCATTAAATATTTTCTTCACTTTCCCTCCAAGATAACATTATCTATTGCTTGTTCTTCCACTTCACAGGCATCCTTTTTAAATATATTGATTCTTTTACCTAATACTCCTAATTTCTAATTTGTGGGATAAATCAAGGTTCTGAGTTTTGTTCTTTTCTTCTTGAACTAGCCTCCCCTGTTTCATACAGTTTTATGATTTTAAATACCACATATATGCCAATGTTCTCCAATTTATAATTTTAGCCTGAACTTCCTTTGGAACTTCAAATTTGCTTACCCACTATTTACTCAATATCTTTATTTGATGTCTATTTTTACATAACCCAAATTCAAAAGTTCATCCTATGGAAAAATACACACATAATTCTGGATGGTCTCATAGTTGCCTTAGAGGCAGTAGAAATTATGAAGAGAAAAATGTTTCCAATTCTAAACCACTGTATATTCTCTAAAACCAACCAATGTTTACTACATTTCCATATGTAGGTAGAACTATTACTTTCCATAAAACTGTGTGTTTATCTATAAAGATAAGTAGTATCTATTTTCTTAACTCCATTAAAAATTTATTAGTGCCCTTTACTCTTCTTTTTACCTCCTCCTCTTCTTCTTAGCCCGAACTTTTGCTTGATGGATTAATGTTTATATTTTCAAGCTAGATACTGAATTGGGGATTTTTGTGTGGTTTCCAGATTATTGATGTAAGCACAAAACATGTAGATAATATTTGCATGGAATATTTGCAGGGAATAATGAGAAGCAACAAATTTAGCCCATCAAATATAACTCCCCACGTTACTTTCAGCCTATTCAGGGACCCTATCTGTTTGGGATTAGCTGCCTACCACCCCTACAAAAGATAGGCAAACAATGGAAAAAGGAAAATGAATTTTATGTGGTTTGATCAAACTGGGGAGAAGTAACTAGATTACTTTCTGCCTTTCCCAAAGAAGTGGTTACAAATTATGAAAGTAGCAGCCAGGTTTTACATGTGTATATTTAGTTAGCCTATGACTGATAGGCTATGGCAAGAGGTACTGTCCATTTTCAGCCTCCTTGGCATATCCCAGACAAGACTCGGGGATGCCTTCAACCTTTACTCTCAGCATGAGGAATTTTCCTCAGTTTCAGAGGAACCCTTAATCTCACTCTGTTTTACCCTTTGCTTACGTAAATTACAGATTCATCAGAAGAATGTTGATTAATTAAAGGTATTTTATAGGCATTCAAAATGCTGTAATGTTTCCCTGCTCCAGGGCACTTTTTCCATAGTCACATAGGTAGCAGTCAGGAAGAGAAAAACTTTTAAGGCAATTTAAATATCTCCAAGAAGGGAAAGCTGAAGTTTCAGTCCCCATAGGACATACTTGATGTGGTACAGAAATTATAGACTTGCCAATGTTACAATGTTACCTTTACAGCAGGGTGTGAAAGTTGTTGTAAGAAAATACTGAGTCCCATAAGCACGAAGACATAGGCAAAAATAAGTATTAATTGTCCATCCGAATGTCCACCCTACATTCAAAAACTATTGAGTCTACTGACTGGATCTACATGGAATGGAAGTGAAAGAAGCAGGAGCAATGGCCCATCAACTTGGCAGAGCAAATATTAATGAAAAATGGAAATCACTCCTTCCAAATAAGTTCAGTATAGTTTTCCATGAAGAGGTGGTCTACCATGACACAGTGAGCCTTTGATTCTGCCTTGATAGTAAGTAGTCAACAGCCAAGAGAAACCCACAAAAGGCTACAGACAGACGTAAAATCATTTCCTTTATTTTCTATTATACCTAATTCCCTGCCCTGATCATGAAAAGGTCAGAAGTTGTGTAGTGAGTAATGCAGGTGGAATGCATAGGGAAAGTGGCACAATCATGAAAAGACAGATCAGATCTCCTTTTCCCATTTGTGTTTCCTACTTCCAAACATCAGATAAGACCTGAACTGCTGAGAAGGGAGTGGTACTGATCTAAATGTGAAAATATAAATATGTCATCTTTGCAACACCTTCCAGGATGTGTGAACTTGATACATTCCACTTGAGCTCATCCCTTAAGAAAATCATATCTACTTTCTAAATAAGAATGAATATAATTTTCTAAGACATTGTTTTATTTTATGATTCTATTTTTTTCTCTCTCTCTTTTTTTTTTTTTTTTTTTGGTGTGAGGAATTGAACCCAGGGATCTTAACCACTGAGCCACATCCCCAGACCTTTTTATTTTATTTCATTTTAAATTTTGAGACAAGGGTCTTGTTATGTTACTTAGGGCCTTACTAAATTGCTGAGGCTAGCTCTAAACTTGCAATCCTCCTGCCTCAGCCTCCTGAGTCAACAGGATTACAGCTGTGCACCATGGTGACTGCTCTGATTTATTTTTAATGTGTGATTTTCTAGTTCTTTATACAAAACACACACACACACACACACATATATATATATATATATATATATATGAACATAGAAATGTATTATATAAAAGCCACTAAATACTTCTGACTGAAAAAACAAACCAGCAAAAAAAAAAAAATCCTTCTTTCTGGTTTCAAATGCTCTTAATATTTATGAGTTCTTTCCCATTTATGGGTCCTCGTAACAGAGGAAAGAAGGTTCAGTTCAGAGATATTCTGAACATGAAGAACTGGAAGTCATTAAAGTTTGTATACATGTTTTCCTTTTCAAGTGAAGAGCTTAACCTTTAAATATTTAAATAACACTGTTTGTGTCTTATCAGAAGCTTCCCCAATTTTTTTTCTATTTTTCATCCTTTAACTCAGAAAATTAAGAATATAATCTAATGCTATATAAAACTTAGAGTAACACAAATAAAGAGACAAGATGTAGGAAAACTTAGGTGTTTGTCATCTTTTCATTGCTATGACCAAAATGCCTTAAAAATGACTTAGAAGAGGAACAATTTACTTTGGTTAATGTTTTCAGAGATTTAAATCCATCATCAGATGGCTCCATTGCTTTGGGTCTGGAGTAAGGCAGAACATCATGTGGAAGTTCCTGGTATGGAATACAGCACGGTTCATGGCATTCAGGAATCAGAGAGAGATACAGAAGCCAGGGACAAGATACAGTCCCCAAGGTCATACCTCAAATGATCTAGCTTCTCTAACCATGCCTCACGCACCTGTAGTTTCTACCACCTCAAGTTGTCTATTCGGCAATCAGTGAATCATGATGAAATGAGAAACTCATGATCCAATATGTCCATCCAAGCCCCACCTCTGAACAGTGCTACCTTGGTGGGGGAGGACCAATCCTTCAGCACATGAGCTTTGGCGGGGGGTATTCCAGTTCCAAACCAAAACAGAAATGAAAGCTTTGAGAAGCTGAGTTGTTTCCTGAAATTTGCTGTTGGCAATGAGTCGAGTTGGAAATCACATCTAGTTCTTTTTTATCCTTATTCTGATTTTTTTTCCCATTATTTTATACTATTAATATTTTTCCTAGGATAGCACAGTAAATGAAAACAGTGACTCATATGAGGACAATATACCAGTGCCTTTTATGAATGTACTGAAAACATCTCTATGAGTGAATTTTTGAATGATATGAAAAATATATTAGACTTCCCAAATAAGAATGTAACAGATTTTTCTTCCTCTCTTCCTTTCTTCCTTCCTTCCTTCCTTTCTTCCTTCCCTACCCCTTTTCTTTCTTTTAGGTGTTCACTTTTACAACTTTTATGCCTATTTTTTATAAATGCTATATTCCTGAGTCCTAGAGATCATATACTCTAATTCTATCTTATGAAGTTTGAAATAAGCAATACATGCCCGATAGTAATTCATAAATTCAAAATAAAATTGAGGCAACTATGTGTGTGTGTGTGTGTGTGTGTGTGTGTGTGTGTGTGTGATGTGTTTTTGTGTCAAATCATATATGTATATATAACAAAATAAAATGATATAGTGAAGAAAATAATAACCCAGCTATCTCTAAACTTTATGTAATATCTAGATACATAGATGTCTCATAGATCTTATTTCAGTCTAAAATTTTTTGTTTTGATATGAAATCATAAAACAACTGCAAAAATTCTATTTCAGTGATTTAGTCAAATTTTTAACAAAATAATGAAGTATATTAAAATTATCGCAGCAGCTTTATTTTGTAGAAAAATAATTTGTATCATATACTATTACATAAAAGTCATATTTGTTGATATGACTATTGACAATAATTTTGGTAAAATAAAAAAGCTATTTTAATGTATCATTAATCTTTTCCTTTATGGTAGTATCATTTAATTGCAGATAACTGTCTTTCGTCCATCTTTACCAACAATAGGGGTTTCATTCCATTCTCTTTGTCACTAATGTAATCCATCATTATGACAATTGTCACAAATATTCCATATTTTTGAATGCCAATGTGGTATTCTCCTTGATGACTTGTACACCATAGCGAAGTTGAGACTTTATAAGTGTACTACCCTGAGAAGATTTGTTCAAAAAATGTTCTTTGCAATGCCACCCCTGTGCTTTTCCCTTGTATTTTATTTCTAAGTGCATGTCTGGCAAAGCTAATTTATGTTTTAAACCAACAACTTTACTTCCCAAGGCCAAATCTATAGGTTCAGGGTAAGCATGCTTTCCCTGATACCAGAAGGATTGCCTAGATTGTTGGCCTTTTCTTTAGAGAGGATGCTTCAGCTGTAGTAACAGGGGCCAGGAAGAAGTTGTTGTTTTTTGTTTTTTTTTTTTTTTTAAAGGATCATAGACATTGTCAGCTCAATTGTGCTAATTAGCATCAAAGAGAAAATGCTTTCTCTTGATGTTTTTCCTAAAACAACAAAAAAACCATAAAATTATGTAGAAAAAAAGAATTATTCAGTTTGATTTAGGAAAAAATTGAAGGTCATAGGGATAAACAATTCTTGGACACTTGAAGTTTATGAGTCTTTTCACTTAACTGAAGTGCAGACGACTGGAGTTTCAGGCTGATAATCATTGCTAAAGTGCTTGTTTGTGTTATTGGAACCTTAGACCAGAAGCTTCACCCCCCATCAAATGAGGTCCAATCACTTGCCCCCAAATCCAAACAGAAAAAGTAATGATAAAAGGCAGGAAAGGAACTTAATTCAGTGTGGCCATACCAGAAGGAGAAGGGTACCAACATGTCCAGCCCTCTCTGACAAGAATTCCCGATTATTATATAGACAAGGGACACCAGAAGTATGTACAAACAATCTTTATCAAATTGTGGTCTGGCTGACCATTATTTTAGGATCAGTGAGGCGGTTCTTGTGTTAAAAAAAAAAAAAATTTGCTGTGGGGCAGTTTTGACTCATTATAGGAGTTTATTCTTGTGACCTGTTGTTCTTGGAATCCTGGTGATTCACAGCAAAGGAGACAGATGCAAAACAGAAGTAGAGATGCCAAGTCTTTTTATCCTGATTTTCATTGTCCATTGTATATACGCTGGTCCAAGTGAAGAGTCAGTATTTTCAGCAAAAGCAGCTTCTAGTTACAATTGGACCAAAAGAATTGTACTTCGCTAGTGTAGTCATCTGTTATCAATTTATTTATTTCATGAGTATTCTAATCAAAAATTTAGAAATGAAAATTATTTTCACTACATACAATGAGTAGCTAACATATTGGAACTGGAAGAAAGCAGACCTAAATTCTAAACTTCTAATAGGCTTTTGGGTGATCATCTATGGTACTGCCTGAAGGGGTAGCTTACAGAACGGCAGGATCAACTTTACTTGATAGTTTTCTAGAAGTATAGATTCTCTGGTCTACTCCAGGCCTAAGATTCTGAATCTCTGGGGGGAAATTGGTGTTTTAAAAAGCCTGCTAGCTAACTCTTATGCTAGAACTGACTTAATAGAAGAAATATTCAAGATCAAGATTTGATTTATAACTGGGGAGCTGTTAAAACCCAGGAACAATGTAATGACCCAGAAGAAAAGAGTAGAACTCAAATCGGAAGTGAATAACTATATGGATTAATAAAATTAAATTAAAACCCAGCCACACACAATATGGACCCGTGAGAAACATTCCTTGTCATTGCTGAAGTTTTCAGTAATTGTTACCTGAGTCAAATGTCTAGGCTGCCCACTGCCTGTAGACCAATATTTGGGAAGCAAATGTTGGTAGGAAGAAATCAGGTTTATTCAAAGCTTGCCCTGAAGAAGATAAAGGGGCTCATTCTTTAAAGTTTCATCATCCCTGTCTCAGTAGATCCAAGGGCCTTTTTCAGCAGGTAGGCAGTAGTTAGGCTTCAGGCTGGGCAGAGTCTTCCTAATGGAGGAGCATGCCTCTCCAGAATGTTTCATTTCATTTCTACCTCCTCCAGCTAGTTTGTAAGGAAAGGTGTTACAAAGTCATCTGGGATTGGTGAATCTAGGGAAAGTATCAGAAATTGACATTTAAGTGAAATTTCTCTTTAGCCAAAGGATTACAAAGGGTGTAATAGGGTGAGGATAAAAAGGAATGGAAACCCTAGTTACATTATTATAGGGACTCTGCTATAAGTTTTAGTTGGAGCTAACTAGTCTTCAAATTAGTACACATACTTATCTTACATAAATTTACCAAATGTCTCTAATATGTACTTTGCTGGGATTTATTTTAATTTAATACTCTGTTTTCATCAGTTTATAGGAAGGGTAGTGACAGGCATATTTGTTATGTTATTTATTTATTATAGATTTTTTTTTAAAGTTTAGTACTTTCTTCAGTCAACAATGGGGACACTTTGTCATGTATTCTTATTTTTTTTTAAATTATGAGAATAGAGAGTCAGAATACTTGATAATAAAAATGATAAACTGTCAAGTATTGACAGTGAAGCACTTGCTTGATTTGCACTGACCAGTTTAAAGTAACAGCACCTGGATATTGCAATAAACCATTTTTTTCTAGATAAAATAGTCTTTATCACATTTTAAGTTTCAGTTTAGTTCCAGTATATTAAATTTTAAAATAATCTTTAAAAAGTTTTTTATATGTAATTAAGGAAAGAGAAGTCTTTCTAAAATGTCTTTATTTTTAAAATGTCTTTGAAATTGTCTACTTTCAAGGAAACAAGATTTTTAAGGTTGAATATTATAAATTGAGTTCTCCTATGTTAAAGACTAGAGAACTGAAACCCAGATATATCAAGTGTCTTACACAAGACCATGTACAAATCAGCAGCAGAATAAAAAGTCTAACCTAACAGTGCTATTTTTCCTCCTGCAAATTCCTAGTATTTTTAATGATTCTTTCAAATCTAAAATTAGTACAGCTATGATCTTACCTATTCATTTACATTAATAGGAACACAGATAGGTGAAGTAAAACTATAGTTATTAGCAAATCAAAGAAATGTTCCTTTGTAATGATGAAACTATATGTCAAGTAGGAGGCCTCCAGTAAAATACTTCATTTGACTCCATACTTATTGTTGACTCATTGGTCCTAGTATTAGATGGTCCTGTTGCTCATTCCCATTCCTCTCCTACTTCTTAGACCAGAAGCCTGGCAACTTTGTGGGGACAGGTGCTGCTAGGAGAGAGCTTTCAGGATCTACGACTTTCCTTGCCTTACTAGGTTGAGCTAAATATATAACAAAAATCCTATTTAAATTTTTAGCAGTTCTATGCCTTATTTTATGCGTTTCAGGTAAAAATCCACTTTATATTAATTGTCTTTACTTAATGTTATCTGCTGAAAACATGATAAGAATGTGCCTAAAATTTACCCTACTTCCATTGAAATTATAACTTGAAGAATGCCACCCTAATCTTAACTATTATTAATTTTGTAAGGAATATTTGAATATATCTTTGTTGTTTCAAGATGCAGATATCAATAGATTAGATGGACAATAACACAGTATTTCTAATTTATGAAATATATGCATACACACACACATATATACTCATTTCATGATATAAATAAAGTTATAGTTCTCTTTTAAAACCAATCCTCCTTTTTAGTTTAAGAATGATTTCAGGAGTCAATTTTGATCTACTCAGGAACATATTTTTGTTTAGAGATGCTATAAAGTTGATGTAATGTGTCCATGAGAAAAAGAATAGTTATTTTAAATAAAATGATAGAGAGATGGTAATTATGAAGAACATAGGGATGGTGTCCGACATCCTTGTGATCTGCTTCATTTATGCCAAAATTCCTTAAGTCACATAGTTTTCTATTTGCTTTTGTCTCATGTAAAGATCTTAACCTTGACATTTGTTCTTAAAAAGTTGTGACCACAGTTATTTTGTGCCCTCACTTTAATGGTGATGAATATAAAAAAAGTCATCAGTGCCAGTAGATAAAATGAGGGTCAAGATAATGGAAACAAAGTTCTGTTGTTCCCTTGGCTTACTCCCATCTCAACAAATGACATCACATATGCTATTATGTTTAGGTTAGAAATTTGGAAATCTCCCTTATTTCTTGGTTTTTCTCACCACTACTACCAGTGTTCACCAATCCTATTTATTTTATTGCAAGTGCTAGTATGCCTTTGTTATCCATTCCTATTACAAGAAAAGATCATATTTTTTTCAGGACTATTGCAGAAATTTCCCAAAATTTCTTCTCATTTCTGTGCTTGCTACATTCCAATCCATGGTCTACAAAGATCACCTCTAGTTAATTCTTGCCTGAAACCTTTTAGTGACTTCTCTTGCAATTAAATCACCATCCAAATTTGTGCTAATGATTTGACAAGCTAGCCAGCCTATGTTTCCAAATTAATTTCCCATCAATTGCACCATTTGTTCACTTTACTACTTCTCCAGCATGTCAATGTTTTCTACTTTAATGCTTCTCTGCAGATTTCTTCCTAGTCTTTGTAAAGTTGTCTCCCACATTTCAGAGCTTGGCTGGTTATTTTCTTGAAAATATATCACTCTTGATTTTGTGTATGTCTAATATATCAAAGCATAGAGAGAAAGGAAAGAGAAGCTTAACATGAAATTTGAGAGGTAAATAGAGTCAAACATAAAGTCGGTTTTGTGACTGCACTTTCCTTGAATGTTGGGGGATGATTCATGGCTTTCTTATTGGCATTTGTAAGACTGTACTTTCCTGTCAGGAAGAGTTAGTGTGATGCCTAATAAAGGGTAAGATCATCTTTTACATGAATTACCCAGAAGAGAAGTGACTGGGCAGAAGATTGAGAGCTTGGTGATGGGCAATTACTAAGTATACACTTGTCCTATTGATGGAACTGAGATCTGGGGTCCAGAAATAGTGGAAATAAGAACAGATCCAGAGGGATGGGGATGTGGCTCAAGCGGTAGTGCGCTCGCCTGGTATGCGTGCGGCCCGCCCGGGTTCCATCCTCAGCACCACATACCAACAAAGATGTTGTGTCCGCCGAAAACTAAAAAAAATAAATATTAAAAAAAATTCTCTCTCTCTCTCTCTCTCTCTCTCTCTCTCTCTCTCTCCCCCCCCTCCATCTGTCACTCTCTCTTAAAAAAAAAAAAGAGAGACCATAGTTCATACACTTTAAAAAAAAAAAAAAAAGAACAGATCCAGAGAAATTCAAACACAGGCAGGAATTTATTGGGGCTTCTGCTCAAGTGAGAAGGGAGATGCAGCTCTAACAGAGAGTGTTTGTCTAGTCCCTTGAACAAAGAAGCAGGCCAGTTTTTATTAATATATAGGGGTTGCAGTGGTAGGGTAGGGTCTAAGAATTTTCATTGGTTTGGGGCAGATTTTCAAAAGGCATCTTCTTTTCCTATTCAAATAGGGTGGCCTTGAGGAATGGAGAATCAATTTGGAGGCCAGAAACTCTCACATTCCTCCTATTGGTGCCTCATCCTATGTCAATATTCTTGTAATAAGGATGTACAGTGCAGCAGTTAAATGACTTCAGAGGTGAAGGCAATGGTAGAAAACACAAATCATCTGAGTAACAAGTTAAAGGCCCTGGGGAGTCTGCCCTTGGTCCTTTGTAGAATTCTCCTAGTAGTTTCTTCCTTTTATATCTAGTTTATAATTGGAAATGTTAAGGCAAAGTGTTGTGGCTTTAATAATACATATACCTTTTGAAGTTGATAAGATTGTTGAGAAAATAAGGGTGTACGGAAGAACACATGCCATATTTTTAATGGGTAACAGGCCCTAAGTTAAGGTGAAAGAACAGGAGAAAGCACATACTCTATTTTTTTTTTTTTTTTTTTTTGGTTGACAAGCTTTGAGTTAAGGTTCAGAGAGTACATTGGAATTTTTTCACAGTGTACTCTGACAGTTTCAGTCCCATCCATCAGTGTGTATAGAAAATTTATTCCAGGACCCCCACAGATACCAAAACTCACAGTGATGATACCCCTTATATAAGGTATATATTAGGATTCTCTAGAGGGACAGAGCCAACTAGAAGTATATTATAAAAGTGGGATTTATTAGATTGGCTTAGAGAGAGGACCAAAAGCTAGGTTGTCCACAATGGATGCCTGCAGGCTGGAGAGCTGGAGGAACCAGTAGCTGTGCAGTCCAAGATGCTGAAGCCTTAGAACAAGAGGAAAAACAGTGCTACCCTAGTCTGGGACCAGAGGCTTCTGTAAACTCCCTGGAGAATCACTGGCAGAGTTTGCTTTGGAAAAGTGAAGAAGTGGGAGTCCAATATCCTCAAAGGATCAGAGCAACAATCAAGAACCCATTTAAGAAGAATCCAGCTTGTATCTGCTGTGGCTTCCTTGTTCTTCCAACTTTTATTCCACCCAAGCCTCCAAACTATTGGAAGATGCTGCCATGATATGGGAGGGTCTCCACTTTGGTTCACTATCCTACATGCCAATGATTCCTAGATATACCCTCACTGACATACCCAGAGGCTTCTTAATCACCAGCATCTGTTAATTAAATCAAGTTGACAATTCAAATGAACCATTATAAGGTAACAGTTATAGTCTGTATGTAACTTATACACATCCTCTTGTATACTTCAAATCATTTCCAGATCATTTACTCTATCTAATGCAATGTGAATGCTATGTAAAGAATTGTAACACTATTATTCTATATTATTTAATGAAAAAGAAGAAAAGAAGAAAAATATCTGTTACCTGTTCAGTACATATGCAATATTTTCTCCCAAATATTTCAATCTATGATTAACTGAATCTGCAGATGGCAAAGTTCTGGGTATGGCCTAGACATATAGAACACTGAGATAGAAATGTTTAAGGGATATAATTACATTTAGAAATACTATGTTACATGATATTGTCATGTGGGAGAGAATTAGTAACTATAAAAAGGATCTTTTTATTATCATTTTATTGAAACAAATACTGCCTCAGAAACTGCTTCAAATACTGCCAATGCAGTAAGATTAACTTTTGAGTATCTTACCAAAATTATTCTCATGAAATGTAGTATATTGTATATTAAGTGCCAAGCATTGAATTAACTCTTAGATGTTTATATTGATTTCTGAAAGTGTCTATGTGAAGTAACATGGCAGTGTTATAGTTAAGAAAATTGAGGCTCAATTCCATTGAAATATGACCAAGACCACATACTAATTAAATATCAAAATTTGGATTTGTTTGACTGCAAATCTCATATTTTTAAAAGTAATGTTTTCTTCCTTTGAAATATAACAATAAGCAATATTTGTTCTTTTTATATTTTAGTTAATCATTTTCCATGAAAGCTTTTTGTTTTCTTTTCTGGGCAACATTTTGAAAGTCTACCTATTGTAGTAATTGTGCTGGAAAGCATTGAATGGAACAGCAAGATAATCGCTATGTGTCTGAAATGTTATGCAGAACAAAGACAAATACACATTCATAACCCATTTGCTTTCTTCCTTTCTTGATTTCTTATCTTCTCATGCTGTTATGCTAATCTTATGGTAGCCCAGAAATTCAGTAACACTGTTTCATGCACTATTAGGGGAATCATTTATTGGTGTTTTGATGCTGAGCTTACATGTTTTTCTCCATACCAATACCTAGATGCCTATATTTGTTAATCTCCCTGGCAACTTTTGTCTCTCTTTTTATTTAAATCCCAGTCAATTCTTATGTCTCATTTATAGAATTTCAACTGTATAGTTAGTTGCCTATTGTAATAACCTCTGGGCTCAAATGGAAAGTCACAGTTTCCTTTTTTTCTTGAATGCATACTTGAAGTTGGATGGGTAATACTTAGGGTTCTCTAATAGGAACAGACCCAACAGGAGGTATGATTATAAAAGGGGGATTTATTAGATTGACTTACACAACCAGAAGCTATATAGTCCACAATGGCTGTATGGAGGCTGGAGAGTTGGAGAAACCAGTAGCTGAGCAGTTCAATATAATGAAGCCTCAGAACAAGAGGGATTAACAATGCTACCTCCATCTGGGACCAAAGGCTTCTGAAAATTTTCTGGAGAATGACTGGCAGAGTTCTTCTTGGAATAAAGAGGAACAAAGGTTTAATGTCCTCAGGCAATCACAGCAGCAATCTAGAACCCTTTGGAGAGGAATCAGTTTGTTTCTGTTACTGCTTCCTTGTTCTTCCAACTTTAATTCTACACAAACCTACAATCTATTGGAAGGTGCAGCCCACAATTAGGGAAGTTCTCCACTTTAGTTCACTCTCTCACATGCCAATCATTCCTAGACATACACTCATTGACACACCCAGAAGCCTCTTAATCCTCAGCATCTGTTAATCCAATCAGGTTGACGATTCAAATTAACCATTACAGATGGCAATATACTGCTACATTAATGTACTTTTTTAAAATTTATTTTTCTTTATAATCCTTATTACACATATAGAGAACTATTTTTCATATCTCTGTACACTATTTTTCATATCTCTGTATATACAGTATGTTCACACCAACTTAATGACTCTTTTTTTGCATTACAATACTTAATACACATATATACCACAATTTTTAATATCTCTGTTTGTATATGAGATATTAACAAGGATCGTGGAATGTGATGGTCATCCTTATACAAAATACATGCAAGAAGATTTGAATTTGTGGCCAACATACTTTGTATACATTAATGTACTTTTTAGATACTAAAATTATTTATGAATTTTTTAATGAATACTTTTATTCTGTCCAGTATACCTACTAAATAATGCTTACTCTTGTGTGCAATCTGAATAATTTTAACAAAAATCTTTTTATGCACATAATTCTATAGGATATAGATGAAGGGAATGAAATTGTGTGGATATATTTGATGGTTGCATGAACTATTTAAAAAAAATTAGTCCACTAACATTGTATGAGTGAGTGAAGGTACTGCACTTTATATAGTTTTATCCTTTTGTTTTTTCTTTTTAACAATTTTGCTTTTTAACAATTTGATTTCTAGCAAAATCCTCAAATGAATTTGAGAGCCTTTTCTTATACTTATCAGCTAGTTGTGCATATCATTTTGAAGCATAACCCTGATAATTTTTCTCCCAGGTTATTTTAACTCATTTATATTCTACAACTCCAGTTCTTTTGTTGAATACGTATGAGAGTCTCACTATTGGATTTGTTGGTACGCTAATGGTTTTTAATTTCATATGGTAAAATTTATGAACATTTTTCTTTATCAGTGAGATTTTTGGGTATCAATTAATTCTTAAGTACCACAAAATCATGAACATATTTTCCTGCAGTCTAGAAATCTACATTCTAGAAACTTCACTCCTGTAAGCATATAATAATTTATGATATTTTGGCTATTAGACTTGGATTTGCAGTGTACTTGGCATTATTAAGTTTGATCTCAAGCTGCCACTGTATAAATTTTAATATTGGCCTTAAGGTTTCTCTGTGCATAGTGAACCATAACCTAACTTGACAAGCCAAAGACTAACCTACTCTTGAAACATATAGCTCACTCTCAGCCAATCAAAAGCAGCCAAATGTTTAAACCATGTTCAAATAAGACAGACATGAAATATTACTAATCTGGCTGTCTCTGTACTTCATTGCTATACATGTCACTCCCTTTTCTCTGGTTATAAATATAACCTGCCTATGTGAAGGAGCAGGGCATTTTGAATAAGTTTTGGTTCACACTGCTGCCTGATTCTAGAATTGCAAATTAAGACAAACTCTACAAAATTGGTTTAGCTGTAATTTTGGTTTTTGATAATATTTATATTTATATATGGTGAGTGTTTATATATTTATTTCATATTTTCTATACAGATAATTCTCCGAGCTCCTTTTATTAAAACATTGCATTTTAGCTCAGATTAAAAATATTTATCATTTTCATAAATGACTTGACCTCTTTAAACTTTCTGCATTTTTATATAAATTTGAAATTCAAAGCTTTAATTTAAATACACACAAGCCTATTGGAATTGCATTAAATATAAAAATCAGTATCAGGAGAAATGGTATCTGAAATATCTTGAATACAAAAAATGCCTTGAATTATTTATATCTTATCAAATGCCTCCTAAAACTGTGAAGTTTTCTTTAAATTTATGATAATAGCTTTATTTCTCATTATGTTTGTGTTGCCATAGTATCATTTTAAATTTAATTTTCTGACCTTTGTCTATAAAAATAAAATTAAATTTAGAATACTGAATTCCTGTCTAGAAAAGAAAATCTCTGATAACCAAAAACATAGACTGCATTGCAAATATTACTATCTAAAGTCACCTAATAAATAATATTACAAATAATCCAGTGTTTATTCCCAAGTAAATGGAATTATTTTTTATTTTTATACTGCTTTTTTCTAGTTATCTAATCATTTTTATATTAATTTTACAGAAGATTTAGAACACATTCATACGATTGCAATTCTTTAAAATTTCTTGGGATTTCTTTCATGGCTCAACACATAGTCTTTTTAAAAAAAATATTTATGTTTTAGTTTTAGGTGGATACAATATCTTTATTTTATTTTTATGTGTTGCTAAGGATAGAACCCTGTGCATCACACGTGCTAGGCGAGTACTCTACCACTTGAGCCACAACTCCAGCCCCCACATAGTCAGTTTTTATAAATGCACTTTTTAAAATATGAATTTTGCTATTAGGTGCAGGAGTCTATATGTATTAAGTGAACTTTCTTAATAATATTTTTGAACCTCCGTCCCTACTGTGCTGCATTGTCTGTTGTCAATCGATTACCATTATCCTCTTCTAAGGCTCTTGCTGTCTCATATAGGAGATACCAAAAGCTCTGCTTCCCTGAATTTTCAATAATAGGCATGTCAATGAGCTGTTGTTTCTCATGAATTTCAATGATACTTTGATCACTTACCTGCATGTGTCTTGCTGAATGTTGATAATCATATATGGTGTATTACAAATATTATTTGAGGCTGCAATGATATTATAATTATTAAGAATAGCTGCAGAGCAGCTGGCCTAGAACTTTACAATTCTCTATCAGTCACTTACTCATGAATCATAATATTTCATGACTCATCTCTGCAAAGTCCAGTATTTACCTAGATCTAAACTTAACCTTGCAATTTAGCTCTTCAGAAGCCCCAAATAATGTGCATGAGATTTCTTCTGCAAGGATTCTCCTCCTTGATAAACCCTGTACTCCAAAATTGATTTTCTTCATTCTTCAGGGTTTTAACCTTGTAGATAATCTTTTCCAGAATCATATGTTCTTATTTCAAAAGCAGCTCCAAACCTGGATTCATTTCCTGGATTTTCTTCTCATATCTTAGCCCTATATATTTGTAGAATCTTGTTAGTTTTTCAGTGCTTTCAAGCAAATTTGTTTTTGAATTTTAACTACTTTTTCCAGTTATTGACAGCACGACAGAGTCTGTATTTACGGAACCTGCCATTACCTAAAATGGGTGCATCTACATTTCTTTTTCAGAATGTTTTTTGAGCACATCGATTATTTATTTATCATTGTGGAAAATAAAATACATGTTTTATGAGTACATGGACTATGTCACTATTAGTGATAGCTAAGGCATAGCTTAATAATTGTGTTTAGTAAATATGTCTTAAAAAATAAAAGAATACTTCATTGTTTAATTTTCATCTTAACAGATATACATTCAAATGCCTTAATCAGAATTGAGTTAGTAATAAATACTTACAATTTTTATTCTGTACAATAAACAGAACACTGTAATCATTTTCCTGACTTATCTCATCCTTTAAATACTAATAATATAATTGCTGTCAAGTTAGTCACACATGTGGAAAAGCACATCGGATATATATATATATATATATATATATATATATATATATATATATATATATCTCCAAGTGTTATAAATTCTGCTAATGAGACTTTTCCAGGCATAAGAATATGTCATGTCACTTCAATTTTATGGGTTAAAAATAAGGTTAAATGATCTTCTTTCTGAGTTTTCTTGAAAAATGGATTTCATTTCTCAAAAAAAAAATAGTCTTTTTGCTGTCTCCACTATACTACTTTTAAAAAATCGAATGCATCTCATAAATTGAATCCCATAGTCAGGAGAAATGGAAACATTTTAACTTATTTTATAAGAACAGATTTTATCCTAACTTTGTTATCTCAAGTAAAAACAAATTTTACTATATAAACCAACAAAAAAATTTTAAAGAGTCAAAATAAATTTCCCAGATGAAAATGTGTTCAAGAAGGAATTTACAAGCCTTTCTTTTTCTCCCTGTGTGAGATAAACACCTAGACTTTGCATTAGAAAAGAAACAAGCTCATAAATTTCTTCAAGAATTTTTTGGTGCCTGTCATTGTCCAACTGAGTACTACATGTATCATCACATATCACAAAATTTATAACAAGAAATAAGAGCAAAATGGTTGTCATTCACTAGAAGTTTGCTCCTGAGAGAATTGCATTGAGATATTAGTAGATACAAAACAATGATTCCTTCCTTCAGTCAGGGAAAGTTTTATTTAAATTATACTATTTTCTCATTCACCAAGAAATACATTTTTGGGATTCCACCTCTTGGGTCCCCTTCTTCCTCCGGGAGAAGTCTTTTCTGCTGTCCTTTAATAAACTTCTAATTTCTACTCTCAAAAAAAAAAAAGAAATACATTTTTATACATGGAGAGGACACTGTTATGGATTTTCTCAATGTTTATTTAAAAACACGCTTAAAATCTGATCCTTGCTACTCGTCTTCTTTTACTTTGTTCCATCTGCTTTTACCACCTTGCCTCTCCTTCAGCCAAACATGCTCTTTCTTCAGAGAAGCGGCATTTTCCATTTTCTTTTCTTGAAAGACTCATTACTCAGAAATACAGATGGTTCCCTTCATTATTATATTTGAGTTTCTGTTCATATTTCACTTAATTTGAAAGGTCTTTGTCATTTACCTCATCTAATTTAATGTTCCTTTCCCCGTACCTGGCTTTATTTTTCTTCTTGATTGTTATCACTCCCTGACATGATATGTTATATTTGTGTGTTGTCCATGACCTTACACAGGAGTGCAGGTTTTGTGAAAGCAAGTCTTCTGTTTTTATGTTTATTTCCTTGTTTTATTTTTGTTTTGTTTTGTTTCATGGCAATATCCTAGCATTTTAGGAGGGCCTGGTTCAGAGCAAGCCCTGAATATATGTTTGTTGAATGAGGAGTGAATGAGGTACTGCTCCATGGCCAAGTCAATAACCAGGGCATGTTTTCCTGTCACATTTCTGCTAGTTGTATTCTTGTAATTCCTTATCATTATCAGATAGACTGTCTTAAACTTCTACAACAGATTTTTTTTCTTCCAAAAACAGTTTTAACCTGGCCCTGTAGAACACAATCTACAAATGATTTATTCTTAGAATTTAGACTAACTGAGTACCAAGTCAGGCATGTTTTTTCTGGTCCAACCTTTGAGTCTACTACAGTCCTCTTACATGCTATGTCTTATACATGAGGAACCAGCTTTCTCCTGGAGGCTAAAGTCTGCATATGATTACTATGGTCAAATATCAAATTTAGTTCTGAGATAGTTGACTAAGAGTGAGGGGATTACACAATCATCATTTTATTTTTAAAAATAAAGAGAGACTGGGCTGGGGTTGTGGCTCAGTGCTAGTGTGCTTACATAGCATGTGTGAGGTTCTGGGTTCAATCTTCAGAACCACAAAAAGATAAATAAATAAAGATATTGTGTCCATCTACAACTAAAAAAATAATGTTAAAACAAATAAAAATAAAAGGAGACTTTAAATTACATAGAGAATCCCTTTTATGGAAAGTGAAAATAAAAAGTATTCTTTAAATGATTGCTCTTTATTTCTCCTAACTTGAAAACACTTAAAGATTTTTCTTCAATTTAGTTGTGAAATATGTTGGAGCCTTAATGAGGTAAAATTCACTGAAGTGGTTAGACAAGGCAGGAAGATGATATGTGAATTACTCCCTTAGCTGTACACATATCTATCTATGCATCTTCCATACAGGTGCCTGCATGTGTGTATGTTTCATTCCTGGGAAAGGGATAGATTCAAAACTGATTGATATTGTTCTGCATATATTATCAAATTCATTTTTCTTAGTAAATTGAATGATGTGAGACTAAGCCAGGGAAGATGGGAAAATAGAAGGAAAGGTGGTGTTTTGTCTGTTTCATGATGTGAAGGGCCTTGAATGCCAGCAAATTTATGTATTAAGATTTGTAATAGCACAAGAACCCTCAAGCAAAGAAAATTACAATGCTCTCTAAGATGAAATCATGATAAAAATTAAATTGTATGAAACAGCATTGAATGATGGTTTCCTACCGAATACATTTTTTCTTAAGTTGAAGGTAAATGACATCATTTTAAAAATTGCAAATTAGAAAAAGTCCTTATTATTTTGTAAGTTCTACTCCTTATTTGGTTTATAATATACATTTAACAAAAAACTAGCTATAGTTGAGCATAAAATATTTCTACCATTCAATAATTGTCAGTTATTGTTATATTATTTGAACCCATGACATGTGTTTTATTCCTTTTTTTAGATTTTTTAATTTTAGTTGTTGATAAAACTTAGTTTTACTCATTTATTTATATGCAATGCTGAGAATCAAACCCAGTGCCTCACACATGCACTTACCACTGACCCACAATCCAAGCCCATATATTTTATTCTACCCCATATTAGAAAACTTTTCACTCTTTCCCTTGTGTTATCCTTGTGAATGAGTAAAACAAAGCAGAATTTAAGTAAATTTATTATTATATACACATACATATAAATTGGTAGCTAAATCTTGATCTAAGACTAAAATAATATCAAGACTTTGAAGAATATTATATAAGTTCAGTGTTTCTTTGTAATTGATTTATATTAAATATTAAACATTTTATTAGAAAAAATAGCCCTATATAACATTTTTTCTTCCAATATAAATTCAGCTTCTCATAGATTCTGAGAATTACTTTGAAAAATGTTAAATTGTACATGAGTGAAGAGAAAGAAATGAGATTTCTGTTTCATGAGGGCAAAAACAATGTCTTATTTACTCTCTAACACCAGGTCACAAGTATATTGTGAAAGTATGTGTGAATATTCTGTTATTCTTTGAAAACATGTCAACATTTGTTAGGGAGTGAATATCTGTGTGTGCTCAAAAATAATATTGTAGCCTTAACTCCTAATATGCTGGTATTTGGAGATAAGGTCTTTGGGAGGTAATTAGGGTTAGCTGAGACTATGATGGGGCCTCTGGTACTATGGAATTAGTGCCCTTATAGAAGAGACATCAGAGAACCTACCCCACCACTGGTCCCTGCAAGAACACACAGAAGTAGGTAGTAAGACTGATCTTTAAGGCTCCACAACAGTGAGAAATAAAATTTTAACCTTTTAAGCCATTGAATCTATTTTCTAATTGCAGCCTAAGATGATTATTACAATATTCTAAGTTAACTTTGAGCTGTAAAAGTGCATCATTATTCAACAATACAGAATCTAGAAGTTGTGAACTAAAAATTTTTAAAGTTATGTTAAAGGTTCTACAAACCGCTTAACCTTGATTGACCAGAACATTGTAATTGTGGAGACATGGAATGCTGTAAGTGAAGAGCCAGAATTATTTGGGGCTGTCTTAGGCCCTTTAATATCAATTTATTTTAACCTTTTTATCTGGCCTGACATTCTCCTATTATGTAAGCTGTTCTGAAACATTAAGCCTAGCAGACCTCTAGCCTCCCCTAGCCTTAAACCTAAGAATGCTGTAGGATCACAGCTCAAATCTGCGGAAGAGATTTCCCTACCTTGCTGTAGCTTACCTGCATGATGCTTCCACCAATGAGAGGATCACTGTGATCCTCTGTGAGTATAAAAATTGATGTAACCTCTTCAAGGCTGCAATATGTCATTGAGGATAACTTGAATCCATGCTTTTGGTCCATGGTCACTCATATCTGCTTGAGAATAAGCTCTTTTCTTTGAAGCAGAATTGTTATTTTATGTCAACAAAGTACAAATTTAAATTGGGATATTGCATAAATCTTTCAACAAAACTGAAATGGTGACTGAAATTTAGAACTGTTTGTTTAAGAGTACCTCATGATAGTTTTTAAATTTCCTGTCAGAATTTCCATAGCCTAGTGTGTGAGCTAGGAATTTCCACATATAAAATAAGCTATGTTGTTATTATAATGTTAAATGCTTTATGGAAAGACTGAGTGTACCTGTGGGAAACATTTTATGAGAATATGCTTCCAACCTCAGCAATAGAATAGAAAAATATAATTAAAGTGATTGTTAGATGCTGAAATAGTTTATCACTTTTATGTCGTGTTTTTAAGTGTTTTTTCCCAGTGAGGCCGTGTTTTTGTTATATATTTCATAAAAAAGCTGTTTCTTATTTTTCTTTGGAATCTAAGTATACTTCTAATTTCAGATGCATTCATTACACTTAATAAAACAATTAATGCACTACAATATTGAGAAGATTAATCTTGTGTGGAAGGAAACTGGTATGGGGGAATGGAAAGGGATAGTTTTGTTCTCTTATGAAGGTGAAAAACGTGTGTGTGTATGTGTGTGTGTATTTTTGGCAAGTCACAGTTTTGCTTTTTCTCTTATAAACTATCATTAAAGGATAATAAAGGATTGAATTGAATATCATTGAAGAGATAAAATAGAAGGACTTTTTTTCCAGAGTATATGGAATTATTTTGGTACAAATGGGTTTTCTGGAATAAGCCAATGGTAGCATGTCTTTGGGTATAGGTCCTCATCTTGGTTATATATCTTAATTTATTTGGTCATGAGTTCATTATAAAATTATAATGAAGTAGCATTCATTCATAAATTAGTTGTAATGGTAAATGAAATAATTTGGAAAAATCTTTAAGGAAAGAAACTCATGACTGATTTCCAGCTATGGAAGCAGAAAGAAGTTAGCAAATCCTCTGCTAAGAAAGGAAGCATAAAACTATAATAATATTATTGAAATATAATAATCTTAGGACTATGGAATTGACCACAGGCAAAAACAGAGAAGCACTGATTTGTGAAAAACTTCTAAAACTTCAATTTTAAAAAGTGAGGTGATCTAGGCACAGTGGTGCATGACTGTAATTCCGGCAGCATGGGGAGGCTGTGGCAGGAGGAGCGTAAGTTCAAAGCTACTCAGTGAGAAGCAACTCAGTGAGAACCTGTCTCTAAATAAAATACAAAATAGGGCTGAGGATGTGTCTCAGTGGTTGAGTGCCCCTGAGTTCAATCCTTGTTATCCCCCCTGCCATTCCCCAAAAAGTGAGGTGGCTGCTATTCACACCATTGGCCCTCCCAACCCTATAGGTAGTGCATTGTAACCTGGATGTGGCTGCTAAGGAACTTATCAACTTTCCTCACAAAGCTGAAAATGTGATTTGGATCAGAAAAAAATAAATAAATAAAAAGCCAACAAGAACCAAAAAGAGAGACACCCTGTGGGACAGTCAGTAAAAGTATCAAATTAGGAAACCAAGATGGAAATCCAAAGCTCTGCTAGACTGAGTGTTTGTGGACTTATTGAGGAAGGTGGCCGACACAGCAGATATTTAAAAAGGGAGAGTCTAGAAAGTGCCCTATAAACTCCCCACACATGCCCAGCCGATTAAAGAACATTGGGCATGCGAGGAATCTGAACTGGATTAGAGGAAAGCAAAAGCTAAGGCAGGATATATTTTTTTCCAGTGTTGCATTTCCAAGTAAGTGTATTTTTATCCGGGTATCCTTTTTTGATAAGTGCCACTCCTAAGTACTCTATGGTATTTCTTATGGGAGTGAAAGATACTCTTTAAATGATGGTCTCTGCCTCAGTCTTCTTCAAGCAGATAGGTTTCTGTCACAGTGTCACTACACAGGTCTGAAGAGGTCTCCAGGAACAGAGGTGATCTATAATCAGACCTTTCAGGTTCTTTATCTCAGAAAATAATTTAAAAATGCATCAGGTGTAAGTAGCAGAGCAAGAGATTTATTACAAAGGGAGAATGCATACTCAAGAACAAGAGTGTGAGCAATCAGAGTAATCACACACAAAGAGAGAATGAGTTTTGTTGATTTAACTTGGAGTTTCCCTATAATACAGTAGTTAGGGGGCTGGACTTAGAGGTAGAGTTGGGACAGGATTACCCAATTTCATAGCAGTTTTCCATGTGTTTCTACATTACCCTATTATGTTCTAAGTATGTTACTGTCTACATTGCATGTTTCATTTGTGTCTTAAATATCCACCTACGGGTAGGTGTGTCTTGCTATTGTTTGTGTATGTGTGTGTGTTACTATTTTAATAAGGCTACGGTCATTTCTTGATCACCAAACTCTTAAATGTGCATACTTCCCAAAGGATCATTTCCACCAGATGCTGTCTTTTTATCTAGGAGTTTTGTTGCTTTTTCAGCCAATTGGGGGAAGGATACAGGCAAAAGGAGGTGGGGTGGACTTGGGGGACACATAGGCTGGGCTGCCAACACATTGCTTCTTTTGCTTTCCAGTGGTTCATGAGCATTTCTCTGTTGAGACTCAGCTTTCCTACCTCAACAGCTTCATAGGTAATGTGGCAGAATACACAACTGAATGGGCTCTTCTTGTCCAAGAATTAAGAGATGTCAGACACTCTCCTACGAAGAGAAAAGAAAACTAAATGAGGTTTTAGATAGAAGCAGTATGACTTGAAGTGACACAATGGCAGGACATTTTTTCCAGACTATATGGAAGCCTCTTGAGAAGGGAAAAGAAGTAGCGGTCTTTGAGTCTGAATTCAGTAGAAAATGAAAATCTGATTCATAGTAGTATTGAAGGAAAACAGCCACCAAGGTTTTAAAGACAAATGATTAGAGGCTATAGGCACTAATGTTCAAAATTCAACAGAGATTTCTATGCATAAAGAATTTCACCCAAATGCCTGAGAGCCACCACAGCTAAAGGAACATATATATGAGTCATTTGGTGATCCGTGTAGATCAATAAATAAAGATTAGTGACACCCTTGCTCCTGGACCCTAAATCACTTAGGGCTTTGGAACCAGGACAAAAGAGAAGGAGTACATAATCACTGAGCTTAAATATAATGTCAGCCCAATAAAATAAAATATAAGAACAATAAAGTTAAATAAATGACTAAATGGTATTTTACTGAGGAAAGAGCTTATGAAGAGATTTATATCAGTTACATGTATTTTTTTTAGATGACAGGTCTGTTTATTTAAGCTATATTTTGGCAGATGATCAATCTTTTTTTTTCTTTTTTTAAAATGTTGCATGTATTTTTCAAGTTCCAATTTGATCATTGACCATTCATTAAATTATTTTATTAAATTAAAAAATATAAACTTCACATTTTTTTCAGTCTTGGGGATTATACCTGGACTGAATAAAAATATCACCTCCTTTGTCCTCAGTTTATTTAGATGTAGGATCTCACTAAGTTGCCCAAACAGACTTCAAGCTTGTAGTCTAACTTTCTCAGCCTCCCGAGTAACTGGGATTACAGGTATGTGCCACCACACTTGATTCCACTTCACAAATTAAATGTAACCACCTAATAAATATTTAATAGATTAAGTATATACTTATTCTTTCTTCTACCTATCGCACTGGAATTGATCAATTGTTGCCATTTAAAAATAATAACAGTGACTTGAAAGCACTAAAACCAAAGGGTTAAAGTCCTATATTTTGAACTTTGTCATTGGATTATTTCAATGACAAATTAAAATCTGATAAAATATATAAATAGCCTTTCCTGAGAGGGTTCCACTTAGCAAAACAAGAAAATAAAAGAGACAAAAGAACAATTTAGATATGATCAAATATATGCACATTCCGAATATTTAGACAGATGGAGGAAAATTAACATGAAAAGACTGGATACTTCTAGGACAAAAATGCTTTCAACTGAGCATAAATTCATAAGCCTCTAAAAATTTGAAGATGAATTCACTTCATTACTCTCATCAAATAATTAGAAATATACAGTGCTCTCTAGGGGAGAACTAATTTTAAAAAAAGGAAGACAATCAGGTACAATAGTTTCAATTCATACAAATTATTTTATAAGAGAAAAATGTGTACTAAGCCACCAAAGCTCATTTACCATGGGTATGCAGCTGTCTTCTGGCAGTAACAAATAAAATTCAGGGGCCACACTGCTACTACCATGTATGCTCAGACCTTGTGCTCACAGAAACTGTGTTGATAGTCTTCTGATTCCTTATATCTTTGCTTTGTTTTCTAAAAAGAAAGACACCCTTTACCCAACTGTCAGAGAATAAGAAGCCAATTATTATGTCCTTGTCCTGCATGAAAACTCCCCACTAACTATAAAATAAAGGACATATTTTCTAGTTTTATGTTCAAGAATTACTAATTTAATCAGTGTGAGCAGGATTTACTATAAAGCACTATAAAATAAAGTTTTAAGTCTCATTAACCTTACTAATGCTATAATAATGCATCATAATAAATTCTTGAAGACAAGTGCTACAATGAAACCATGTTACACAGAGATAAAAAGCATGGGTAACTTAATAAAACACACAAGAATGTGAATCTGAACCGTACAGAAACTAGCTAAGTGGCATTCAGCCATGTGCTGGTAAAGCAACTCTCCGAAGGAAAAAAAAAAAAAAAGAAGAAGAAGAAGAAAAAGCCTTGTCTTGTCGAATTTGCCAATTTCTGGGGTGGAAATACTCCCACCATGGTCATTTAGAAGCTACCAATGGTTTAACAACCTCCTCACAAAATTTAACAATTGGCTCTGACAAGTCGACATATGCTCACACAAACACATAACCAATCTGGTGACTGTTCATAAAAAAAAAAAAAAGTGGTCGAATTTCTTACTCTTTCTAATATATAATTTTCTTATTTATAAAATTGGATCAATAATCTCTATATTGCATATTATTAAATGACATAATAAGATATTAAGAATATTTTTCTATATTATTATCTCAAAATACTCACTACTGGTATTTATTTTATTATATTGCCAAAAATTATTAAGTTCCTTGGATAATGGTGATATAGAAATTGATAATATGTAATAGCTAAACTTAGAATAATGAAATTGTCTAGTATAATATAAATATGCAGTGTTTAAATCACTTGATCATCAAGGCAGAGACCAAAAAGAGGAATCATATACTTGTGATTAAATAATTGGACTTGTAAAGAGTAAATTAGTTTATAAAATTTATGTTTCACTAGAAGAATCACAATTTCTTACGTTTCCAGACTTATTTGGAGGTATTCATGATCACTCTATCTCCAGAAATTATTTGAATATTGCAATTGGTCTCATTAGAATAATTGAAAAGAGTTTGCTTTGAGCATAGGTTAGAGATTAAACAATGAAAGTGCTTTAATTTTTGCCTACTCTTTCTAGAAAACTATGATTATTTGTATATTTTCCTATTCTTCCAACTTGTAACAGAAGAAAGGACCTTACCTGCCATATTTAAAGACATCATCCAGAAATGGTTTTAGACTTGCATTTTAATTCTTCTGATTTAGCCTCATATAACTTTCTCTTTGCTTTTTAACTTTGAGAATTCCATTCACTTTCTTGTATTCTAATAACAATTTGATTTCAGATATTTGTGGTCAGTTTTTTAAAAATTTAAACATTTTCTTAACTATATAAATTCCTGGATGAGGCCTTTCATGCTATTATTTGAATATGGTTCAAGTGTGTCTCCTAAAGCTCTATGTGTTGAAAGTTAATTGCTATTGTGAAGTAGTCAGAGGATATAAACTTAATCTACTGTGTTTAGAGGTGGTACTTTGGCAAGTTGATTAGGATCACCTCTGTCATCAGAATGGAAGCCACCATGATTTCATACTGGTACCTCTAATATAAGAGGGAGAGAAAGATGGTGGTCTCATTGGCATCAGCCTGCCATAGCAAGTTATTGGGTCAGTCCAAATTGATGCTGAGTAAGATAAGAGATCAAGAGAAGTTCTATTGCTTTGTGTTGCTTAATGGAAGTTTCAGACAATACCTATGTTATTAACCTTGAGTAATTTTCCAAGTATGTATACAATAATATCAGTCATGTTTACTAGAAAGAAGAATATTATGGGAATACCAGATATATTTGATTGAAAACATTTGGGGAGATGACATTGTGGTGCCATTATCCTTTTTTTTAATGTTTCACTTTATCATTATAACCTATCAGAAAAATATCAATCTGCTATATATTTGAATAATTTCTCTTAGATAAAATGGCACATCAATTTAAAATATTTAAAATAACTATATGAATTAATTTTATTAAGAAGAATTGATATTTTTCATTAGGTTTTGAAATTCCAAACTTTTCATAGTTCACTTTCTTTGTCTTAGGTACCCTTTCTTCCTCTGAGAGGAATCAATGAAGCCATTATGATGCTTACCGTTCTTCTGCAGAAGTTTACACAAAAACAAGATACATTTTAAATCACATTTAGTACAAATATACACAGCTTGCATTTTTCCCAAGATTATATCTTTGTAGTTTATCCATGTTGAACTATAAGTCCTAATTCCTTTTTTTTTACTAGTGAAAAAATATTTAATCTTTAGTTGTCTGCTCCAACATAAATAGCCATTATCTTGTAAATGGAGGTAGTTTTAACACATTGCCATTACAATATCCTAGTGAATATTCTTTTATATGTCTTAAATAAATTCATAAACAGCTAATGTTATAATTTTGGGAGAAAGTAACTGGGTAAGAGTTTATGAAAACTTTTACCTTTACTTTGTCAAATTGGTTTGCAAAGTTGTGTTGCCAAAGTCTACAAAATGGTGTTGCCTCTGGCATTGTCTAAGCGTTTCTGTTGCTTCATGTCCTTCCCAGCCTGTAGGAATGTCAGTTTTCTTTATTTCCCTTCCTTTTCTTTTTAAAATAGGTTCCTTTCTATATTTCCTTGGTTTTTCCCTCCCTACCTCCTTTTCCTCACCCTCCCTCTCTTCCTTTCTCCCTCTATATCTCCCTCCTTCTCTTCCTTCTCCCTCACTCCTTTCTTATACTATGATGTAGACATGAAATCTTATTATGTTATCATGTGCATTTATGCTACCAAGATGATATGTAAGCCAAATTTTTATTGTCCTTCTCTGAATAGATTGCCAATATTCTTTTAATTGTTTTTTTTTTTCTGTTTGACCAATACATAAGTTTTATTTATTTTTTTAATAGTCTAGATAATTCCAGTAGATTTTTACTCACCAAGACTGGCTATAACCAATCACACGATCATTTAGTGAGTCTATAAGTTCACTATTTTACCATGCACTTAATAGGAATATATTCATGTGTCTACTAACAATGTTTCTTTCACTCTTCCATTACCCTAATATCTGCTAGATACATTAATAACAATGAACCTGTGGTTTATTATGTGTGTTACAAATTCTCAAAGAGGAACAAAGTACAGAGAAATGAGCTTAAATGATTATCCTGAAAAAATACTTCTAGTAAATAAGAGAGCCTGGAGAAAAATTCTTATCATGCCATTGAGTAAATATATCAATAAGTAAATTTAAAGCAGAAAATAAATATATTATTTTTCCATTTGAACTACTCAGAAGATGAATTTTTCAAAGGTGAGTTTTTAAATCACTCAATAGTAATGCATAATTGTATTAAAACAAGTAACGTATATCTTTAAGTATTTTGCTCAAATTCAGAATTTATAAGTATCTTAAAATGGTGCTTGAGTTTATATAATGACCAAAAGCTACATTACAAAATAGAAATTTCAATCAACTAATTATTCTTTCAATGATCTAAATCTATTTTAGTGAATATTTAATTAAAAGATTAGATTAGCTTTACCAATAACCTCAGGTTATATGATAATTATGTTTAGGTTCTGTGATAGTTTATTCTATGCCTAATTTAACAGTCATAAATTATGTATACAACTTTTATAGACATTTAGTTCCTTTTACGAAGATTATTTTCTCTGTGGTCTACACATTACTTTTGATGAGCAAATTTATAATTTAGCATTTAGATTAGAATCTTCACTCTGGAACAAGTATATTGGTTAGAAAATCACAAATCTGTATTTGAGTTTCAGTAGACTTAAAATCATTAAAATAATCAAACTTTAGGCAGTTAGTATATATCTCTAAGTCACTTAGGCAGAATACCATGAAATTGCATTTCTGCTATTTTGAAATCCAAGAGTCCTTTAAATCTGATGTAAACAATATAAAAAGAAAAAAAGTCCAATTAACTCATTTCTGACATTAGCTTACTCAGTATTTAGAGACATTGCTTATTCCTATAAAAAGAAAAACTTTGTTATAATGAAACATTCTGCTATAATAATCAAAAATAAATAAAATAAATAAAATAAAATATAACAATCAATTCTCAGGGTTGTGCTACTTAAAACCATGTGATTTTTTTGGACTATGATTATGATATAAAATATGACTGATATCTAAATGCATTGGGTAGGCTACTTTCAATTTATACACCATCTCAACTTGTCAGAGGTGGCTAAGACTATATAGCTTATGCAATACCTCACTTTTCAAATGATAAAAATATTACAGGATCAGATATTCATAGATACCTATTCAAAATTCACTCTCTCTCTCTCTCACTAATCTAACACAATTGTATTTGGACACTCGTATTCCTCATTAAAATGTTCATGTACTCATACTATCCTATTGATAGAGGTTATCAGAATTAGAGCAGACATCTACTGAACAGGACTTCTTAGATTGTACCATAATAAAAAGAGTAGGGTTGAATGATTCACATTTTACCTTTGCCTTCACCACCTTCTCCCTAAAGGGCATGCATGATAACAGGAGTTAGAGCGGCTAGCACTCAGAAGGGTAGAATGCACGGTGCCAGGGACATTGCACTACAAAGCTGCTTAGTGACTCCTTGAGCAGGTCAAGTCTCTATATCAACTTTAATTTTTTTTTATTGTAGATGGACACAATACCTTTATTTTATTTATTTGGTGCTGAACCCAGGGCCTCACACATGTGAGACAGAGCTCTACCGCTGAGCCGTAGCCCCCATCCTGCCACATCACCTTCTTTTAATAATAATAATATAATATTGTTTTAACTGGTAACATCACAACTAGTACACTGGCCCTGACAGAAATGAGCACTATTAAGTCAATAGAACATTGTTTTCACCAACCATATAGTCTGTGAGCATTTATATTTCCATGGTCACACAGTTAATATCATAGAGGGTAAAAACCAAAAGCACGAATGTATGAATGTATAAATCTGTATAAAGCAAAATCAATTATCATTATAACTCAATTGTTTTATAAACATTTTGAAGAAAAGAAAAGAAAAAATAAACTTTTACAAAGATCCTTTTGTGAAGGATGGTGCAAATTCTTGTAACTCTGAGTAAGCAGTCATAATTTTGCTGGCCAATGTTTTTTTTTTCTTTCTTCCCAGTCTCCTCTTTTCCAAGATTGAGAACACCAGATCTTTCCTTTGTCTTCATTTATCCATGAACTTCATTATCTTTCAACCTTCTTATGTATTCTCCATAGTTTTTCCTTTCTTGCTTCTTTTCTCTCCTGTGGTATTGGAGATTGAATCCAGAGGTACTCTACTACTGAGCTGCATCCCCACCCATTTTAGGTTAAGTTATGTTATTTCATTTTGAGACAGAGTCTCCTTAAATTGCCCAGGCTGGGCTCTAACTCTCAATCCTTCTGCCTCAGCCTCCAGTCACTGGGATCATAGGCCAGTCACACAGTGCCCAAGCTCTCTCAGAAATTTTGAAATGTATGCTATTCTCATTCATCAAGCTGGATCAGGCCTCTGCTGCTCACAAAGCCGATCAGATCAACGTGATCTTGTTTCTGCTTTCCCTGCTTACATCAATTTCCCTGAGCTAGTCTAGTCTGTGACATGCTACCAAAGAAAAACCATTCTTAAGGCTAATCCTGATTGTGTAGGTATATCCACTTACCCACATTCAATCTTTCACACACACACACAGATTTGAAATTGAAATCTAGTATGTTTGATTTCATAGAATTTACTTCTTAAACATTATAGAGGTAATTACCATTACTGATTTTTCTTTTTATATACCCTATTAGCCAATCAAAGTAGACTCCTCTTTAACCTCTGCTTAAAGATTTGGATTTTCTATCCTTTTTTTTCCCCCCAGGTTTATTCAATTCTTTAACATGACTGATTTTTCCTTTATCCACTTATGTTCAAATTGCACACATGTGTCAAAAATAGGACTCAAATGAAACCTCCCTCAAAAGCATTTCCTCACTTTATAATATTCTGATTACAAAGAAAATATTCTTTCAATAATTCTTATTAGTTTTTTTCATATTCTGTTTTTACAATTTATTTTGTGCTTTGCTTTACCTTGTTTATGAAACTCGTATTTTCCAGCTTCTCTAAGGAGCACTAGATAATTCATGATTCTACAAGTTTTAGAAACAAGATTTACAATTTATTTACATATCACAAAAACGTATCAACAATAAGAGCTGTTTATCATATACTAAAGAATACATGAACTACAGCCTGGACTGTGAACATCTTTACCTTAGATGTTCTCAGTCTGTTTGAAACTTAGTCGCTCTTGGGTCTCAGGAGTATGTGGAAGGCAAGGGGATTTTCACATGTGAAGTACCTTGTTTTGCTCTGCTACAGAGAAGCTCAGATCTTGCCTAACAGTCAGGTATTTTCCATTGTCTTTTTGGAAAAACATGGTGAGACCCCTGAGGATCACAAGGTAGCAGGAGGAAGGAAGGCGACTCATCTTCCTGGAGGGCTGCCCTGGAGAGAGAACTTTTCTCAGCCCTCCTTTCTTTCCCCCTCCATTTATGTGGAACTGAATGCTTTATGTTTATCTTTAAGATGGGAATAAAAATACAAAGACAACATTTTCAGAAATGGGGGAAGAAACTCTCATTGAGGACTGGCATCTCTCCTCTATGCTTCATGATGTCTTGTGTTCATGACTGCATTTCTCCAGAGCTCACTACCTCATTGCTACCATATTTCATCACCTCTTAGTAACATTTTTTTTCCACATTTCACTAATTACATTTTGAAATGTGTCCTATAAACATAATTAGAAAAAGGCTGTTTTCATCACAACAAATGAGGAAATCTTCTACGATGGTATTATCATTGACTTCACCTGATTTAACTAAGTCATCCCCAGTGGAAGGTTCTACTCACCTCACATGAGCTATTTTCAGCTATAGCACCAAATAAGGTCTATTGCTAATTTTTGTTTGAATTCTTTCTTGTGCCACAAAATATTTTTAATGATTACTAATATCAGATATTCAATTTGTATTGTATGCTTAAAATATAGTCTGGTTGTTAGAAAATGCAACTGTTGCAAAGTGTATGCCAATTTTCTTTAAATCAAATATTCAAACTTAACTCTCCTGAGTTAAGGATAACCAATTCATGTATAAAAAAGGAATGCCATTCAATCAGTGAAAATTTAACTGTCTCAAGTAAGATGAACATTTTTGAAAGACACTGCTTATTTAAGCTCATATGTAAATACAACTACAATTTTATTAAAACAAGAAATGCAATAAAAAGGGCTAAACATTCTATAAATTCCAAAAGTTTAAAAGAAATCAAGAAAAATAATTCTATTAACATTAGAGTATAATAATGATGCCATGAATTCTGTCAAAAACAAAGGAGTTAAAAAAAGTTAGATTCTAAATGTGCAGAAATCTTAGACTTAAATTTTGATTTAAATGGAGAAAGGAGTCTATAATTGCATAAATAAGTGAATGTTTTTTTCAGTTTATTCTCTATATCTAACCTGACTTAAATACTGAATTTTCAAATAGTGAGAATTGGTTATTAAGCTGGATTTAATGTACCTGAGGAGAGTGACTGTGTCTTATTCATGTATGTGTGTGTGTGTGTGTGTGTGTGTGTGTGTGTGTGTGTGTGTCTCAAGGCCCATTATAAATCTTGGTGCATGAAATATGAAAAATAAATGCATTTTGGGTGAATACTAATGTAGGAGAAAAGCAGAAAATTGTATTGGGAAAAAATTATAATTGATCCAACCTAACAATCTTTTCCTTTCTTCTCTGATTCTCTTGGCAGGTGGTTTCCCATTAAAGCACTTGTTTGTTACCCCCTTCTCCATTTTGTGCTTATTTTCTCAGGCATTTACTCAGTAAATTATTTGTATTTGTATTATATAAAGGCAATTTTTCTTAGACTTACCATACTTTTACCCTCTCTTGTGTTTTTTATTCTTTTCTTCATTACTGAAAATTCAGTTGGGACACAATTTCTTCTGTCACAAAAACTTTTGTTAGTAGTTCCTTTAGTGTAAGTAGGCTATTATATTACAATTGTTTCTTAATTTTAATTAAGTCTCAGGGGTAAAAGTCAATTTTAAGTCCAAATCAAATTATCCATTTGCATTAATTCTTTCAAAGTATTCTAAATACATTAGGTACTACTGTCTGCTGTTTTTCATCATTTCTGTTTAAAAAATCAAATGTAACTTTTTTTTTTTTAAAGAGAGAGTGAGAGAGGAGAGAGAGAGAGAATTTTTAATATTTATTTTTTAGTTTTTTAGTTCTCAGCGGACACAACATCTTTGTTGGTATGTGATGCTGGGGATCGAACCCGGGCCGCACGCATGCCAGGTGAGCGCGCTACCGCTTGAGCCACATCCCCAGCCCCCAAATGTCACTTTTATAGCTATTCTTTTGAAGGTAATTTGTGTCTATTTTTCTATGATTGCTTTTAACAGTTTGTATTTGTTTAAACAACAGCAATTTTAGTATAATTTGACTAAATTTGAATCTTTTAGTATCAACCCTTTTGATATTGTTTCAGTAGCTTTGTATGATTTTTTTAAAAATCTATTTTAGAATATCTTTCATAGTAATTCTTCAAAGTGCACTCACCACCTTATTTTTTTTCTTCTTTTTTCTAGGCTGCCAATTGAAAGTCTAAAGTTGTCCTTCATTTTGTCCTATGCATACTTTACATTATTTCATATATTTCTATTCATGTTTACTTCTATATCAGTCCATATAATTGTGCTGACATTCTTTCCAAAGTACTAACACTTTATTTATCTGTGTCTAGTAGTCATACCTTATATGACAAAGTGAAAGTCCTGGGGTATTTTCCAGGGCTCTTCCTCTTACTCAAGGCCTGAAGAAGAAAACATTCTTCTCACCGGCTCAACAGTAGGAGCCCAATCTCTGATTTATTTAACATTTTAGTTCTTCATTTCAGCTTATTGCCCAATCTCTCATGTCTTGTATTTTTAAAATTAAGAAATTCTACATAGGCAAAGGCTAAGAGTTACATAATATAACATCCACATATCTGGTATGCTCTGAAATTTTGTTCTTTGAATTCCAAACTTTATGGTCATCTTGAACTGCAATTTCTGCCTCTATAGTTCTGCATCACTTCAAAGATCTCTGAGTGTCTATTTTTTTTTATTTATTGTATGTGTGTTGTGTTGGCAAATGCCCCAGAAGAGAAGTGGCAGACAGCACAGGAGTTCCTTTGTTGGGTTTTTCTGCTCTTGGGAATTTGGGGCCCTGAAATCCTGACTGCCTAAGCTATTTTCCTATATCTTCAAACAGCAGTTTTCATTTTTACTCCAGGTTTTATATTTACTCATTTTTGAGAGATATTGTCTGATACAAGCTTTTGTACCACAAGCAGAAAATGAAATCCCTGGAAGTTAGTTAGTTTTAAATCCCTTTTTTTTTTTTTTTTTAATGATTGGGGATAATCAACAATGACTCTCAATTTAAGAAAAACATTTTAACATTAGGTATATAAAACTAATTTTTCAGAGTTTCAGAAAAACTAGAACAAAACTTTTACCACACATGCCATTTTTGTAATTAACAATAAGGTTCATGTTCTGCTGTATAGGTAAAATCATTATGATGTGTAATGAGGAAAAGATACACTTCACCTGCATACATCAATAGTTTCTGAATTTCTAAATCTACTTAATAGTTCAATACTTTCAGTGACCTAAGTTTATCATTAAGTTAATTATTATTTTGATGTGATCAAATAAGATATTTTAAGAATGCCATTGAATATGGATATTTGCATGTCATCTTTCATTAATTATGTTATGGCTTTTTGTTTTTTCATAATAAATGACTAGGTCTTTGTATTTCAGAGTCATTTCTCACCCATGAAATGCTTACGAGGCTTCAGCTAAAATCAGACTATGGTATAGCTTGCTCATTTTGCATGAATTTATGAAAGTTTCTGCCTTTGAATTTCAACCTCCACTTTGCATTTTACTCATGAATTTCATGCTGAAGGACAGCACAGTGTTTGTATTTCTTTATTCTGCAGAGAGGCACATTATATAAAAGTGGATAGGGTTCAAGGATCAAGTTTTGTTTTATTGTTCTTATCCTGGCAAAAAACTTACCTTCAACTTCCAAGAAATGTCAGTTTGAGGGCTATATTATGAGGCTCATTTCCTTTAGGTATGGCACAATCTAAAACAACGATTGCTAGATTCTTTTAGCAAATGCAAATTGAGTGCTGAATATATATATGAAAATAGAATTTACTTTCCTTAATTTCTATTACCTGAGTTATGTGACCCATGTAAAATTGTTCCCTATAAAAATAATACATATTTGGTGAGCTTTTATTTTTTTGTAAGTTTTCTCAGTAGGAAATTTTTAAATCTATTTAAACTAAAAAATGTTTTAATTCAGGTGTTAGATCTATGTGGTTAAATATTCAAAGTATGCCAAAAGAAGGTTTAATGTCATGGAAGCTGGAAAATTAAGAATGAGTTTGTAATGTCTTTTGAATTTCAATGACAAAAAGGATACAAATAATCATTTAATCAAATATAAAAAACTGAATTATATTTGTTTGAAAAATATAAAAATTAGTTATAGGATCAAATATGGACGGTGCATGAAGATTCCATGAAATTGTGAAATTTCTGTCAAAACCCTTTACTTTGATAATGTATTTTTCTGTTGTTCACATCAGGGAAGAAAAACGAATTTCCTCTCATATATTCCAAGAAAATATACTTTGATAGCAGTTATACTAGATAAAATTTTGAAAAGTGGATCTTCAAGAAATAAGTTTTTGCTATTTAGAATACTAATATTCCTTATCACAGTGAAACTAAGTTCAAATAATACTAATGACTTGTATTTTTTTTAATTTTCAAACTGATAGAAGTGTTCCATGTACATTATTT
The DNA here is from genome assembly GCF_052094955.1 of Ictidomys tridecemlineatus. Lineage (NCBI taxonomy): Eukaryota > Metazoa > Chordata > Mammalia > Rodentia > Sciuridae > Ictidomys > Ictidomys tridecemlineatus. The sequence goes on along the minus strand of NC_135482.1, from coordinate 41,968,208 downwards.
CATTTTACCCCTATGGCAATCATATACTATATTTAATTCTCCATTTTATAGGTCACTTTTATTGCCTAGCATAACATGGGAAATAGAGAACATAGTCTAGACTTAAATCCATGTAATTCTACTTAATATTCAGCTTAGTTTGAACTTCACAAATAAAGCTAATACAGAAGAATATTAAAAAGACAAATTTTGAATTGAATTGGAAGGATATGTGTATGTGATTTTTAAATTTTATGTATAAGATTATAGAGCAGTCATGGACAGTTTTCTTCATCTTTGAAAACTCATACAACCTTTTTAAATGATCATTTTTATATATTTTATCTCCTATAGCTGATTCTGTTCTGAAGGGGAGGAAAGAATAGAAGCAACTAACTTAGAGAATCAACATGTTTCTAAGCACCTGTTTACATATTCATTCTCCCCTTCACTTGCTTTTTTATGCATGACATTATTAGACAAAAATATAACTTTATTTTATATTAAGAGATAAGTTAAATATTCAGGGATGCTGAAACCATTTGATCTATCTTGCTGACTGTATAGAAATAACTCATTAACTCTTTACTTAAAATATTGTTCCAAATGTCTATTAATAAGATATACTGCATAACTTAAAGGCCCTGGAAAATGACAAATCAGGATTTTTCCTTCCATTTATTCTCCTGTTCCTTTGATCATTATGCTCCCTTTTGTATGACACATCCAACTGCTAATCATGTCATGTGTCTTCTTTGAACCACCTTATTACCCACACCACCTTCTCTGACCTACTTTTTAGCGAGTTTTAATATATATATATATATATATATATATATATATATATGTAATACTTATCACCTATTATGACACATATCACATTTTCAATTGTACCTGCCTTGGGATCAGAAATAATTGCCCTTATACATTTGTGTAACTCTGACAGTTGTGGATTTATTGGCTCTCACCTCCAAATTCTAAATTTTTCTTTGCTCTGAAAAAATAAATCTATACCCTTTAAATATTTCTGGTTTACCAGTTGGTGTGGTTTTCAGCTTTATCAACAGAGAATGCAGGAGGAAAGGGCTTTGTTTCTTGATTCCTGTTTCTGCAGAGTCCTTCAGAATATTCATTTTCTCTAGCACCTGTTCCTCCACTGATCTCAGCTTTTCCAGTCCCAAGTCCTGCAGTGCATAGAATCTAGCAGCACTCCTGGGCCAGCAGCGTTCACCACACAACCTCTCCCTGGATGGTTTTGTAGTAGAATATTTTCAGTGAGATGCCTCCTAGTCAATAACTTTCCCCAGTGCTCTAGCATGGGGCTATCTGGCTATTTCCAGAGGACAGATTGATGCAGCAAGTTTCATTTGTATTGCACCCCAGCAGCTTCCTTTCCATTCCCTTAGCAAGGCATTGTCCTCTTAAATGTGGTCCCTTCTCCTTGGATGCTCTATATCAAAAGGCAATGAGACTTCCATATATCTGCTTTACTTACATATTTTAGTGTTTCTTTATTTCTTACAAGAATGTGCCTCATCTCTACAATTCTTTGATCTAGCTAATATTGCTTCCCATTAGACTTTCCTTGCTCATGTCACTGTGTGGTTTCTCTGTTCTGGCAGAACTCAGACTGAAGTGGTCCCTTAACCATCAACATTCTAATGATATTTGCTGGTTGAACGAGTTTCAGAGAACTCACAATGCAATATAAATGACTCATCTCCAGGATCTTACAGAGTTCATTTAGGTGAGGGTAAGAAAAGTAAAATCTTCGTATTTTCCCTTGTGACAGGGGAGAGCCAGGTCATGAGCAATAGAATGTGCATGACACGACCGATGATTGACACTAAAATAATAAATTTAACAATATTTACTTTGATAGTTCTTTCAAAGTCCATTATTTTTACTTGTGACCACAAGTGGGCAATTTTTGTTTTTTACTTAGTTGAATATTTACTTCTCATTTAGGTTTTATATCATTTCTGACCACTGAATGTATTTATAAGGTAGGAGTTTGATCAGCAGAAAATTTGCACTTTGTATGTGTGTATACATATATATATGTGTGTGTGTGTGTGTGTATATATATACACACACACACATTTATACTCCAAATCAATGAACTTTTCAGTAAAGATTTTACTTAATTTTTCATAGATTCTTTTTGTATTAATTAATTATTAATATTATTAATCCTGGCTGAATGTATTATAATTCATATAGAAAAAATTACTTGGAGACATAAAAATGCATTAAAGAACAGCTGTTGTACTGCTGGAAGTGAAACATTAGGGCATACATGTGGTTGTTTGAGCACAGATCTGATTAATTGTACATCCTTATTACAGTAATTTTTTGATAATTTCTCTCAATTCAAGAACAGACTGTCGGATTTCCTTTATGCAATAAACCTTATAAAATAAGCAACAATAACAGATACATTGGTTATTGCAGTTTAGGGAACCTCACATGCAATATAAATGACTCATCTCCAGGATCTCAGATTGTAACAATACATTACTTACCAATATCAGTAAAAGGACTATATATAAACTCTCATGAGATAGGTTATGTGAAAAAGTTATAACTTATACCTTATGGTATTCATTGGTTATATGAAATACCTGAAATTTTAAATCATTCTATTTTTAAAGTTGTATTGTAGCTATATGCTTATTTTATTACATGTAACAGTTAATTATCATCTTACTCATTGCATTTCTTTCATGAATGGCTCATACACTGTCACTACTGTTAAGATAATGATGAGCTATGTGAATCATTGAATCACTAATGAAGCTGGAGGCAATCCTATGAAATGTTCTTGACTATCTTGTATTTATTGGATGATAAATTTAAAACTTGTGAAGAAATTAAGGAACATAAAAACTCATGACAACAAAATAATATGGAAAAAATGTTCTTGCTGTTACTCAAAATTTAACAAAAAGGTCTTTGTTTCTTTATTCCAGGCACCACGCTAGAATTATGTGGCAACAAAAATCTACTGTTACCAAACTCAAATAATTTTAGGTCAAAATATTAAAATGCACAAACATTTGTCACTCTTGAATTTATTGGAGATGTTTTAATTAAAATCTTCAATTTGATTACCAAGTTACTACTAAATTAATATTTAAGTAACATTTAGTTTAACTATATTAGATACTTTCCATAGATATTTTCAAAATATAATTCTGCTTATCTTGCCAAAGTATAATGAAAGAGAGGTATATTCTAATTACCTGTTAAAATGATAATTACATTTGTCAAGGCAAATTATTCCTGGTAGAAAACTCACGAATTAAATTTCAGAGTTAGTTCATATGGGTCCAGATCAATTGAGTCCTTTTATATATTAGAACTGTTCAAATTAAAATTTCAAACAATATGTCTTTCAAGTTCAATGAACCATTCATAGGTACCTTATGAAGGTAGTTTTAGTTTGCTCTACATAATCTTCTATTTCTGTAAATGCTCTTTAACTTTTTAAAACTGGCTTTTATCTCTGTTCTGTTTAGGCATGATTCCTTCAACTTTTTCTCTCTCTTAGTGTAGCATAATTGCTGCAAATTATGAAATAGTAAGTAAAATTTTGAGTTTTTGTTTACCTTGTAGAAGCTTTCAACCAAACACAGTGTAAGTTTATTGTAATTGTTAAAGAGGGCTTGAACAAAGCCCCAAATACTAATAAATATTTGTGAATAAAAAAAGTAAGAAAAAACACAATTCTAAAAAATAATGAACCAAATAATAATATGATCCTTGAACATTTAAATTTCCGTAAGAAAAAGTTTTAAATTCATTTTTATTTTTATATTTTGTGCTGCTAAGGATTGAACGAAGGTCTTTGTGTGTATTCAAGCAAAAGCTGTATCACTGAGCTACAACCCAGCCGGAATTTTTACTAGCCTTTTATTTACTATCCACATCTAGTTCTAAAAACTATACTCTCTTTCGCTCTCTTTTTTTCTTTTTTTTAAGAGTGTAAAGACAAGAGAATTTGGGGGACTCTGATTATTAGTTTTAAATGTCAACTTGACTGGATAAAGGATTCCCAAATAGCTGGTAAAGCATTATTTCTGGATATGTTCTGACAGTATTTTCTAAGAGTTTGGCATGTGAATAAGTTGATTGAGTAAGGAAAATCTAACTTCCTGAAATGCAGGCAGCCACCAATTACTTGAGGGTCTGAAAAGAACAAAAAGTCGGTGGAAAGATGTCCCTTTTGGAGCTTGGACCTGGGACATCTATCTTCTACTGTCCCTGGGTATTAGCACTTTAAGTTTTCTGGGCTGTGGATTCCAGGATTTATACCAGCCTTCCCCCGAGGTTCTCAGACCTTCAGTCTTGGACTGAAAGTTATACCATCAGTTCCTCTGATCCTTAGGCTTTTGGACTTCGACCGAGCTATTCCATCAGATTCCTGTTTTTCCTTCCAGTTTATAGACTGCATACTAGCAGGCTTCTCACCTTTCTTCATTTTGTTAGCCAATTTTCATAATAAATATTCACTCAGGTATCTCCTTCTCTTCTCCAGCCCTTTATCTATTTGTTCTATTAGTTCTGCATCTCTAAAGAATCCTATTATAAATTTTGACACAAGGAAAGGATGCTACTGTAACAAATATCTGAAATAGTGGAAGTGGCTTAAGAACTGGGTAATGTGTAGAAGCTCAAATAGTTTTGAAATGCAAAATAGAAGAATCCTGTTATGAACAGAGTCCTAAGGACAATGCTGGGTAGAGTGCATAGAAAAAGAGTGATATAGAGAAATCATAGTCTCCTTAGGGATTACTTAATTGGACATGATCAGAATATATGTAGAAATATGGACAGTGGAGTTTATACTGATAATGTCACATACAGAAATGAAAAACATGTTTTGCAAACTATGGGAAAGGCAATTATTATAATGTAGAAAAGATCTTGGATAAATTTTATTTATGTTCTAGTGTTTGTGGAAAGAGGAACTTGTGAGCAATAAAATAGGAAATTTGATAGAAGAAATCCCCTAAATGTAGTGTTTGTTGTGTGGTGTATACCTTCTATTAGCTGCTTAAATATGACAAGAGAGAAATGATTTCAATGTGACTGGGAAAACCAATGCCCATACTGTGGCTAAATTACCTTTGCCCATCACCTTGGGATAGGGCCATAAGTGTCCACTTTGAACATACAGAAGGCCAAAATACATATTTACAGATGACTAAGATTTGATGTATTCCATATGTGTGTGCAAGGTCAAGGCTCCTCCTCTGCAGAGGGTAAAGTACTGGAACTGGAACTCACTGCACAATATATGCTTCTTATATGACTAAAGGCTCCAGTTGAAGCAGATGAGAAGCTATTCTTCCAGTGAAGCAAGAATGATGGAGAGACCATCAGGGAAATTTTCAGTATTTGAAAGATCCAACATGCAAGAAACTTCACATCTAAGCAAATAGAAATCAAAGAATTTATACATACCATATTTTATGATAAATAGGAGTGAAATATCAGTTTTATATACAAAGAGATATTAAAATGAATGATATGGAAATATTGGAATTGAAAAATATAACCATTAAAGTAAAAATTTTAAAACTTTAAAAAGGATTGCTAAAAAGTGGACTTAATTTTATTAAGGAAAAATGAATGAATTAAAGCCAGAAGAAAATTTTAACACCAGGGGTCATATAACCAAATTGATTTGGTTTGAATATTTAATCTCCCTGTTATTTTCTGATTCATCATCTGTAAAATGCAAATTATCATTTTTTTTTTTTGCATTTTGGTACTGTCTGAAGACAAAGGAACAAAGTGTTAAATATAGTACCAGGTATTTAATAGGTACTAAATAAATCTATTTATTTATTCTATCACTATAATCTCATACTGAGGCAGATAATGAGACAGAGACTGAAAAATAAAAACAATTGAGGCATAAGAGATCAAATACAAATCTTCAACATCTATCTTGTGGGAATTCCCGAAAGATAAAAAGAGGAGGGGGGAAAGAATAGGCTGAGTTAAAATAGATTTTTTAAACAGGCTTTTTTAAATGATGAAAAATGTATAAGGATAAATTATTTATTATGTACCAAGAATTATATTGACTAAATAATGTGTGTGGCATTTACCAGTGAAATTAATTCAAGGGAATATCAAAACAAGTATAGTGTTAAAGAAAGTAGGTTAATTTTTGGAATAAATTTGATCAATCTTTCTAGCTTTTGACAACAATTTGGAGTGAACTTTGATTTTCTGATCTGAATCTTTCATATTTTTTCCATAAATAGGAAGTTTGACCAAAAAAATCTCCCGTGTACAACCTCAAATGTTCAACTCCTGCTTTTCTAGTACTTTATAACTCTGAGATGTTGCCACTGTATCTAAGTTTCCTCCTGCCATCAAGGGTTTTATTAATGTGACACTGATAATTTCACTGATATTATACATGTAAAAAATTTATATTACGATGATACCCATATAAGTGCACAATAAACTTCAAATTTTAGGTTTTGCTTATGATAATATAATAGGACACAATTATCCATATACATAATTTTGTATACACATAGTTCACGAGATCAACAACGTAATGTGAAGTAAGTTTGACCACTGAATTGAAAATCATTAAAGAATATAAGCAGAAGATATTTCTATTTTTTATACTACTTCCCATGGATTTTGAAATCTCGTTTCCCACTGTGTTGTTGATTACTGTAACAGCTTCTAATTTGAGTCTATGCATTTCAATCACTTTAATGTCTTCAATCACATGGTTGATTCAAATCCTTTTCCTTCTCAAATTTGCACCAGTCATGTAGTTCCTTTCATCACCTTGAGTGGGGTAGAGGTACATTTGCTCTTCCTCTGGACTCTTCTTTTACTTATTTCTGTAGTTGAAAAAAATGTACAAGAAGTAGAGATAAAAATGTTAACTTTAATGGCACATTACATTTTGTGGGATTCCACTAATTCCCCAGCTAATAGTACCTGGCTTTGTTTTACCTTTCTATAGCAGCTACTCAAATGCCAGCTCTCTTGGGAGAAATGTGGTTATTCACAGAGGACCATATGGCTTTTCTCCTGCATGGGACATCCACTGAAGCTATTCTTACTATCTACACTCCTCACCTCTACCTACTATTATTATGAGGTTTTTTTTAGGCTTAAATGCTTAAATGCACATAAACCTTAGAAGTCATGAATGTTTAGTATAATTATGCTTGATGTGCAATGAGAGACGGAGTGGTTACTATGGTAGTCCATAGTAATCTTCCTGGTGAGATTGTAGAGCAATTACAGTAAACTGGATTAGCAAAACGAAAAAAACAAATTGTTGGGGGGTCAATTTTTTTTGTCTGTTTCTTTGTTGTTCCTTGGACTCTAAATTCAGGAAACACCTCATTTGAAAATAAAAATAAGACAATTGAAGCTTCATATATCAAATAAGGTATTCCCTTAATCAATGGAAAACTTATGCACTCATGCACTGTTTTCCTTACAGAGTGAATATGCCTTTGCATTCCTGCTTTTAGCCTTTTCTCTAAGCCCTTATGACCTCATGCTATTTGTGCAGTTTCCCCAGTATTAGGTATTTCATTTTCCTAGAGTGTATTGCATTTTGGACAGTTAGAATCTCATCTCATTGACATTGGGCAGATCACTTAAGATTTTCTTTATATGTGATACACATATCAGGATAGTTAATTTATGGAATTTTAATGAGATTCAATTGAGAGAGGGAAAGTGTTGTAGGTCACAGTGAATATGTAAAGAGTGATTTAGATACAAATGCACACATTTACAATCTACTCTACAGAGGTCTTTCAAGGGCTTTATAATTAAGCTTACAGTAATCATATCAATATGGATAAAAGTAAAGTGTAAAGGGAAGAATTGACCCCCCAACAATTTGTTTTTTAGTTTTGCTAGTCCAGTTTACTATAATTGCTCTACAATCTCACCAGGAAGGCAAATGAATGTACAGGAAGAAGAGGACATGATTATTAATTTTCTTTCATTTTGCCACAACAAATTACCAAATTTTGAAGCTTAAAATAACACACATTTATTACCTCCCAGTTTCTGTAGGTCAGATCTGACATGGATCTCAACTGTACTAAAATCAAGGTGTTGGCAAACCTGCATTCTTTACTGAAGGCTCCGGATGCAATTAAATTCCAGAGTTCTCCAGACAGAATGCAGTTCCAGGAGGCTGCAGAACTGAGAACACTATTCCTTTTCAGACTGTCAACAGATCTTTGCTTCTAGCTAGCCACCTTACTCCTCCCAGGCTTTCCAAGTGGCCTCCTTCTGCCAACCATTGGTTTTGTCTGTCACAGAAGTCAAACCTCTTCTTCTTGTCCTTTTCTATCTCTGTGACTCATTCTTGTGTCTTCCTCTTCCCACATTACTGGCTTGTGTGATTAAATTGAGCACTCCTGAATAATCTAGAACAATATTCCTATTGTAGGATCAGATGATTTGTAACCTCAGTTCTATCAGCAACGTTGTTCCTTGTTAGCTATATTCTCCCAGGTAAACAGTGTCCTCTCAGGGCTAGAAAGAACCTCTTTTCATACAAGAAGGGGAAATTTGCATAATCTTTTTCTTCTGGTGTCTCTCAGCTCAAAGCAAAAACAAAACCAAAACAGATGAAAGTTTTCTTAATATGGAATGTAAATAGTTTTCCATGTTTCCATGCCCTTAAACTTTGTCATGTTAATTCTGAGGAACCAGAAACTCTCAATGAGCACTTCTGTTTTTTCTGATATCACTGATAGGATGTGATTTTTTCATAGATAACACTCCAGAAACAAACAAATAAAAAGTAAAGGTCAACACAGCACATGGGATTATTCTAATCAATCAGAACACCTACTATATCATCTTTCATTTCTTGAGAGTAATGTGAATGATGCTAGAGATATTGTTGATATTTCTCACTATTTTGTTTCAGTAAGTTCGTATTGCTGGGTAGGGAGCAATAAATTGCATTCCTACTACTGTTCTGGGTGGCCAGCATCTTATTTTGAATTTTTTGCTATACCTATCATAGCACAGGAGACTCTTCAGAGAACTAATAAATTTCGTATAATCTTGCTTACATTTATTATGGCTGAAACCTGTATTTGCAAAGACTCTCAAATATTTACTAGTGAAGGTCCTGCCTTAGGCAGTAGATATTGTTTTCATTTATGGGAAGTCAACTGAGGACCAAAGTGAGATGAGGACCATCCAGCCAGGAAGAGGCAGATGGACGACTAACTCAAAGTTTCTGACCCTCAGTGCAGTACATCCTTTATTTCACAATATTGCTTAAGCATAAACATGCTGAAATTCTTTCCTCTCCTTTTTCTGCACACCAAATAGTTTAATCACTAAGACAGATGAAAAATTAAATCAAGTTGTTGTCACCAGGATGCAGGCTATCCTGTCCTTAGAGGAACACCTGTTGTTACATATCATCCCACTAACAAGAGTCCCACCAGGCCCTACCTGGAAATTGCCAAGAGAACATCTTCCTGATACCCTGTGGGAGGTGGACAGTTAGCCAAAACAGATTCAGAAGATTGCCAGTGTGTCATACTTATAATGCTTTATGTCTCAAACTAGAATAAAGGCAGACCCACAAAGCCCTGGATAGATGCTGGGTCATACTTGGCTGAGGGAAAAAAAGAAAGAGTAAAAGAGGGGGAAAAATCAAAAGGCTTCTTGGAGTCTGTTCTTCTGTATGAAAAATGAAATGTTGCCCATTCTGAAGGACAATCTGTTCACTTACTGCCTCTGCATGAGAGCTTCCCAACAGCTGACAGGAGCCCTTCCAATTCCTCAGAAAGACCTAGCACTCAGGCTGTGAGGCCTATACCAATCAGAACCTGGATCAGAATCAAGCTTCCTCATAGGTGCACAGGCTCTTTGCTAAAGATGGGAAGAGTTGGAGTACAGCCAAAGTGGAGAAACAAACAGAAGTGGTGTGAGTGCATTTGTGCTGTTAAATGTGAAGTGGTCAGACATATTAAAGATTATATAAAATTATAGATTACCTAGAGTGGTACTTTGAAATTAGAGTATCCTTAAATATTATTTTGTCTGGAAAATTTTTGTATTTTTAAAATTTTTTGTACTCATGTATTATAGTCATACATAATAGTGTGGTTCATGGTGACATATTCATAAATGCCTATAGCATAATTTGCTCCATATAAATCCCCTGTATTTCCCTTTCTCTCCCCTTATCCCTCCATTTAGTGCCCTTCCTCTACTTCTCTGGTTTTCCTCCTGTTTATATTTTGTTTTTAAATTGGTGCTTTATGATCACACATAAAAGTGGAATTAATTGTGATGCATTCATATATGCACATAACATAATCGGTCAATTTCATTCTACATTTCCTCCCCTTTCCCATTGCTCTCCCTCCTGCTCGATGCCTTCCTCTACTGCATTGTTCTCCTCCTCTAGTTTTTTTTTTTAATGACATCTCCTTTTTTATTACTTATTTATCTCTAGCTTCCTTGAATGAGAGAACATATTTAACACTTAACTTTCTGACTCTGGCTTATTTCTCTCAACATGATATTCTCCAGCTCAATCCACTTACCAGAAGAAGATATAATTTTATTCTCCTTTTATGGCTGAGTAAAAGTCCATGGCGTGTCTGGATATACACATGTGTATATATTTGTGTGTATGCATGTGTGCATTTGTGTGTGTGTATATTGTATATGTATATGTATCTATATGCATTATGTGTGTGTATGTGTATGTGTGTGTGTGTGTGTATCTCACATCTTCTTTATCCTTTTGTTGACAGACTCCTAGGCTGGTTTCATAACTTAGCTATTGTGAACTTCACTGCTGTAAACATTGATATGCATGTATCACTAGTGTGTTGATTTTAGTTCTTCTGGTAAAATACTAAAGAGTGGGATAGCTGGGTCATATAGTAGTTCCAATACTACTAATTGGGGGATCTCATTCTGCTTTCCAAAGTGGTTATACTAATTTGTATTCCACCAATGATGCATAAGTGTACTTTCCCCTTATATCCTGTTATATCCTCAACAGCAATTACTGTTATTTTTATTCTTGATGATTGGCATTCCAACTACAATGAGATGAAATTTCACCATAATCTTGGTTTGCATTTCCATGAACACCAGGAAGATTGAACACTTTTATTTTATATATTAGTTGTCCAATTATATTTCTTCTTCTTTAGAAGGAATGTCTTTTTAATTCTTTTGTCCATTTATTAATTAGGTTTCTTGGTTTTTTTGTGTTAAATTTTCAAGTCCTTTATATATTCTGGATATTAATCACTTGGAGGAACAGTGGAAACATTTTCTCCAATTTTTTAGGTTCTTTCTTCACCCTCTTCATTGTTTCCTTTGCAGTGAAGAGTTTTTTTTTTTCCCCAAATTTGAGGCCATTTTACTTATTGACTCTTAGAGGACTTCTAGAGCTAATAAACAAATTCAGTGAAGTAGCAAGATATAGGACCCCTGCATGGAGATCAATAGCTTTTTTATAATTCAACAATTCTCTGATAAAGAAGTGATGGGAGGGGAGGGGAGGAGATGGGGGGATAGGAAGGGCATCAGAATAAAATAGACACTAGTATTGCTGTATGTATATATGTGTCTGTATAACCAATGTGATTCTGAAACCTGTACACTCAGAAAAATGAGAAATTATACCCCATTTGATTCAAATGTATGATATGTCAAGATCATTGTACTGTCATGTGTAACTAATAAAAATAAAATAAAGTTAAAAAAAGAAATCAGGAAAAAATTCCATTCACAATAGCATTTGGTTGGAAAAAAGGAATACTTATAAATTAATATAACCAAGAGGTAAAAGATTTCTGAAAATTAAAGAACACCAAAGAAATATAACCAAGAGGTAAAAGATTTCTGAAAATTAAAGAACACCAAAGAAAGAAATTGAAGAAGACCTCAGAAGATGGAAAGACCTACCATGTTTTTGGATAGACATAATTAATATTATCAAAATGACCATATTGTCAAAAACAATATATAAATTCAATGCATTCTCCGTCAAAATATCAGTGACATTCTTTACAGAAATAGAAAAAATGTCATAAAATTTATATGGAAAAACAGAAGACTCAGAATAGCCAAAGCAATCCTGAACAATAAGAGCAATGCTGAATGAATCACAACACCAGATTGTACTACAGAGGTATAATTAAAAAAAAAAAAAACAACTGCATGTTATTAGCATAAAAAAGGCTTGAAGACAAATGGCATAGAATAGAAGACACAGAGACAAATCCACATAGTTATCTAATCCTTGAAAAAGGTGCTCAAAACATATGTTGGCAAAAGATAGCCTTTTTAACAAATGGTGCTGAAAAAAATGAATATCCATATACAGAAGAATGAAGCTAAATCCCTATCTTTCAACTGGCACAAAAAAAATTCCAAGTAGATCAAAGATCTAGGAATTTAATCCAAAAACACTGTAACTGCTAAAAGAAAATTTAGGGCTAATACTCCAACAAAATGGTGCATGTGACAAATTTCTTAATGAGACACCAAACCACTTTCATCAGAAATTTATGTGGAAGATGATGAAATATTGATAAATAAAAAATGAAGAAAAACTATCTAACTTTCACCTAAAAGAGGAACAATTTAGTATTTTTCATTTGCCAAGAAAGTCATGTAATACCTCTTTTTGGAGTTTTAATTTAGACTATAGAGTTAATAATGTATGCTTTTATGAAAAAAAAATTCCTACTTATTTCTATGGAACTAAAATATATTTAGATTCAGTTTTTATTTGGCTTTATGTGATAAAAATAGGCTGGAGTTGTAGCTCAGTGGTAGAGCACTTGCCTAGCATATTTGAGGCACTGGGTTCAATTCTCAGCACCATATATAAATAAACAAAATAAAGGTCCATTGACTACTGAAAAATATTTTAAAAAATAAACTATTTTTATATACCTTTTATTTAACACTCATCATTGGCTGTTTTTTTTAAACAAGTAATCATGTTAGCTTATTTTGTATTTCTACAGAATGTATTTATGTTTAAAATCTCTTATGATTTGAAAATCTATGATACTTAAATTAAGAAAATTTGAATACATTGTTATTTTCTTCTTTATTAATCAAGTAAAATCCTGTATAGAAAATAAACAATGGATCATAAACAACTTTCCATTTCAAACATGGAGCACTTCCTTCTTCCTTATAGCTGTTTGTTAGTTCACTTAGGATAAAAATCGTAGTTCAATTTTTCTCTCTTCCATTAGTGGTCCTTGGGTTAATTCTATTATATTTCTGTTTTAGCTTTTGCCTCACTGTGACCAAAATACCTGACAAGAATAACTTGGAGGAGGAAGAGTATATTTGGGACTCATGATTTCAGAGGTCTCAGTACATAGGTGGCTGACTCCATTGCTATGGGACCAAGGTGAGGCAGCACATAATGGCTGAAGGACCCAGGAAAGGAAATCTGTTTAGCTCATAGTGATGTGAGGAAGATGTGATGAGAGAAAGAGAGAGGGCTACAGGGAAGATGTATTCTTCCAGGGCATGCTCCCAATGACTCACATCCTTCAGCCATGCCCCACCTGCCTAGTGTTACCACCCACTCAGTCCAGTCAAACTAGGATGTGATTAGAGTATAGCTTTTACAATTCAATCATTTCACTTCTGAATATTCCTGAAAAAAGACAGGAACTTGGGGGTGGAGAGAGATCCAACTCATATCCAAACCATAGCAATTATAATTATAAAAACGCTATAATATCACCAATGAACAGATCATTTAATTTATATCATATCATAAATATGTAGATAAATCTGCAAGATAGATATCATATGTGGAGTTCTTGAAATAATATTTCATACATTTTAAATTCTGATAGACATTTCCAATTGTGTTTTAAAACTCCCTGCTATTGTATCATTTTCATCAAGCAATGCTCCTGTGTTTCTATCTAACTGAAAGACACTATCCATATTGTATACAAGATGTTGTTTCTTGTTATTTTCTTTCTAAATGAGACGAGAAGTATATATTTTTCTCATATCTGCCCTGAACAAATAATAAATATGAGAGAAGTCCAAGAAAAGCTACAATTATACTCTAATTTTATTATGTTGAGAGGTAAACAATTTGGTTAGTAAAAGCTTAAACGACAAGCATGTTCATCAGCTTTCCATTACTAGAACAAAATATCTGAGATAATTTTAACTTATAAAGAGGCAGCTCATCATGGCAGGCAGTGTATAGTAGAGACAAATCTAGTCAAAATAGAGAAGAAACCCAGGTCCCCCTCTGAAGTTATACCTCCAAAGACTAGAAGCCTTCCCACTAGGCCTCACCTCTAAAATTCCACTATCTACCAATAGCAGCAGGGACTAGACATCAAGCCTGGAACTTTGGTCTTTTGGAGAACATATAAGAATAAAAGATCAAATATGAAAACAAGAATGGTTTTGTTTTATAATCAACTAAATTGAAATGGAAATTTTAACAGCTCACATTGAGCAAAGGAGCAGATATATAAAGAAACAAGTGAATACCAAAGTAAATGATGGAAGAAGTTGATGTTGCAAGTATATGAGTAAAAGGCAAACCCATAAAATATGAGAATTATTTACAGATAGCCTTTGCAGATTTTCTAACTAAATACACTTTTTTTCTCTCTCATTCTTTCTTTTTGCCTCCTGCATTTATTTTATATTGACAGGAAAATTAGGGATTGTAAGGGCATAATGTATTAATGCCACCATATGCCTAATTTGGAAATTATAATCTACACTGGTCAGTTAACTTGCATACAATGCAAGGTTATGACTCTAACAATATCCTTAACTGTAATATCTTATTTAAAATAAATAGTGAGTACCTACTATAAAATATTCTTCTCTAGGTGCTTCAGAAGATATAATGCAAAACTGAAAATGATTTATATAATGCTTTCAAAGATTTCTACAAATATCTGGGATGATAGAGGCAGAAATGAATATTTGTGGTATAATAGGATGTTAAGTTTGAGATTTTAATTAACTCTGATGGGAAGACAGGTAAGGAAAGAGTTTAGGGTAGGGAATTATAGCAAGGTGGGTCTAGGGAAAAAAAATAGAGAGGCGGTAGCATATGGATCTTTGTGAATGGGCAAACTCAGTATTTTATAGATGGGAACTAGAAAGAAAACTTTCCTTAGAGGAGAGTGGGTTTCTTATATGGGAATATTAGAGAGAGATTGTATGGAGTAGACCTTGAAGAGTATCTCAACAAAGAATGTTTCAGGTGTTGTAAAACATGTGGAAAGGAAAAGTGTGAATAAAGAAAAAAAATCAGGTAGAACTATAGAAAGAAAAAAAATGGCTTGTGAATAGAAGAGTTTCTGTAGGTAGGGGGTCAGCTTGTCAGCTGGTCAAAGAGGCATTAATAAATGGAGAATTCAGCAAATTAGGCAAGTTAGAAAGGATGAGAAATAAGAAAAATGATTCTGTTGTGTTGGAATCAACAATAAAACAGATAAGTGAACATTTCTCTTGCAACTTACCTTTATTAAAAAATATTTATCCACACTAATACATTCTCCTGCTATGATCAGTTCAGTAACTTGTTCAAACAAACAAACAAAAATAATACATTCTATTAGTTTGAAACCCAAAATATTTCAATTTGAACAGAAGCAAGTTCTTTACAATAAAAGTTTCTCTCCCCACCCCTTTTTTTTCTGGGACTGGGGATTGAACCCAGGGACTTATACGTGATAGACCAGTGCTCTACCACTAAGATACATTCCAAAATCTTTTTAAAATCCAAAATTTTTACTTGGGACAAGGTCTCACAAAATTCCCAAGAATGACCTCGAATTTCCCATCCTCTTGCCTCAATCTCCCAAGTAATGAAACCACATTCAACTCCCAAAAGTTAATTTCTAAACAGATATTCAATTCAAATAATAATTATTATAGTGATTGTGTTATTGCCATAATTTAATGGATCACATTAATGGAGACAAGATATGTTAAGACAAAGGATTTGCTCTATTTTCAATTAGCTCAAAAATTTATCTTTGATATTTATTTATCCTTTCATTCGACAAGTAATTTTTGCGTGTTGATTAAGTTCCAAGGAACCTTCTAGGTTTTGTGAATATGTTGCATTGTTTCCTTACAGAGTTTCCCCTCTATTGATGGTAAAAAGTTGAACACATTGACATATAAAAATGCTGGACAAAGTTGAGAGTTTAAGAAAAAGAAGTTTTAGGAGATTAGGGAATTGCAGTTTCGTATAGGATGCATTAGGAAGGATTGCTGAGGAAATGAAATTTGAACAAAAACAAATCTGGTGAGTCAGCAAAGCATGCAATATCTGTGGAAGAGCCTTCCAGACAGAGGGAAGAGTAAAGATTACAGTGTGCTCTAGAAGACTGTCTAGAATGTTTCAGAAGTGATACAGGAACAGAAATGATGAAAGCAGATCTGGCAGAAACAAAGCAAGAGAATACACAAAGGAACCAGAAGATCTAGCTCATGAAGGGACTTGCAAGCCACTATACAGACTTTGACACATTTATTCTGATTTGGATGAGATTCCACCAAAATTAATAGGGAAAAATATGATCCATTTTACATGTTGATAGTGTTATTCTAACTGTTGTTGAGAGCACACTGAATGCATGCAAAAAAGCAGGAAAAAAACACCAAAGAGATGAATACAAAAATCCAAGTGTGAATGACATAGCTTGGACTGGAGAGATACAGCAATGAATGTAGTAATGGAGGCAGGGAGGAGTAAACATGTTCTGGATCTCCCTGAACAAATCCTTGTAAATGCTGAAGGTCAAAGTGACAGAAATTACAGAAAAAGTAAAAGGCCAATGGAAGCTATAACTTTTATGGACCAAACAACTGGACATACAGAGATACAATTTAAGGAGATCACAACCCCTTTGGAAATCATGTTGGTAAATAATATTAGAATCACAATATCTACATGGTATGTATTTTATCCCTATTAAATATCCCAGGGAGATTTCCAGCAAGTACATGAATGCAATATTCTGTTAATCTCCTTATTATTTGAGGCTACCAATGTTTCTGGCATTTTGATGTATATGTGCTCTTTTTTTTTTTTCTGTTACTAGAGATGAAACTCAAGGGTGTGTAAACCCCTAAGCCACATCCTCAGTCTTTTTATGTGGGTCTTGTGGTTTAGTGCCTTGCTAAATTGCTGAGGCTGTTTTCAAATATGTGATCCTCCGGCTTGGCCTCCTGAGTCACTGGGATTACAGAGGTGTGCCACTACACCCAACTAATGCATATATCTTTATATCAGAATTAAACTTAAAGAAAAATTATAACACTTAAACAAGTGATAGAGTCTAATTCTAATTCATTTTTCCTTAATCTATTTAAGGTAGTTTCTCTTGTCAATATGGAAGTTTTGAAGAATTTACTTTAGGGTGGTATTTTCTTTTGTAATCATGTGATGACTTACTTTATGTAGTAAGGTGTAGGAGAAGTGTATATATCAAATGGTATTATTTTATGTTTGTCTTAGAACAACTTGCTAAACCTACTTTTAATTCTAATTTGATAATTTTATATTGCTAATTACATATAGATAATGAAAACTCCTTATCTATTAATCCTCTTGCATCTGAATTAATTTATTGACTAACTAGGATCTCTGATAATAGGTTGAACAACAGAAAGCCTAGTTGGAAGACTTGTCCAAAATTCTACCCCTTAAAAAACAACACACAAGCCTTCACCATTAAATTTCTTAAGAGGGATTACAATTATGGAGAGGAGAATCCAAGTGCTCAAATACATTTAATTCAGTCCCTCAAAGTCTCAATATCCTCATCTGTAAAATCAAGATAATAATTAGATTAAATGATATAATGCATACAGAGCACTTAGAACAGTTTCTAGACTCTAATGTTTACAATAAATATCATTATCACTATTCTTTCACTTTGCTGACATTTGCATTGCCAAGTCTAATGCTCTGTGTACACAACACTGGACCATCTGACCTCTTTTTCCTTGGAAACTTACATGGTACCTTGCTCTTTTACTTCTTCTTATTACTCTTATCTCAGTGGCAATTTCTCCCTTAATTAATTTGTGGTAACTTCTCTCATCTATATGAAATTTTGAATAACTTACTGTCTGAAACTAAACTTTTTTATATTTTTTACTTTTACAATTTTATTGAAACTGGTATTTGCAAATCTCCACTTCTGCTGGTGCCTGGGGTCTCAATGGTCTTTTCATTGAGTCGTGGATTTCAACAGTCTGTGTAAATTCTAGGACTCTACAGTTAAGAAAGTCTGTTTTAGTGTCAGGAGCTAATCATAGCTAATCATAGCAGGGGATGCCTGCTGCAGTTAGCTCCGAAGGTCGCAGCCAGCAGTCAGACTGTTCTCCATTATTATGGGTGGCTGTGGCGTGTTGCAGCGCTTGGTGGCAGTGATCTTTAAACATCACAAAAGCTTGTAATACTGCATTAAGCTCTACCTTTTGAGCTGATTGTTTGGATACTAAAAATGTAAACGTTTGATCAGGTGTAACTATTGCTGCTGTACCATTATTTGACCCATCAGTGAATATATTTGGAGCATTCATGTTAGGTGTTTTTCTTGTCATTTTTGGAAAAATTACAGGATGCAATGACCAAAAAGACAATAAAGGATTAGATGGTAAGTGGGTATCAAATGAAACATTAGATTTGCACATGATTATTGCCCAAGTATTTAACTCTATAGCTAACTCATCAATTTGATTCATAGTATATGGAGTAATAATTTTATTGGGAGAAATTCTAAATACTCCCTTTGCTGCTTTTATTCCTTTGAGTATTAATTGTCCTACAGCCTCAGGATACCTAGTAAGAATAGTGTTAGGAAAATAAGATAAATGTATCCATAATAATGGACCTTCTTGCCAAAATACTCCTGTAGGAATATTTTTTGTTGGTAGTACAATAAATAATAAAGGCAAACTTATATCAATTCTATCCAAATGCATATTTTCCATATATGTTTCAATGATTTTTAATGCATTTCTTGCTTCAGGCATTAACATTTGGGGTGAATTTGGATCTGATGGACCTTTTAGGATATCAAATATAGGTCCCAACTCTCCTGTTGGTATACTTAGATAAGGCCTTATCCAATTTATGTCTCCTAATAACTTTTGAAAGTCATTAAGTGATTTGAGTTGATCTACTCGTATTTGAATTTTTGGTGGACGGACCATTGTTGAGGATAATAGAACTCCCAAATAATTAATTGGAAAATTTAATTATACTTTATCTATTGCTATCTCTAGATTATAATTTTTTAATAAGTTTGTAAGTGTGGCATAACATTCTAGCAATGTGTTTTTATCTTTGTGTGCTAACAATACATCATCCATATAGTGAAATATTTGTAGTTCAGGATTTTGATTTCTAAGTGGCTGGATTACTTTGTTAACATAAATTTGACACATAGTTGGGCTGTTAGCCATCCCTTGAGGGAGTACTTTCCATTCATATCTCTGATCAGGACCTTCATGATTTAGTGCAGGGATAGTAAATGCAAAACGTGGACTATCCTCAGGATGAATCGGAATTGAAGAAAAACAATCTTTAATATCTATAACTAAAACATACCAAGTTTTTGGCAAAGCAGACAATTGAGGAATTCCCAATTGAGCAGGTACCATATTAACCATCTCATTATTAATAGCTCTTAAATCTTGCAATAATCTCCATTTACCAGATTTCTTTTTGATGACAAAAATGGGAGTATTATGGGGAGATACAGAAGGTTGTATATGTCCTTCCACTAATTGTTGTTTGACCAGATTATGGGCTGCTTGTATCTTTTCTTTAGTCAGGGGCCACTGAGGAACCCATACTGGTCTTTCTGATTTCCAAGTAATTTTTATTGTCTCAGTGGCCCTTTCTGAAAATCCAACCCATGTCTGTCTGTTCCTTGATCTATTTGTATTGGTGTTGCTATACCTTGTTCTTGTTTTTCTAATCTTTTTCCTTTCCTAAAACCTTGTCTAGTCATAATGGTGGGTGCATTTTGGTTGATGTTATTTGTTAATGTCAAACCTAATTGATCTAGGACATCTCGTCCCCATAAATTTACGGGAAGATGATCCAATACATATGGCTGTATAGTTCCTTCACATCCTTCAGGATCCTTCCAATCTAATACCATTGTACTTCTATGGGGATTAGTTGCCACTCCTAGGCCTCAAAGTGTTTGAGTGGCTTGTTGTAATGGCTGATATTTTGGCCATTCTTGATGAGAGATGATGCTAAGGTCTGTACCTGTATCCAGTAGCCCATTAAATTCATGTCCTTGAATATTTAGTTTTAGCATGGGGTGAGAATCTAAATTTAAAGAAAGCATAGCCCAATCTACACCTGTGGAGCCTAATCCCTTGGAACCTCTTTCTACAGTACGACTGGAAAATTTATCATGTAGGCTGGGTATTATTAGTAATTGTGCTATTCTATCTCCTGGAGAAATTACTGATATACCCTTTGGAGAACTGGCTATAATTTTTATTTCACCTTCATAATCGGGATCAATTACCCCAGGACTTATCATAAGTCCTTTTAGAGTAGAAGAGCTGCGTCCCAATAATAAGCCTACTGTTCCTTTGGGAAGAGGTCCTTTTACCCCTGTGGGAATGATTTGAACTCCCATCTCTGGAGTTAGTACTGATCTGGCGGAGGCACAGATGTCCAACCCTGCACTCCCTCTGGTTTGTCTGATGAGGGATCTAATGGACAATGTGTCCTGGGCACTACCCTGATGAGGTTGCTGGGTTCCTCCAGTGCTCCGTATATTTGTGGTTTGGGGCCCCGGAGCATTGTGCCCCCCTGTCCATTTTTTGGCAATGGAGCCCGATGCCTTTCTCCATGATATCGTGGATAAACACCTGGTTTTTGTTCGTTTTTTGACAATGGAGTACCATTTATGGTGGTTTGAGAACGGCATTCATTAGCCCAATGTCTCCCTCTACGGTATCGTGGGCAAATACCCGGTATTCTACTTTTTTGATACCTAGTTTTGTTAAACCCTCCTCCTATGGGGCAATTCCTTTTAAAATGTCCTTATTAAAGCAAAAAGAAGGAATTGGGAAGGGGTATATATTCCCCAAAGATAAACTTAAAATAACCCTTTTTACTCTAAACTTTTTAAATTTGGATTCATCAGGACTTAGTGCTGCGGAAAGGCATATGTGTCCAAAAAATGTACATAAGCCCAAAGTACTTTGGAAGGATATTCTAACAGGACAATGAAAAGGTCCTGACCCAGTTTGTCTGGAGTCAGGGGTCTGTTTGTGTGTTTCCACAGGGAGAACAGCAGCCAATTTGGATTCCAGAGAGATTAACTAAAGCGATTTCTACAGACCAAAAAGAAGATGATTTGGCTCAAATCCATAACAGCTGATATCCAGAACTCTAGTTTGGCTACCCTTACATCTGTGACAGAACCAGGATGCTTTTTACAATATCTATTTTATTATTGCCCTTTCCCACATCATGAAGTTCTATTTTGTTTTTTGAGCTCATACAGACCTAGGTTAATGTTTTGCTGATCAGTTCTATATTTTGACTATAGAGTTTTTAAACACTGCAATGGAGATTTCACCTGTAAAAAGTTATAAGGCCTTTAGTATTATGGTATGTGTTGTGTGCACACTTGTGTTTTATGTTGTATGTTTGTATGTACGTATGTCCATATATCATATATGATGAGAGCTCATGAAAAAATGGATCCAAATATTTTTTTTTTTATTCATGTGATTTAAATGGTTTAATTTAAATTGGGTAAACAACTGTTGAGGATTGTTTTAATATGTGAACAAAAAAGGAGGTTAACAGATCTTTCCTTTTCATTATATTTAATAATTCTGTTCAAGATAATGTAAATTGTTAAGAAAATTGTTTTCTTTTAGTGCCTTCTGGAATGTTACATAATCTTTTCTTTAACCATTATTGCCAGAATTCTTATCTTCATCCCAGTGCTGGTGAAGACAAAGATAAAACCAATCTACAGCTTCTGCAATAGCCATCACTGAACTGCTTGCAGAACTTGCCTGGACTATGTATCACCTGTATGCATTGTGAACTATCTGTTGGTGCTGCGACTTGTGGTAGTGTTGGGGTATTTTTGCTGATGATGTCATTCGGTGGTACAATTTTTCCAAAAGGAGCCTTCAATTGGCTTGGTGTATCTTCCTCCCTTCTGCTTGTCATGGTCGTTCAGCTAAAATATGGGGGCCAACAGAGGTGAGGCAAAGAACCTCAACCCCCCGCTGGTACAAAGACCTATCCACAGGTGTGGCTGTATACTGGACCGGTAGTCAGTGATGGGTAAGATCCAATTGCAATGGTACCATCCTAAGACAGGAGGCTGACACCTTGAGGTCAGCTCATCTGATAACGGGTAAGGACCATATGTACTATTGGACAACCTAAGGCAGGCACGGTCCCTAAGCCACATGCTTGTTGTTTAAACAGAGAGGGGGAGATGTTGAGAGCCACAGCCGAAGGGGCCCCAGCAAACTTCCAGCTGCCGGCAAACTTACAGCTGCCAGCAAACTTACAGCTGCCAGCTGATGTTTTGCTCACAGCGGCCCCAGAAACTTCTAGCTGCCAACTGATTGGCTCCTCTGCGGTGATGCTCATTGGGTTGTTTCCCTGCCCTTTCAGACCACAGAGCTGCTCATTGGGGAACTTTTTTGGCTCCACCCATGCGACCCAGCCAATCAACCTCAAGAGCAGGAGGAGTAGGGGAGGTGGAGAAGCTTGTGGGAAGCCAGTGGTGGCAGTTGGGCTCTGAGGGTTTTCCTGAGGAGCTGTTTTGTTTGGCATGTGTGGTTCTAAAAATAAAGTTTCTTTTGACAAGTGGCTCCTGAATTGTGCCCGGCCAGACTGCGGCATAGCATTGTTTCTAAGAGGCATGAATGAAATTCCAACTTGAATCATTTGAACCATGTAATACTAAATTCACATATGCATCAACTACAAGATGATGGTAATTAATTGCAAGGGCAGCATTGCCATTTCTCATTTCTCCATTAATTTGCATAGTTTAGTTCCTAATATAATATACAATGCTGCCTTACTACCATAAGAACTGCTCCAAGCCTTCTTACTGTTTGCTTAATCACCAATTCAAAGGGGTTATCTAGCTGTATGTCACTTTAGAATAGGTTTCATGAGAGAATACGTGAGACTTTTATGCAGAGAGAAAATTATAATATTCTGAAATGCTGAATCCTGCAAAGGGTGATGGAAATATTTTTTTAAATGTTGAAATTTTTATTCTTTAGATAGCAAATAGTCCTAATACATCTTTTTACATTTCAACAATATTTTCATGTATTATTGAAGCATCAATGTGAAATGCAAGTTTCCTTAAACTTAAGTATGTTTTCATGCTAATTACCAAAAAACAAATAAATTCCCTCCCAAATTTTAACATATTCTAAAATCTGTCACTATGATGACAACCCTAAAGAAAATATGTTCTAGCATATTTAGCTACAATGTAATCTTTTGTATTTTCCCATATTGATACCATAATATGCTATATGACCAATACTTTTCAAAAGTTCAAGTAGAGGAAAAGATTTAAATTATTACCTGGCACATGGTGTCTAGCCTTTCCTAACTCCGAAACTCCATAAAACAAAATAAGAATAATGCTCTAGTATTAAATAAGTTAATGATAGATAAAACATATTTTTTTAACTTCAAACTTTCAAAAACTTATTATCTTTCTCATCTTTGATAATAATTAGAAGTAATATGCACTTGTCATATTGTTGTAATGCTACATCCCTATCTTTATATTATCAAAACTGTTAATAACACGTCAGTGACAACTCATTAAAATTTATATTTGTAGGTTGTGCTTTGGTTATGAATGTAGTCTGGTTACCTTAAGCTAATAAAAAAGACTTGATATTCATAACATTTTATACGCCATTCTCTGTCAATACACATTTTCTCAACTATAATGAGAATGATACCATTGGAAAATAAAATATTGAAATATTCTAAAATAATAGGTTTCATTGCGGCATATTCATACATGCAAATAACATAATTTCCTCATATCAGATCTTATTTTTTATTGACTCTTACATATTTTTCTGGAATTGCAGGATGAAAAATAGCTAATTTTTTTTGCTGATGAAGAATTTTTTTCCAACTACCTCTTTAAGAAATGTTACAGGTTTATTAGTTATGCTAGTCAAACCCAACTGTCAAATGTTTTTACCTATCACCATTATTACTTTTTCGTACGTTTTATTTGATAAAAGTGCTATACTGATTCCCAGAGCCATTTGTATTATCATTCTTATTTTGTTATTCTGTTGTTTTCAATTTATTTTTAAAGGCTTCCTTTCTGATTTTTATTTTCTAAATAAATCGAGACTATTAAGAGGGATGTCAGTTAGCTATACTTTGTTGTAAACTGCCACAGTTTTGTCCTTCACTAGCAGATTGTATTTTAGGGCCTTCTAATAGATTATCTCCTGATGGGCTCTCCTTCAAGAATGATGATTTGATCACCAAATAAGCCCAAGGAAGGAGAGAAACAGCTGTCCTGCACTCCAATCCCTCCTTCTCTTTTCCAGGGAAGTCCCTGGAAAAATAAAAGGAAGTTAAGGTGCCCTAAATACTTTTGTCAACTGGGCGGCTGGATGATTAGGCTAATAATATTTGAAAGAGTTCTAAGCTACAGAAAGTTCTTAACAAGATGCCCTTGGCTAAAGATTACCTGTAGTTAATAAAACCAGGATCTATGTATTTATGAGATTCAGAATGTTTTATAACATTCTGAGAGGTAAAATGGAGATATTGCATACTTTTCCCCTCCCAGCTGTGATACTGACCTCACAGAACCTCACTTGGGAAACTTTACTATCAAAAGTACATAACTATGGGCTGGGATTGTGGCTCAGTGGTAGAGCGCTTACCTACACAGGTGGGACCCAGGTTTGATCCTCAGCACCACATAAAAATAAAGGCATTGTGTTGTGTCCATCTACACCTAAAAAAATAAATATTTAAAGAAAAAAATACATGGCTAGAGCAGAAAAATTAGTGATTATAGTTATTCCAGACCTCTTTCTACTTCATCTGTGCCTCTTGATTGCCTTTAATCCTAAAATATTAAATTACTTGATATTAGTTGATACTAGGTAATATTAAGATCTTTGATCTATTATTTCACCTCTTTTAGCTCAGAATCTTACCTAAAATAATAGATTTGGTTAACTCTGGAATCCTACAAGATAAGAATTCCTTTGTGTCCTAAATAATATGAGATTTATAAAGCCTGATGAATCCTCATTTTTTAAATTATTTAACTACTAGATGATGTTTTATGTCAAATTTAGACTTCATCTCAATCTCCTTTCCTGGAAATCAATAAAAGTAAGGAAAAATTTAAAGGAAGACTCAGAAAGTTAAAGAAATGAAAGTTTGAGTGTTAGTAAGCATTTACATTATAAAACAAACATTTAAAACTAACTAGATTTAAGTTATAATAATTAAAGTTATAATTATATAAGAATAAATAAGCTTAAATAAAGCAGAAACAAAATTTCTCTTACATGTTATTTCTCAAAAGAATGACTTAAGAAATTAAGTCATTAAGGATGAGATACTTCAGTTCATTTTTACATATAATTTTAGAGAAACCATTTTCTGAGAGATACTTATGTCTTTTGTACTTAAAAATCTTGGGATAAATATGTTTGACTAATGAGAGAGTTTTCAGAGACCAGTGTTCTTTGCCTCCGTCTGGGGCTGGCAGAGTTGCTCCTTTGCAGTATCATATAATAAGCAAAAGCTCTGCAAGTTCGTTGGATGATAACTTCTAAATAAATTTTCATAAAAATAAATACTTATGTATTTATGAATGCAAGCAGTTTTTTAGGCTCATGATCAAAGAGTATCTATGTTCAAGGTTGTATCATTGCTCACTGAAAAAAAAATTCAGCTTAAACATGGCAGATGTTAAAAAATGCATACATTTTAAGTGTGTACTCTATTAATTTTTTCTTTAGAAAAAAGTCACTTTAAATGTTTAAATTAGTCATATTATTTGCATATTCACATGATAAATATAAAAATTGATTTGATAACTTAATGATTATTAAAAATATTTCTTTGATTTTCAGATCACAATTGTATGTTGGAAAGGAAAATATTCTAACCCTACCTAAAATTCCTGGCCTGAAATTATTTCTCAAAATAGATCTTTTGTGTGTGTGTGTGTTGGGGAGAGACAACAATGTGCCATCTAAGGTTGCAATGTTTAAATAACTTTTAGTCACATAATTCATTATTCTCAATCACTATGATGTTGTTATAGTTAAGTACTGAAGAAGATAATAATGATGCCTATTTTACTCAGAAAATATATCCAAAGAACCTGTTTTTTACAAGCTGAGTAATACTATAAAAGAAAGTTTTGATTATCTTTAGTTTTGATTTCTAGGTTCTTTTCTTGTTTGCATGTGCCAAGCAACTTAATAATCTTGATCCTTACAATTTTTAAAAAAGAGGCAGTAGAAGCCATGTAGAATATAGCTACCAACGTTTTAATTTTTTTTCATTTTTCTTTTTAGATATACATGACAGTGGAATGTATTTTAACATATGATACATACATGGAATATATAGTCCCATTCTTGTGGCTGGTTGTACATGATGTGTATTCATATATGAACACAGGAAAGTTTTGTCCGATTCATTCCAGTCTTTCCCATTCCCTTTCTCCTCCTTTCCCTTCATTCCCCTTTGTCTAATCCAATGAACTTCTATTCTACCCTTCCCTGTTATTATGTGTTAGCATTTGCATATCAGAGAACTTCAGCCTCTGTTTTCTTGGGATTGGCTTATTTTTCTTAGCAAGATATTATCCAGTTTCATCCATTTACCAGCAAATGCCATAATCTCATTCTTTATGTCTAATATTTCATTGTGTATTTATACTGCATTTTCTTTATCCATTCATCTGTTGAAAGGCACCTAGGTTGGTTCCATAGCTCAGCTATTGTGAATTGAACTGATATAAACATTGATATGACTGCAACATTATAGTATGCTGATTTTAAGTCCTTTGGATATATACCAAAGAGTGAGATAACTGGGTCAAATGGTGCTTCCATTCCAAGTTTTCTGAGGAATCTGCATACTGTTTTCCAGAGTGGTTTCACCAATTTGTAGTTTTGCCAGCCAAATGAGTATAATTTTTCCCATTTATTGTTACATGTATTCTTGAGAATTGCCATTCTGAATGAAGTGAGATAAAATCTCAGGGTAGTTTCAATTTGCATTTCTCTAATTGCTAGGGATGCTGAACATTTTTTTTTAACCAATAGTATTTATTCTTCTGCAAAGTACTTATTCAGTTCCTTTGCACATTTATTGATTGGATTATTTTCTCTTTGGAATTGAGATTTTGAGTTCTTACATATTCTGGAGATTAATGCTCTAAGATGCAGGTGGCAAAGATTTTCTCCCATTCTATTGGTTCTCTATTCATGTTCTTGATTATTTCCTTTGCTATAAAGAAGTTTTTTAATTTGATACCATCCATTTATTGATTCTTGATTCTACTCCTTGCTTTTTAGGAGTCATATTGAGGGATTCGGTGCCCAAGCCAACAAAAAAACCTACTTTTTGTTCTAGTAGGTTCAGGGTCTCTGATCTAATGCCTTTCTTTATAGAAATAGAAAAAGCAGTCATGATATTCATTTGGAAAATGAGAGGACTAGAATAGCCAAAGCAATCCTGATTCAGAAAAGTGAAACAAGAGGCATCACAATGCCACACCTTAAATTATACTACAGAGCTACATAAACAAAAATGGCATGAAACTGACACAAAACAGACATGAAGACCAATGGTACAGAACAGAAGACACAGAGACAAATCCACATCAATACAGTTATCTCGTATTAAACACAGGCACCATATACATACCTTGGAGAAAAGATAGCCTCTTCAACAGATGGTGCTGGGAAAACTGGAAATCCATGTGTAGCAAAATGAAATTAAACTCCTATCTCTCACCCTACACAAAATTCAACACAAAGTGGATCAAGGACCTAGGCATTAGACTAGCTACCAATCTTAAGCCAGGAATGTTAAATCATATTCCAACTGTTATTTTATCAGAGTTAACAAAGCAAACATTACTTTCACTTGATTTCCACTGGAATACAAGAAGGAAACTAGCTTGTTTCAGTGATCCTTGATGGAAAGTCTGGTTTATATATAAAAATAGGGATGACGTCTCAGCCTTTTCTTTTTCTTTCCTTCTCTGCTCTAAGTTGGAAGCTCTTACCACAATCATGCCATCCATTAGATAGCTTTAATAGTGTATCTTATTATATTCAGAAGGGTGTTCACAGATTTTTATCTCCTTGTATCTCCAATCCACATGATGACTCTTTCCTGAGATTTGAGTCATCGTCTTGAAACACATTGTAGGATCCTCTTTCCATCTATTTGTTTTATGTTAACAATTCTAATCAACCCTTCTTGTTCCGAAATTCTATGTGCACTTTCTAATATTAATGTATGATTCCAAGTGCTAACATCTATATATCTAGCAGTAGGCTGAAAAGGGGTTATTCCAATGATGTTCATATCCTTTTTAAATTGATAGACATAATTAAGTTAAGGTTTTGAAATGGAGATTATTCTGGATTATTTAAATGGATCTAATGTTTAATCATAAGTGATTTTATCAGAGGGAAGAAGCTAACATCATAAACAGAGAAGCAGCTATCATAATGGAAGCAAGAGTAAGGCAAGGAAATGGTAATGAGCCAAAGAATAAAGGCCCCAGGTTAAACAGGTGAGGAAACACACTGCCCAGTTCTATCCTCCATAAGGGACTAGCTTAGCCTGCAGGAGACATCAGCCCAATGAGACTGATCTTTGTTTGTTTATTTTTGTGGTATTGGGGATTGAATCAGAGACCTCAGCAAGCAAGTACTATACTACTGAGCTACATTCCCAGCCACAGTTTTGGATTTCTGACTTTTAAGAATATGATAATAAGTTGGTGTTATTTTAAATCAATAAATCTGTGTTAGTTTATTGCAGCAGAAACAGAAAACTAATGCATCTGTTTACCTATTTTTACAGCTAAAAACATCTAAACTCCAGGGATATATGAATGTTAATTCAAATAATCAAGCACTTATAAAATGCATGCCAATTATCAGTTGATAGATATTATCCAATGCCAGAAGCAAGATTGCCAATTTTTTTTCAGATATTTTTACATTTTCAAAATACCTTCCACATTTTCTTTTTGGTGTTTTGGGAGATACTTGTGATTGGTGGCTGACTTCTTTTTGAACAAGCTCATGACAATTAAAAATTTTGGCATAGCGTAAATTCAACAGTTCAGAATTATAATTCAAACATATCTCCCAGATTCTTTTACTGCTAGCATGAGAAAATGTGACTTTGATTCTTAGAATCTTTTGATTCTACTTTTTTATTTTAGTTTACTGATGGGACAAAAGAGGGCTGGCCTTGCTCACGGGAAGAACACTTGTCTACCATGCACTAGGCCCTATATTTGAATCCTAATCCTAAAAAAAAGAAAAAGAAAGAAAGAAATAGACATAATATGTTATATTCATTTTGGGGTACTGATTGCAGTAACACAATATCTAGTCTGATTTCTTATAATTTCTTTATATCACATTTTCTAGCTCTTTTATAAAAAAAAAACTGAATTGAATTATACTAATTAAATCCTAAAATTATTTTCTTCTTTTTCAAATTCAATAAATTTAAAATATATAATCCCAACATAATGCACATGAATTTTTCCTTTGTTATTTATTGAAAATGCTAATAGCCTGGCCTCAGCAGAGAACTATAAAATTAGAAAATATTTTGAAATGAATCTTAGTACTATTTACTTCTGAAAAATGATACCATGAAATACTGAGATGCTCTGTGAACAGTGATAGAGCAGTTGAAATTTTTACTTTCTTTTATGTTGTTGCTTGCTGTTTACAATTATATTGTAAATATATTTGCATCCATTAATTTGAACTAATGTTAAAAAAAAAATCACAGACTAATAGCCATCCTCATGTATGAGAAGAGACCTTAGCATGTATTTTCTGTTTATTCCCCAAAATATTCTTACAATTTTTGTTTAATTTATTCTTCGATTTCAGATTTTTTTAAGTGTCATCATACTCTATTATTGTTTTTGTTCAAGGATGAGTTTTTTAGAATATTTTTACATTTATTTTCAGATGTTTTTATACATTATGGGTCTTCTTCTACTTTTAAGATCCCGAATTATATTCCAAAACCACATTAAGCCGTTATTCAAATTTAACTTATAAGCATAGTTGTAATCAAAGAAATACCTTCTATATATGTAAAAACTTGAACACTCTTATATTTGTAGGGAAAAGAAGCAAAACTACTGATTGATGTTTTGTGTGCCAAATATTTTTTTATATCTCAAGCTGTTTTGGGTGTGTACTGTAAGGTCCTTGCTTAGCATCTGGATGGCTTCTTAAGTGACAGCCGCCATTTTTAGAAAAATTTTGCTTTCCACCCAAGGGCCTTTCAGAGAATGACTCCCCACTCCCTCAGACCAACCCAACCCTTCACTGCCCACATTAGAACCCACCCAGCTCTAATCCCTGAGCCTCCCCCATAGACGGCTGGAACTCCAAGTCTGTGTTGCCTCTGTCTGTCTATGGAGAGACAGCTTTTGTTTGTTGTGTGTATCTCTGCCTGGTCTCTGTCTTTCATTTCTCACTCACCCATCTACAGGTTCCTTGCTTTCCTTTCCAGATACCCTTCCTGTAAACAGCTTTATGGACTTACTGGATCTTGAATAAAATTACCGAATTTCTTTTCAAATTGATTATAACATTTTGTGTTACTTCCAACAAGCATTAAATCACAATAGTAATCATTAATGACTCTCAAATTTGCATGCCTTCCTTGTAATTTCACTAATTATTCTGGCAGAGAGAGTGAAATATTTTTTCTATCAGTCTTTTTCTTTTTGATGTTGGACACTTACCAGAAGTGTATTTTTAAATCATAAAGACAGAAATGTATTTTTAATTGTCAAGTGGCAGACCACTGCTCAAACTCAGTGTGAGCAAAAAGTAAATCTGTACTTCTCACAGAATCCTTTTTCTGGAGTGACAAGGTTTTCATAATGTTAACGTGACATTGTCTCTTTCTAAGATTTAAAATGCAAAGAACCAGACAGCTCTTTTCCCCTCCTTCATCTAAAACTTCTTACAATTACTGAATTTTACTTATATTTTGAAGGTTTTTCTCTTCTTTCAGTATCCTTCATTGTGCTGCTGAAGGGGGGCAAAGACAGTCAATATACATAATAAATAATTGGGCCCAGTTGGGAAAATGGGAGCTGATGTGTGTCTGGGAGGATGCAGGCTGCCTCTGGGGGACTGAAATGCTAATACCTCCAGAGCCTTTCCCCCTCGTCCCCCCATTACCAAGGTTACCTGCCTGTAGGGAACTGTACCTCCCAAAAGGTTATTCATGAAGCACCTCCTGGGCTGCTGTCTGGACAGATTGGAAGAAAAGAGACAGCTCTGGAGGCCTTCCTTCTCACATTTTGGTTCATCTTTTGGCCACTGGTTAGGATGGGAAGAAGAAAGGGGAAAGAGAGAAAGGGGGCTATGAGAAGAAAGGAATTCTAAAATGTACAAAATGGGCAGGACACCCTCACTTCTTTGGATATACAGCTCTAGGGCCCCTTCTCTCTGGAGAAGTCTATCTCTGTTCTAACCTTTAAATTATGGCTTTGGTAGAGTTCTGTTCCAGAACTCTATTATCACCAGCAGTATCACTGCTACAATTTGAATCCTCATAAACCTTAGTCTTTCATTATTCCAACAGGTTCTCTTTTCTCTGACTCTGGCCTCTCCTAGCTCCAATTCATACCTACGAAGGCTGACAGTGGTAATTGTCTAAGGCAAAAATGTTATCAGATTATAGATATGGAAAATGAAAAACCCCAAGATAGTGTGGCCTGGGAAAAGGTAGTGAAGGGAGACGCTCATTGTTATACTAAAGCACTCATAAGAGGTTGCGAGGGGAATGGGTAAATAAACAAGGAGAGAAGTGAAATACAGTAGATGGGGTAGAGAGACAAGATGGGAGGGGAGGGGAGGGGGGATAGTAGAGGATAGGAAAGGGAGCAGAATACAACAGTTACTAATAGGGCATTATGTAAAAATGTGGATATGTAACAGATGTGATTCTGCAATCTGTATTTGGGGTAAAAATGGGAGTTCATAACCAACTTGAATCTAATGTATGAAACATGATATGTCAATATCTTTGTAATGTTTTGAACAACCAATAAAAAAAAAGAAAACAAACCATACATGGATGGCTTTCACCTCTTTCAAGATAAATCGTTTTCAGATACTGGCCGCTGGTGGGGAGAAAGTGTTTCATCAAACCTAGAATGGTAGTCTCTAGGAAACATTAATCTTTTCCAAGATAAATCCTCTCCAGGTGCTGACCACCAATCTCTAACCCCATAACCCAAATTCCTGAGTGCCCAAACTGACTCACTCTCAGTATAACTTATAATAGCCCAAACTCCTCCTTTAGCCAGTGGCTCATTTTACACCAGGAGAGCGGGTCCATTTCTGTAGGTATAATTGTTAGGGTAGCTGGTGCAAATATACATGAGAGACACATCTCAGACTTCAAGCAAGGTGTATTGACAGAAAATATCTGCCAGGCTGCCCTTCAACAAAGCACAGCAGCCAGCTGGGAAAAAAAAAAAACCTTCTTAACTGTATAGTCAAGTACAATGGAATAGTTACAAAATAAGCTGTCTGGTCCTGTCATCTTTACTTGTGGTCTATTCTGTGGTTTCAGTGGTTAGGGATTCTTTCAGGGTGGGCCAAATGGGAAGAGAAGGTCATGTCTGGGTGGGTAGGTGCTGATTTTCAAAATGAGTTACTTTGGCCTAAGGACCTAAAGAATAGCCCAGAAATAAAGAAATGCAAGGATTATTTAACATCAACATAAAAGAGCATTTGTGTGAATATACCCTCTGAGAATCAGGATGTAGTCATCTTGTCCATACTCAACCATGATAAATTGTAAAGGTAAAATTTCTAAGCTGATTCTAAGCTGCAAAAGCTTGAGTTAAAGTGTAAAAGACTGGGCATTGTAAAGTTTCTAAATTGCAAAGCTTGGGCTAAAAAGTAAAAGACCAGGTATTGTTAAAATTCCTCTGCTACCCCCAGAACCTGTAATCCCTGTAGCTGTTAGGACAATACCTGAACTGCCCAGTAAATATTTCTCCTGGTCCCCTGGTTGTTTAATAGCTAAGGGCTCCAAGTAGCTCAGCACGTAAGCATCCAGGCCACAAAACCAATCAGTTTAAATGTGTAATCCTGCTTAGGAGTGACCAATCACCCCTGCCCAGACTGTTCCCGCCAATGAATGTACTAATCCTGTCTCAGAGTTGTTGTTCAATTTTCCCACGCCTCATGATGATTTGTTCTGATGTATGCAAAGCCCCCTGCCTTCTCCAAAAAGTGTACTTAAGCTCTGCTTGACCTCTGCTCAGGGCTCTGGGCTGCTCTATCTTCCTGAGTGAGCCTGGAACCTCAGCATGCTGAATTAATAAATCCCCTTTTGCCAATTGCATGGAGCCAGTCTCTTGTGTGGTCTCTTTCTCCGACGCTCCGCCGGAACCTTACAAAATATAACTAACTATACAAAATAATAATTTTTCCTGTGAAAAATAGGAAATACTGTGGATTATAGCACCAAAAATATGTAATTCATGTATTCTGTTTAGTCATTTATTATAAAATATTGTCATTAAGGTTGTTCTTTACAGGAGTTATGTTGATCAGTTTGCCTTGATTCAATCTAATATAGATTGCTATGATCCCTTTATTTTTTCAGACCTTTTTCGTGCATTCTATTCCAAGCAAGTGATATGAAATAATATATGGACAGGAAACATATGAAAGTATTGAGAAACATTGGTAAATAAACTAGAAAAAATTAAAAGAAAAAAAATACACAGTTGACTGCTACATGTCAATCAGGGAAATTGACAATATTACCATTTTGGAGACTTGGTATTGTACTTGAGTCTGGAAAATAAAAGGATTTTTATTAATATGTTAGTTTATAGATAACTTTGCCTCGGTCTCAGTTTTCCAATTTTGGCAATTTTAACTTAATATACTCTCAAATTCATGATCCACTTCATTATCCAGAACCATCCTCTGAAACAGGAAGTTGATCTATGAAATGGGAGTAGAAATGCAGAATATATTATGCTTCTCGGGTTTATGGCTTACTCTACAATAATTCTTCCACTTTTTACTGGCACCATTAATTTTTGTTCTATGGGTCAGGGATTTATTCTTCAGGAGAAACAGGTTAGTTATGCTGCAATAACAAAACAAAACACAAATATCATTGGTTTAAGAGAACAGAGGTTTATTTGTTGATATCATATGTTCATCACATTATGATTACCAAGGAACTTAGGAGAAAATTCATCATCTCAAATGTTGCTTGGAGTGCAAGAGGGACAATACTAAAGAGTCTTATGCTGGCAATTTAATATTTCATTCTGGGAGTGACACCAGCTATTCCAATTTGTGGATTTGAAATATTACTCCCATATGAGGTTGTACTATGAGATAGAAGAATTACATTTTTTTTTCTGAGCACACTTGGAATAACATCCAAATACTAGTAGTGAGTAAGAAGGATAATTCTTAAACTGTTTGACAAAGAATATGGTTGAAGTGCTTAGTAGATGAAGCTTGTTTCAGTTGTAACACCTCGGGGAAGAATTAATTTAGCAAAGAAAAAAATAAATGGATTGTACAATGTAAGGAATTTAAGCAGGCAATATTCTTTTGTGATACCAAATTAAACTTGATGTTAAAATCATTTCACAAACCACTGATGAAAAGTGAGGTTGGTAATGGGCTCAACAATTAGCTAAAATATGTCTGTGCTGAAAGCAATTCTGTTATAAAGTATTTCAGTAGAGAAGATCTGAAGAGATAACAAAAAGATGCATAATCCTTAATCATGAATATTTCACAGTACAATAGAAAGAACATTAACCCCGGGGGACTAAAGTTTGGCTTTAAGGCCTCTCTTCATCAAAAGCTAGGAGTCTGGTCAACAGTGAGTAATTTGATGCTCTGGGGTTGGTTTATTCATCTGTATAATACAGCCTGGAATAAGTTAGAATCAAAAAGTAAGGTCCTGGGCTGGGGATGTGGCTCAAGTGGTAGCCGCTCGCCTGGCAAGCGTGCGGCCTGGGTTCAATCCTCAGCACCACATACAAACAAAGATGTTGTGACCGCCAAAAACTAAAAACTAAATATTAAAAAAAAGTTCTCTCTCTCTCTCTTTCTCTCTCTCTCTCTCTCTCTCTCTCTCTCTCTCTCTCTCTCTCTCTCTCTCTCCCTCTCTCTCTAAAAAAAATAAAATAAAATAAAATAAGGTCCTTGGATCAAACATATCCCATGACCTGCTTTGTTAAAAAACAACAACAAAACATAACAAAAACCTCTCAGACTAAAAATATTAATATTTTTAATAATTTTAAAGTAAATAAGAGAAAAGAAGAAAAAGTAAGGGGAGATATAGAAAAGAATATGCAACAAAACTATATGTGATTTTAACTACAAACTTAAATTATTAATTATTTGGTTCTTAGTAAGAAAAGGTTTTCTGATCCTGGTCTTGAGCAATTCTAACAGAAATGTAATGCTGATAACAATTAGCCACACAAGTACTATCACATTTTCTATAACATTAATTTCAACAATATAGTCTTAATAAATCCAATATTCTAATTTCAACATCTAATTAACTTTAAAAATCATTAATAAGGTATTTTAATTCCCTTTGTTTCTTTGGATTGAGTATAGGAAGGATGGAGTGTCTTATATGTATAGTTCATTTCAATTTGGAATGGCCACATTTCAAGTGTCCAATAGCTGCTGTACATTGTTGACTGGGACTGAAGAGCTAAAGGGGACGTTTATTACTGGCAAGCACAGTATTTTATAGTTCACAATGGGTTCTTAACCATGGAATGCAACCTTGAGGTTAGGCAGACAAAAATACCAAAATATCTTTTTTAAAACAATGCTATGTTTACATTTATTTATACTAGCAGCTAAGCCCAAACTAACAGGAACATTGCCCAAATAACTCTACCACAAGGGAAAAACAGGAAGCAAGTCCACAGTCTCAAGAGGAATTTATGGCAAGTCTGTCCATGTCAAATGAGCATGTCCTGAGAACAGTCTGCTGTTCTTGCTTGCTCTGGCCTGCCAAGAGCTCGGAGGCCCTTAACTCCTGAACATCTGCAGCTCCACCCAGTCCTTGTGATCTCAGACAACGCCATCAGTACATAGCATCTTACAGCATTGTACAGTGAACCTCCTAATGATCTCTTGAGCTTTGTTTCTATCTCCATTGATTCATGATACTATGCATGTATGTATTTAATAGATACAAACCACAAGTAATTAGACATAGATATTTTTCCCTTGTTACATGGGCCAGAGGATTTTATTGTTAGCTGTAACTGAAAATTTTATAGTAATATAGCCTGTTATTGAACGCTAGCAGGCTTTTCAATTCAGCTATCAGCTGACTGAAGCTTCAAGGAATTATGGCTTGTCATCAGAGGCCTCAGTGTGCTCCTCAGAACTGCTGGGTTCTGCCCTTTTACCACCAGAAAAAGCTGAACTAGCAAACCTGAGCAATCTCAAAAGGGTCTTTTATTCCCAGTTATATTTCAGAGCATAGCATTTGGACCTTTATTCTCTTTCCTACTCAGCCATGTCTTGAACTCAGCCTTTTGCCTTTCTTGACCCTGTTCTTACCTCATGTTCAGTTCAGCTCATTCCTGATCCATAGCTCTAGTCTGAGAGTCATTATGATTTTGCAGAAGTTGTTATTGTTCTCCAAAAGACCATATCCATCAGTACACTTTCCTTAGATGGGCTTTTCCAAATGGTTCTACACTTAGAATATTCAGGTCTCTTGCAGCTAGAAATGTCCTATTCTTTCACCTGAATAAAGTCTGCATAATGACTGTGAAAAGCAGAAATTCATACCTCAGATTTTAGCATTTTTTACTGAGCAGAACTGTTTTGCCCAGTGCTGCTCATTACATTCATGAGGAATCAGTGCTGAATTAAAAAAAGAAAAAAGAGTTTGTAGAGGCTTTAGAGGCCATATGCAGCAAGAAGTTTTATATTAACATCTTATTACTGCAGTAACAAACTACCATATGCCTAGTAGCCTAGTAGCTTATAGCCACTCAAGTTTATTATTTTACTTTCCTACAGATCCAAAATCCAATCCAGCTCTAACTTAGTTTAAATCAAATTGCTGGCAGGACTGTGGTGCTTTCTAAGAAATCAAGAGATAATTTCTTTTCTTGAATGTTCCAACTCCAAAAACCTTCCCATTTCTTTGCTTACCACCTCTTTCTGCCATCTACAAAAGAAGAAGTGGTGCACCTCTTTGACCATTCTCCTATAGTTATATATACCTCTGACTCTAGCTTTAATCTGGATGGATTTTTAAAAATGATTGATTAGATTGGCCCATGTACACAATATGGGATAATCTCCACATTCCTAGATTCTTAATATTGCATATATGAAGTTTCTTTTCTATTCACATATTCTATTGATAAGGACTCAGTCATCTTTGGAGGATCATTATTCTTCCTATCACATTTTTAATTAATAGTTTAGAAAATAATTAAATGGAAATGTTTTTAAAACATAGTCTTCTTCAAATACTACCGCTAAAACACTAGAGAAAATTTTCCAGATTAAATTTCACTCGGTGGTTTCAGTATTTTGTGGATAATGGAATGCATTGATTAGGAATATGTAGCATAATACCTGCGACCACCTTACAAGGTACAATTGTGAACTAATGAGCCAATATTAATACATCATTATTAAGTTCTATGAAGTATTCATATTTTCTTCTTTTTTCTCCAAATGCCCTGTGTGTGTGTGTGTGTGTGTGTGTGTGTGTGTGTGTGTGTGTGTGCGTGTTCCAGCATCCCAATCAGGTTTCTATAGACCATTTAGTTGCTGGATTTTTTTCCCTTATATCATGGGTTTCATAAACTTTCCTAGTTTTTTTTATGACCTTAAGAGTATTGAAGAGCACTGATCAAACATTTCATAGGATTCCCCCATATTGAAATTTTTTGATATTTTTATCATGATTGGAGTAGGACTATAGTTTTTTGGGAGCAAGAACACTTAAGTAAATTGCCATTCTCAAGATGTCAGACCAAGTGCACTGTCTGCATAATCTCCCGTAGGTGGGATAGGCTCTAGTAAACTCTTTTCCTTGGATCGTAGACATTTGTTAAGAAAACACTGAGAACATTGAACAATGTGTATTTTTTTTCTCTTCCCATTACCAAAACTGAGAGATTTTTCTCAGGAATTTTAGGATGGAAACCTGGTGGGGTTTCTTGAGGTAAAATTCTTGAAAGCATAGGGTTCCCGTAAGCCGGTAGAAGTAGGAGTTTATTTTTTTCTTCTTTTTTCTTGTTCTCATGCTATACCACATTTCTGCTTTCAGTAATTTGTCAAAATTACCATGTAAATGACCCTGCCAGTATATGGCTCCTGCAGCTTTTGCTATGTGTAAGCAGATCTTTGCAGCCATTCTTTGCATTCAACTGTCTCTCCAGATTTCAGGGTGGCAGTTTGTGCTGCAATCTGTTTTTAATGGTTTGAGAAAAGTTTTCGATTTTCCATTTTCCCAGCTCTGTTCCTGTTGTAATGGAGAAATGATGTCTTCCAAGCTCTTTATATGTCAGAAGTACTAGGTATTCTTCAACCAGTTGTACTCCATGATTAGCACTTACCCCTTAAATACTGCTCCCCTCAAAATGCCACGAAAGCCTCCTAATTGTCCAAAGACATTGGCCATTAATAGTGTCTATATTAGTCAACTTCTCATCACTGTAATGAAATACTGGAGAAAATTAACTTAAAAGTCAGGTTTATTTTGGCTCACTGTTTGGGAGATTTTAATCCATAATGGATTAAGTCAATATCACTAGGCCTCTGACAAAACAGCACTATCAGCTTCAAGGCACCTCCAGTGACTTTAGGACCTCCCACTAAGTCTTAGCCTCTAAGGATTCCCCCTCACTTTCCAATAACTCCATATTGGGGACTAACACTTTAACAGACAGATCTTATGGGAACATTCACCAAACCATAATAGTTTATTAATATCAACTACAGTATATTGACACTGTCCTGAATTTTTAAAAATTTGATAGTCACTTTCTTACAACAAATTTTTAGAAATTTGTATATATTCTAGATAAAACTCTTAAATCAATAGGTGCTTTGAAATTTGTTCGCCAGTATTCTCTTAGTGACTTTCAAAGAACAGAAATTAATTGTAATGAAATCCAATTTCCATTTTCCCTAATCCAAGTTCACATAATTTTTAATCATATGCTTCATAAAATTTTAAAATTTAAGTATAGGACCTAATTTTAAGGATTTTGTTTTGCACATATTACTAGGGCTTTATTTATTTATTTATTTACTGCTGCTGGAGATCTAGTGGTAATTTAAAGTTCATGTTTTTTATATGGTTATGAGAAATTTTCAGCATCATTAGTTAAAAATATTATCCTCTTTCTACTAAATTCCCTTTGCTTTATTTTCAAAATTTAACTTCTCCAAATTTTTCCTTTTTCAAAGTAGTTTTGTGTATTCTAGGCCCCTTGAGTTCATAATTTTAGAAACAGCTTGTTGTGAATTTCTACCAAAAAATAAAAAGCATACTAAAAGTTTAATGGGCCTTTCCTGGGAACTATAGATAAGTTAGAGGAAAACTGGCATCATAATACAAAATTTTCCAACCAATGAATAATTTATATTGCTCCATTTATTGAAATCGTCCTTAATTTATCTCAGCATATGTCCTTGAGCATAGATCTAAATAGTTATTTTTAAATGATTGCTAAATCCAACATCTGAGTCTTCACAAAGTTAGGCTTTGAACATGTTCATATTTCTTCCAACACCTAGTAATTTCTAACATATCCTAGATATGAATGGTACCTCGTATAGGCTGTTATTTTGTTTCTCTGAAAAATCTTACTTTGTTTTAAAAAGAAAATCAGTTAAATTGACAGAATGCAAATTCCAAAATTTGTCTTCCATGTTTTAGGCAGCAGCACCAGCAGAATTTGTTTATTTCTTTTGTCCTTAACTGGCTCCTTGATATTTTTCCCACACAAATATAGTTTAGAGTCAGTTTGAAACTGGGTAGAGATTTTTCACAAAATTCAGAATTCAAATTTATGGCTTTCTCTTTATGTGATTTCCATCTCTTACATTTAAGCTGAGCTTTTTATCTCAATCTGTGTAATCAAGCCTGTAAAATGGGGCTTATTTAGGGGAATAAGTTTTGAAAAAGTGAGTGCATTCACCATTCCTGGTCTTTATTCCAAGTATAGACTGACATTAAGTGTCTACTTATTTTTAAGTACTCCCAGTGCCTTCAAGTAGTTGTTATTTGTATTTTATTCCTAGAGTGTGGTTAACATTTGAATCATGGTTGGTGCAATAGGAACTATTTTGACATCTTCAGAATTTGGGCACCTGTTCTTGAAACTGATAATGAAGTGGAACATTGTGTTTGAGTTTGTAACATGGAAGCATCTTTGAAAAATCAAGCAAATACATTTTATTAAGGATGAAATTCTATTTGAATATCTATAAAATAGATTTGATAGTGGATTAATATTTAGGATATTTTTTGTAAGTGGTCTAAAGTGATATTGGTCCCTAGCATTGTTTTGTAGTGCTCTCCTTAATTGTGGGTCTGGTTTCAGGGTTATTCAATGTATTATCTATAATTTTCCAGCTTTTTTCTGTGCTTTAGAACTGTGTTCATAAGACCTAATAAGTGTGGTTAAAGTCAAACTTTAAATTCATCTACACTCTGTGCCTATTTGCATAAACATTTAATAATTGCTTTTTCTCTTCTGTGACAATTCATTTATAGATTATCTGTTTCTTCTTCAGTTATTTTGTGTCAATTACTTTTACCTAGAAATTAGTTTTATTCTTAATTAGATCTTAAAATTAATGTGTATAAAGCAGTACAAAATGTTTTTATGAATCTTAATTATTAATTTTGCAATACAGGTGATTGAACACAGGGTCTCGTACATGCTAGGCAAATCTATCACTGAGCTACATCCCCATTGATTTTTAATTTATTCTGAGACAAATTCTCTCTAAATTATCCAGACTGTCTTTGCATTTGTGATCCTCCTATCTCTGCCTCCTGAGTAGCTGTATAGGTATTTGCTACCATTTCTGCCTTAAATGTTTTCTTTTCTATAATTACATCATTTTTTCTAGATATTGATAATTAATATCTTCTATGTATATGTAAAGATAATACTACAATTTTTGTTTTCTATTCAAAGCAAATAATTTTTATCATTTAATTATAGTTTTCAATATGTTTTCCAATTACTCATTTTTCATTATTTTTATATCTTGTTTTGATGTATTTACTTTATTTGGTATATTTTTATGGTTTATTTAGCTATTTGTCTACCATTTTTACATGAAAGCATATTTTTAAAAATTTTTATTGGTTTCAGATTATTTAGAATTCTTCTCTGTAGGTTTTATAGATGAATAATCCCTTTTTAATTTATGAGGCAATGTGATTTCTGTTTTAATATACTTTATTAACCAAGAAATATTTAGGATTATGACTTACTAACAAGAGTGTTTGAAGTTTTTAAAATTTTTTTCTTGTTTTTATTAATAGTTTCTTTTTATATATATATTAATATCATTAGTTTGTGCAATGTGTTTTTAAAATATTTTGGTCTCATAAATACATATTTTCTAGAAGTATAAGCATTTTTAAAAATTAGAAAATTAGTACTGGTAGAAATCAAATTTCTGGGGAACCAGAACTCATCATAAAGACCAAGTTGAACTTTGGATGACCAATGCAACCAATGACTCACCAAAATTCATAAAAATATCTGAAATGTTTCAATATTGCTTTTAGGTTCTTCAGCTCTTTTACATAATCATGTATTTTCTTTTTTTAAATTTTATTGTGAAACTTTATCTGGTTTTGCAGATTCAAAATTTTCCCAATTTTTCATGTTTTTGAAACAGAACCTACTTTGTCCACAAATATATGTGCCAACAAAAATTCTATCTATTCAGGGAATGGAAGTTTTTAGTTTTTGTCAGTTTTTTCAGAAGTTGTTATTAATACTCCTAGGCAAGCAACTTATTAAGGTTAAAATTAATTAAAATTATTAGTTATGCTTTGCATCATTTGTATCATTCAAAGTCTATTAAAATATACCCAAGATTCATAATGTAAATCTTTCTTCCAGCTTGCATAAATCCAAATACACTTTGATGCCCAAAATAAGGAAACTGACAAAAAATAAAGCATTGAACTTCACAGCATTTCATGAAGTAGGGTCATAAAGATGTTCACTTGCTGGATAAGGCGGCTCACGCTTGTAATCAACAGCAGCCCAGGAGGCTGAAACAGGAGGATAGTGAGTTCAAAACCAGCCTCAACAGTGAGTGCTAAGCAACTCAGTGAAATGGTGTCTCTAAATAAAATACAAAATAAGACTGGGGATGTGGCTCTGTGGTTGAGTGCTGCTGAGTCCAATCCCCGTTACCACTGCCACCCCCGCCAAAAAAAATGAGTGTTCAACTTCATCTCTGCTGATCAGTGCTGGCTCTCATAGACAGACTGGATATGGTATCATGACATAAGTATTACATTACATAATTTAGTATAATTACATCATTTTAATTTCTGATGCATCAGAGATAGTTTTCTACAGTTGCACGGTGGTTCATATTCCATCTATGCCAGCCAAATTTGATATTTTATGTATATTACACATATATGTATATTACAATCTGTGACAGGCATAAGAAAACTTAAGAAAATGTGAGACATGTGCACTGATGAACAGCAGTCCTGAGGCAATGAGTTTTCCTAAAGCTTCTTAGAAACATATAGTTCAATCACTCTATGCCTCTGCTTCTATTGTAGTATGATCTGTCTTCTCTTGGCTCTCATAACCAATAAGAATGAGTTTAAATTACTTTTTCTTTGCTGCTTGTCTACTGGGGTAAAATACATACTCCAATTTACTTTGACTGTTCTATTCATTTCTACTTTAGCGATTTATAAATACAGTGGTGAGGGGAAGAGTGAATTCTTGAACTAGTTCTATATGGTTCCCTCCTTGGATCTAAGAGGAAAAACTTAGTATTCTGTTGTTCAAATTTGTCTTCATATACTTCAAACCTCCAGGCTTACCATCTTTTTGTGGTTCAAGTGAAAAAATATGAATCTATTGAAGGACTAGGTATGTTCAAACCAAATAATATGCTATCTGATGATGAGGTAGTTTAGACAGAGACCTAAGGAATGAATGACTAAGATATTAACAACTCTATTAACAGACAAATATACAAATGCATAAACTTAAAGTATTTTAAT
The DNA here is from genome assembly GCF_052094955.1 of Ictidomys tridecemlineatus. Classification (NCBI taxonomy): domain Eukaryota; kingdom Metazoa; phylum Chordata; class Mammalia; order Rodentia; family Sciuridae; genus Ictidomys; species Ictidomys tridecemlineatus. Next base: position 41,924,545 of record NC_135482.1, on the reverse strand, counting down.
TTTTAAGTTTAAGAAGAGTTGGATTTGTAAGCATCAATATGAAGAAAATAATATTTACTGGATACTTTTTTTTGGAATTAAATGTTTTTGTTGTTTTTATTATAAAAAATTTTACATACATATCATATAATCTAAAGCAGAAGGATTCTGTATAGAAAGTTGGCTTCCCCCTACATAATCACACCCTTCATATAAAACATAATTAACATTTTGGAGGTGCTCATTCCAAATCTATTCCATACATATGTATAGAAACATATAAAAATTTGTATACAAATTTTATATTTACATATAAAATTTTATATATGTGTACATTTAAATAGATGCTCCTCAGTTTGCGGTGGGGTTACGTACTAATAAACCCATCATCAGTTAAAAATATTGTAAGTAAAAAATGCATTTCATCCACATATCTATTGCACATCCTAGCTTAGCAGCACAACACATCAGAGTATCTGTGTTCTTCCTGGTAATCAGGTGGCTCTCTGGGAGACATAGCTCACTGCCTTTGTCCAGTCTCTGGGAGGGTGGACCCCCATGTCACTAGACCAGGAAAAGAACAAAAGCACAAAATTCTACTCAATGCATAGCATTTTCACAACACGACAGAGTTGAAAAACATGTAAATCAAACCACAGTTGTGTTTATTTATTTACTGTTTAGAAAACGGGAACATCCTGTAACCTACTTTAAAATGTACTAATACAGCATGGATCACTCTCATGTCAGTACATGCAGATCTGCCGTGGGTCACTGCCCTCTTTCAGCACTGTCAGCGCAGGAGTGACAGTAAGGAGGCCACCAGGGCAGACAGGAGCCAACTCGTGTGGGGCCTGCTAATGGGCCTGGACTTCATCCTAAGAGCACGGGGAAGCTCCTGGAGGACTTTCACCAGAGGAGTGACATGGTCAAATTGTCATTGGAAAAGGCCCCTGTGTGGCTCCAGGGTGAAGAATGGATGGGAAGAGGGTGAGAACAAATTGGGGGAACAACATGGGCCTGTGGTCATTGCCATCACAGACATGATGGTGACCCAGACCAGGGCGTGGTGGTCCAGGGGGAGAGAAGTGGTGACATCAGGCTGTGGTCAAAAGGCAGAGCAGAGACAACCTGTCTGCTGACTGGTTGTGAGCACAGGAAGCTTGAGGAAAAGAAAGGAGTGGCTCACTGGTCAGGGGTCTCTGGCATCAAGGTTGGCTGAGGGCGGCGGGGGAGCTGCTGCCCAGTGGGGAAGACTGAAGGAGGTGGTAACATCATGGTTCATCTTGACTGAGCTGGATTTGCAGCAGCTGTGGAACACCCAAGTGATCACTGGCTCCCTGGAGCACAGATGAGTGGTGCATTCCATGTCCACTGGTAACAGGTGAGGACGTGGGTCCTCTGGCAGAGACACATTGCAGATCCAACCCGGCTGACTTTGATGGAATTCCCTCTACCAGAGAAGTCCATTTGTGCTCTGTCCATCACGTACAAACAAGCATCAAGGATGCCATCTTCAAACTGACCATAGCTCCAGCTTCTACTCTTGATGTCATTGAAGTCTCCGTAAAAAATGACCCCGATGTCATTCAGGACATATTGTTCTCTTTCATTCTCATTGTCCAGATAGACAGCATCCTCCACCTACCGCCGGAGCTCCGCAGGAAACCGCCTCCACTCTTACTGGATACTTTTGATGTTTGAGTTATTGAGCCGAGGTCCTATACATAATATTGTTATTTATTGAAAGGTTAAACTTTGAGGTTAAGAAAATAGAAGGGAGATTGAACTAATGCATATAACTTTCAAAATGTTTTTAGTAATAAAAAAAGAATAAAAGCCATTAGGGTTTTGTGGGTTTTTCTGTTTGTTTTTATTTTTTTGTTTTATTCTGCTTAGGTCTTCTTCTCCTATATTTTTTCTTGGGATTATACTGGAATGACCTAAAATTTTACAGATAGCTCAGGTGGAGATGATGGTTAGATCACCATCTTTACCCTTACCACCTTTCCTCATCTCATGTGTTCAAGATTGCATTAATTCTTTTCTTGGTTAAAAGGGTTCTGTTGATAAATTGTAACCTTTTGTGTAACTTATTTAGAGAATATAAATATCAACTGTCAATAAAACTATATTATTACAAAAGAAGAAATAACTTGTATCTGATTTAATGCTCATAGGAATCCTATGTAGCAGTATTTCATACATAGTCATGGAATCTGGATAGTAAAGAAGTTGTCATACATGTCTATACTTAATTAATAACAACTGATAGAATTTACTAGCAAAGTCATCTGATCATGTATTTTGTTGGGAGGTTTTTGATTACTTATTCAATCTCTTGATGTAGGTTTGTTGAGATATTCCAATTCATTTCGAGTCTTTTTATTTCCTGTGTTTCTGGAAATATGTTCTTCTCATCTAGGTTATCAAATATGTTGACATAAGATTGTTCATGATAGTATAATACATTTTATTTTTGCAAGATTGGTAGTAATGTTCCTACTTTTATTTCTGATCTTACGTATCTGTGTCTTCTTTATATTTCTGGCTAAATATTTGTCAACTTTGTTGATCTTTTCAAAGAATCAACTTTTGGATTCACTGATTCTTTTGCATTTTCAGTTTTTATTTTATTTATCTCTAATCTTTACTATTTCCTTTCCTCTGCAAGATTTGAGCTACATTTTTGCTTTTTACCCTGAGTTTTTCAAGATTTGAATTTAGATTACTGATTTGAGAATTTTCTTCTTTTATAATTTGGGAAAATACAGTGAGACATGTCCTTCTGAGCACTGCCTTTACTGTCTTCCATATATTTTATGCTCTTTTGCTTTTGGTTCATTGTTCTGCACTTTTCAATTTCCCTTGTGATTTCTTCTTTGATTCTTCATTTGTTTAAGAATATTTTGCTTGATTTGTAATTTTTTTGAATTTTAAATTTTCTTCACTATTAACTTTTGCTTCTAACATCTAAGATGTGTTTTCTATGGTCTATCATGGAGAATGTCCCAATTCATGTACTTTAGAAGAACGTGTGTCATGCCATTGTTGGGTGGATTGTTCTACAAGCTTACCAGTTTTAGTTGTTTATATTATTTTTCAGGTCTTCCTTTTATACATTAGTTTTCTATCAAGATATTGTACCACTTATTAGAATTAGTGTATTAAAGTCTCCATCAATTGTTGTCCCTTCAATTCTGTGTGTTTCTGTCTTCTATTTTAGGGGCTCTATTGTTTTTTGCCTATGTTTATGCTTCTGTCTTCTGGATGATTTGGCACTTTTATCAATATGTAATATTCTTTGTCTTTTATTAAAATAATTTTTTAGATGTGTAGACCTTTATTTTATTTATTTACTTATACATGGTGCTGAGAATCAAACCCAGTGCCTCACATATGCTAGGCAAGCGCTCTACCACTGAGCCACAGCCTCTGTCTTTTAAAAAACAATTTTCAATTTAAATTCTTTTGTTTGGTATTATTATTTTTAAAATAATTAGAAACAATACCTTTATTTTATTTATTATTTTTATGTGGTGCTGAGGATGGAACTCAGAGCCTCACATGTGCTAGGCAAGCACTGTACCCCTGAGCCACAGCCCCAGCCCTTGTTTGGTATTAATAAAGCTACCCCAGCTCTCTTCTGTTCACTCTGTGCACAAATTATCTTTTCCATCCTTTCATGTTCATGAAATGTTGGAGCATGTCTGTTTCTTTATTATATATTTTTGCCCTATTTTAGAGCATTTAATCCATTTATCTTCAGTGTAATTACTGATAATGACAAACTTACTTTTGCTATTATTTGCTTTCTGTATAAGTTTTTGTTTCATACTTTCTTCATTACTGCTTTCTTTGAAAGTGATTTCCTTCTCAATTTTGTGTGAAGTTTTCATATATTTTCTTTGTGTTGACTATAACATTTATCTTAAATTTGAAACAATCTAATGTGAACTGATAACTAACTTACCTTTAAAAGTACACACACACTCTGTTCCTACATCCCTCTGTCATTCTTTTGTTTATGTTATGGTTGTCATGACAACTATCTTCTTTATGTGCTGTGTACCTAAAAACATAATTTTATAATAATTTCTTATGCCCTTTCTTCTACATCACATAAAAAGTAAAAAGTGATGTTACAAACCAAATTTGCAATAACACTTAATTTATATTCATCTATGTATTTGCTACTATCAGAGATCTTTATTTCTTTTTATGACTTTGAGTTATTGTCTAGTGTTCTTTCATTTCAAGCTGAAAGTGTACACTTAGCATTTCTGATATGACAGGCTTAGTGGTAATAAATTCTCTGAGCTTTTGTTTATCTGAAGGTATCTTAATTTCTCTTTCATTTTTGAAAGACAGTTTTTCCACATAGAGAATTCTTGGTTAACCATTTTCCTTTTTCGGTTCATCTCTTTCAATTGGCTATCCTGCTGTCTTCTGCCCTTTAGTTTCTGATGATAAATCAATTGTTAATCTTACTGAGGATGACTTGTTCATGATGAGTATGTACTATTTTGCTATTTTTATAATTTTCTTTGTGTTTTGGCAGGTTGATAATAATGTATCTCAGAGTGGGTCTTTTTCAGTTTGTCCTATTTGTAGTTTATTGCCATTTTTGGATTTGTAGGTCCATATTTTTCATGAAATATCAGTGGGAGGATTTAGCCATTATATCTTCAAATAATTTTTCTGCTTTTCCTTTCTCTTTTCTATCTTTCCTATGTTCAGGTTGTAGTAATGGCTTGATGGTGTTCCAGAGGTACCTTAGGCTAGGTTCACTTTTTTTTTTCCTTCTTGCTATTGTGGGGATTGAAACTGGGTTTTATTCATGCTAGTCAAGCATTCTACAATGAGTTATATTCTCATCCCTATACGTTTTTCTTTCTTTCCTCCTCCCTGCCCCCCTCCCCTTTTTTTGATATCAGGGATTGAACCAAGGTCATTTAACCACTGAGCTGCACCTCTAGTCTTTTTTTTTTAATTTTAATTTTAATTTTTTATTTTTTAGAGACTGGATCTTGTTAAGTTGCTAAGACTGGCTTTGAACTTGCAGTACTCTGCCTGTAGACTCCCAAATTGCTGGGATTATAGGTGAATGGCACCATACCTGGCCCCTCTCCCTTTTAATTTTATTTTGATACAGGGGCCAGCCAAACCAAACTTGGATTTTCCTGCCTCATCCTCCTGCATAACTAAGATTAAAGGATGTGCCATTACTCTTTGTACTCTGCTCATTTTTAGTGACTTTTCCCTCCCTTTTTGCTCCATATACTTTAGATTTTCAATTGTTTTGTTTCCATGTCGACTGATTCTTTGTTCTACCTGTGATAATCTGCTGTTGAAACCCTATAGTGAATTTGTCATTTAAGTTAATTTTCTTTTCAACTCTGTAACTTCTAGTTAATTCTTGATTATATTTTTTTCTTTATTGATATTCTCATTTTGCTCATATGTAGTTTTCTTGATTTTTTCAGTTCATTATTTGTCTCCATTTTCCTTTAGTACTTTGAACATATTTAAAAGAATGACTTTGTCTATTAACTCCTAGATTGTTTTTAACAACTTATTTTGTTCCTTTGAATGATCCATGAATAATTTTTGTATGTATTATGAATTTTTTGTTGTTGAAAATAGATCACTTGGATATTATAATATGGTAGCTATGTTCATCCAGAGTTGTAAAGTTGACTGTCTTAGAATTCACAAACTTTATTGGTAAAGAACCATATTTATTTTTTTCAGCTTTTATTGCCTCCATAATCAAATCTATCTATGTGTGAAATCAGAAAAGTGGTTCTGATTTCTCTTTTTAAGCATAGCTGGGTAAGTGACCCATTTGTCTTTCACTGCTTTAGGTGGATAAGTAAATTTGTGTTATTATCATTTAAATTTTTCATGGTAGCCAGCCTCTTCTAAGGAAATCTATTTCAAGTTGCATCACCAAAAAGGAAATATGTGACGTTGTGACTTTAGATCTCTTTCCTAACACTAAAACATGAATATATTTGACTTTTCAGAAGTACACTTCTTCAAATTGATTTACAATTGTGGATTTTCACTTTGTTTCTAGTTCCTGGAAGCAACATTCATGTACATTTTTTTCTTCAAAAGATATTTGTACAACGTTTTAGTCTGATAACTCTGGATTAAATATCATATACTCAGAGTCTCTCAGCTGTGTTACCCACATGTGTTCTGCTGTTTAATGCAAGTGATGTATTTAATGGGCTTTGAGAACCTTTCTCACCATTACCCCAATATTTTCCCAAGACTTCTCATCCAGCATAACGAAAAAGCAAGAAACCCATTCCCTCAATGCTAGCAAGAGTTCTACCTATCAGCTTTATCAGATTTCTTTTTGCTCTAGCAGATAGTTTTTGTTTTCTGTTGTAAAACATTTTGAAATTTCATCTAAGATTGTGGGAAATATACAAATCACTTTCATGCTATTTTTTGTTTGGGAAAGGAATGGAAGGGGAGTTACCCTATTATCCTAACTTTGTGTTATCCTATTTTACTTTGCATTCTATCATCCCTCTGCTGCCTATATCTGGTGAATCAAAAACCTTATGTTCTATTATATTACCCAAGTTAATGCCACACTAGGAGGTGTCCTAAAAGGCAAACTCTATGTTCACATTCTAGATTTGGATAACTTAATGGTTTGGGAACAGTGAAGACCTCATCCCTGGGAGCTGAGTGTTTTTATTCCTATAGTGCATTAATAGTAACATTGCTAAGATACTCTACTGTAGCAAATGGAGTGGGAGAGAGATGGAAGCACATGAACCATCTGGTATATTGTCTTGGGCATTTGAGGGAAGTAGGGCAATAACAACTATAAACACCATTGATTGTTAGGATAGAGAAAATAGGCTACTTCATGTTAATCAGGAAACTAAAGGAATGTATAAGCATTAAAGATCCTCCTACAAAGCTTTAACAGATACCTCAGTTTACAGACAGTAGAAAGTAAACAGCTAAATAGACAGACACAGGCAGCCTCAGAATGGGACCAATTTGGTGAGAAGATTCAAATTTCAGAGATTCCCTTAAGGATTAGTGTGAACAGCATTTCCAAATGAGACTAAAATCAAACTTAGCTTTTTTCCCTCTTCTATTCTGCTTCTCTGATGCTTCTGTGAATATTTCCTCAATAAACACTTGAGCAGTTGGGTTAAGACGTTCCCATTTAAGAATCAGCTTCTGGAGAAGCCCACATAAGACAACATTCAGTAAGGTTTTCTCTTATGGAATCAATCAGTCATCTAATGTTATCTTTCTTCTTTCTTCCAGAAAGAAAAATAACAAAGGAAGAAAAATGACCATCTTGATCTAATTAGATGTTTCATGTCATAAGGTTACCCACTTTTCTGTACATTATGTTAATTTCATTCAATAATACATCATAATTTTTAAGAAAATGCTTATCATAAATTTAGCTATTCTATATACATCTTTGCAAGACTATACATTCCCCACCCAAATGAAAAATTTATGAAATACTTTTCTCAATGCCTAGTGATGACTGCCCTTATTTCATGTTTAATATGTAGTCCATTCCTCATATTAACCCATAAAGTATCTAGCACAAGTGTCTATAAACATATTAAAAGCTGTGATTTTTGATAAGTAATTCAATAAGAATTCAATAGTGGTAAATATCAAGAAATTAAGGATATAAATATGAAAATAAGATATCATCTTTTATCCTTAAAATTTTACATGAAGCACCTAATTTCTGTCTTATAAAGTCCTTTCCTGTCTCTGATGGTGAATTGAGTAAAAAAAAAATGATAAGACATGCATGATTATATTGTACATGTTTAATTTCTAAATTTTTATATTTACATATTAAAATATCCATCCATAAGAAAAGGGTTCCAATTAGAGTAATTTACTTACTGAAAAGTCTACCCACAAGAATGGGGTCCTAATTAGAATAAGACATATTTCATGCTTGTATAATTTTATCAAAATGGATTCTACTGTTATATGTCACTAAGAACCAATTAAAAATAAATAAATATAATGAATTGGAAATAATTTTCCAGCAGTAAATTTAATAGTGTTTTATATCCTATTTTATACAATACAATCATAATAAATCTACAACCTAGATATTCAATTATAAATTTTTCAGACTGTATCAAAAAGTCCCAATTGTAAATTTAACAAAAAAAGGTAGTACCCTTCTCTCCATTCATAGTTTTGATTCATCATTGATATTTATGGTTGCTTTCATATCTGCCTCAGATTAAAATCACATTCAAAATTGATTCTTCAGCCAGGCAAACTGGCACACAGGCACACACCTATAGTCACAGCAGCTCAAGAGACTGAGACAGGGGGATCTCAAGTTTAAAGCCAGCGTCAGCAACAGTGAGGTACTAAGCAACTCAGTGAGACCCTATCTCTAAATTAAATACAAAATGGGGCTGGAGATGTGGCTCAGTCGTCGAGTGTCCCAAGTTCAAACCATGGTGCCCCCCTACTACCAAAAATTGATTCTTTGGTGATCAAAAGCTGGTATTTAGAGAAGTTAACCTTATTCAGTTCACTATTTAATTTTTCTTTTTAAAAATTTATTTTCATAGTTTTGCACTGAGTTAATATATTCTTCAGTACATTTATTTTTCTGTTTGACTTTTGTGGATTCGAATTTAATTATTTTTCTTGATAAATATTCTTATACTTTCATTATATTCAGTAAGCCTTTTTTTTTGTTATCAAGTATTTTGAACATGGTTATCAAATACCAAAAACACGTATGACATGCCAGGTCTTGTTTGTTATGCTGGAATTCTAACATAAAAATAGAGACAAAAGTCTTTTCCTTCATAGAGCTTTGTTTTACTGAGATTAAAATATAATTTTAAAAAAATTAAACACTTATTGAATAAATTTATAGATGGTATTAAGTGCCATGATGAAACTAAAGATTAACAGGGTGATAAACCCATTTTAGATAAATTACCAGGGGTTGCATCTTCAAGGAAGTTACATGTAAGTTATGATTATAAAAAGAAAATAAAATCATTTGTTTCAAAAATGATTAGGAAAATATGAGAAGTCTGCTAACCAGTTAAATTATAAAAATACCAAATTAAAATTTATAGACTTTTACATTGATTGAAGTAATAACTATAATGTGTCTTGTCTCACTATAAACAACCAGAAAATTGGAACGAATACACTATATGTATATGTACATGCATATGTATACATATATGTGTGTGTATGTGTAAAGAGAATGAGAGAGGAACTGTGTGCCTGTATGCACACGTGCACATGTGTCTGTATAGTACTAGGGATTGAATGCTGGACTGCTCTATCACTGATTTATACACCACCCGCTCCCGTCTTTTTATTTTTTATTTTGAGACAGGGCTTCATCAAGTTGCCCAGGCTGGCTCTGAATTGGAATTCTCTGATTGAGAATTCCTTTCTCAATCTCTTGGGTAGCTAAGATTAGGGGCATGTACCATTGTGCTCCAATAATATTTGGTATGTATTATTATATTTCAACACTTTATCAATAATAGATTAAACTGAATATGCCACTGTATATTCAGTTTTGAATATACATTTTATGTTGTGAATATACCCCACACACGTATCAATTGTTTTCAAGTATAAGGCCACAACAGGCAGTACAAGATGACCCATGAGAAAAAAAGATAGGAATAAATGAGCTAATCCCTATAACTGCCATGGCTCTCAGGTCTCTCATTGCATGAAATAAGAGACCAAGTAGAGCATAGTATTCTAGCTGTGTTGAATAGAAAGATACTATATTTATGAAGTGGCAAAGGGGCCAAAATTTGTGGAACATAGTACCAAAAATAACAGAGAGAAAATAACTTTCAAAATGCTATTGTAAATATTTATATATATATATATATAATGAATTTTATGTAGTAGGTTACTTTTATTAATATTTGAATATAGATATTTACATATAAAGCCATATATTATAAAAATTTTAAAGGAAACAAATAAAAGAGTTATGAAAAAGAACCAAATGAACTTCTATTGAAAAAAATACCCTATTTAAAATTGTAAAAATTATTGGAAATGATTAGGGCAGACTAGGTGATTAGATACTTTGGAAAAAAAAACATGAATTTAAGAAAAAGCAATAAAGATTTTTAGAAAATTAGAACAGTGTAAAAGATTAAAATAGAAAACAAATATCTGTGCTTTGTGAGACAATATTAAATACATCGAATACATTAGGAATTGAGAAAGGAACACCAAGATGGAAAGAATAAAATATTTGAATAAATAATGTCCAGATTATTTTGAAATTTAATGCAAATTATGAATCTGCAGATCCAAGAAATTCAATAAAACCTAAAAATGATAAATGCAAAGAAAATTATAGTAAGTCACAGCATAATTGAATTGCCTAAAACAGTGCAAAGGAGAAAATTTGTAATAAGCCAGTGGACATAAATGCTTTCCATTCAAAGCAATAATAATGAGGACAATTTGTGAGAAAATATTGAATTGTGAAATCAATAGAGCACCTTCAAAACGTTAGAAGAAAATTAGTGTCAATATTGCTATTGTCAGAAATGTTTATTTTCAAATTAATTGAAATAAAGACTTTCTCAGACAAAAGGCAAGAGAATCTATTGGTAGTAGACTGGCACTTTCAAAAGAATTTAATGAATTCTTTAGGGAGGAAGAAAATGATACCAGATGGAAAAGTAAATCCACATAAAGGAATGAAGAGTATGAAAAAGAGTAAATTAGGGGTAAAAATAAAAGCTATTTTTTCTCTAATTTATACATTTGTTTAAAATACAACTGATTATTCAAAGAAACTATATTAACTATATTAACTCACATCCACAGTCTAGAGGCCAATAAGATAAAAAAGAAATGTATATCTCTAGTCATAAGAGTAATTTATCTCAGTTTTACTCTCCTGTAAAATATGTCTGGCTATCATAGAGGTAAAAGAAATGAGGTTTCTAAATTTCAGTATAAAATAATAATTTTCCAAGAAACATAGTTATCCTCAGAAATAGAGTGAGGTTTGGCATAAACACTGAAACCATCTCACAAGTAATTCAAAAGACATAGCTTTAAATACCTCACCAATAATGGATTAAACCATGGCTCATCTTAACACACCAATTAAAACACAGATTTTCTATCTTTCAAAGCAAAACAGAGCAATATACTGTATATAAGAAACCAATTGAAAATATGAAGGGATGGGGATGTAGTTAAGTGGTAAAATATGTGCTTTGTATATGTGAGGCAATGAGCTTCATTCCCAGCAAGCAACACACACACACACACACACACACACAGGGGTGGTGGAAGAGCACTTTAAACTAAAAGGATGGAAAGGACATATCATGAAAATATGCTAACTAAAATTGAAAGACATTCTGTGAAATAATTGACCATTACTATTTAAAAGTATCAAGTACAAGAACAATGAGAAGACATTAGGGAATGTCCATGGGTTGGAGAACATTGAGGGGATGTAAAATATAGATTTTTAAAAATGTGATCTGGGAAAAGTAAAAGCATATCAATGAAAAACTGCTGAAGTTCCAATAAAGTTGCGGTTCACATAATACTTTGTAAGGTACAATTTGGTAATTGTACTTTGGTATATACATTATTTGCTTTTGAGGAAGACATGAAATGGAAATAGGAACTCTGTACTAAATCATAGTTTAGTAAATCAGTAAATCCAAAAAAAAAAACAGCAAAAAAGTTAAATGAGTCCACTGACAGGAAAAAATAATTACTTTTTCATCATCAAGAACTTTACCCTGTTTTATATTTGTTTTACTTTATAGTTCTATCCACAAATAGTACTAAATGTATAGTAAATATAGTTTTACAATGTAAAAAATTGACATCACCTGGAGAATATCTTAAAGTTGTATGTTCCATGATTTCACGAGAGTGCATTAAGAGACTTCATGTTGAGAGAGTACATGTATTTAAGAATTCCCCAGGTGATCAAATGATTCTCTCTCTGTTTCTCTCAGAACTTCACACATACTTAGCAAGTGCTCTGTCACTTAGTTGTACCCCCGATTCCACAGGTGATTTCAAAATGGATCCTTGTCTGAATATGAGTATCATAAAGCAAAATTCAGAAATGACCCTTTAATTCTAATAACATAGCATCACATAATGCAGTAGAGATTTGGAGTTAGGAAATCATAACATGTATTTCCACAAGCAATGTCCTTGGGAATTTTGTAGACTTCCTAAAACCCCACTTTCATTACATAGACACACACTCAAATCGGGTAGTAAAATACACCATTCAGGTGTGACTATTAGAATGATGTGAACTGGATGAAATTGTGCTTCCCTTCCAGATTTTCTAAGGAATCTCCATACTGTGTTCCAGAGTGGTTATACCAATTTGCAATCTCACAAGTTTGAGTGAACCTTTTCCCACATTCTTGATAAGCCAGTCCCAAGAAACCAAAGGCTAAATGTTCTTGCTTATATGCAGATGCTAACCCACAACGAGGGAGGATACAGAGGGGAAATATAGAAGTTCATTGGATTAGACAAAGGGAAATTAAGGAAAGGTGAGGGTGGGATTGGAATTGGAAAGACTATAGAAAGAGTCAGACATAATAACTTCCTTATGCTCATGTATGAATACACAACCAGTGTAACTCCACATCATGTACAACCACAAGAATAGGATCCTAATTAGAACGGGTTGTATTCCATGTATGTATAATATGTCAAGATACACTGTACTGTCATGTACATCTAAAAAAAACAACAACAAAAATGAAAAAAAGCATCATGTGAACATGATGTTCCTGTCCCTACAGATGGTGAAATTCTAGTTTTTCATTTAAGCACTCCCCCTGATGATTTATATAAAGCTCCATTAGCATGCTGTGCATTCCCATACTCTAAACCCAGTTAAATACATGATAAGTCTACACATAGGACAGTCCTTTGGTGAGTGGCTATTTAAGAAGATTATTTTTTAATGGATAGGAAAGAGCAAACTAATTTTACAAAGCAAACCCCAGAAGAAGAGAAAGCATGAGTCTAGACCACCCCTTTGGGAAGTTTGGCCTTTTTATAGTGTGGGAGAGTGCCTTTTAAAACATCATGCAATTCATACCATAAATGTAAAATATTGCTTGTATATTTTAAAAAATGAAAATTACGTCTTGGTATTCTAAATCTTCTATGCTCTAGAGATGCCAAGAAGATGTCATCATCTAAAAAAAGAGTGAATTGGGATACTGTGTTAGAAAGAAAAAAAGAACAGTATTTTTAGGGTTAGAATGAGGTTTGTATTTTTTTTTTTTTTTTTTTTTTTTTTTTAGTTTATGAAAGGAATTGAGATTTCAAAAGTTTGAAAAATATTGGTGAATTAATAGTGCAGACTTGGGGAACTACCACTAATTCATTGTATTTCTTTGAGGAAATGTTTTGATTTCTGCAGGCCTCAGGTATATCTTCACTTACATAATAATTAATTACATAATTAAACAAAATATTTAATAATATATGTATATATGGATATTATACATGAACAATATAGATGCATGTGTTTGCTCTAGTTGATATTATCAAAGTCATTCTGATCTCAAGTGTAATCATTTATACTTATATACTAATTTTTCACTTTTTCAGTTGTAGTCTCACCCATTTGATTATTTGTGTTTAATAGTACCTTTGGTAAAACTGAAGCACAATGAACAAAAGTCTAACTGCTCTCCTTTGGTCATGCATATATATATAAAGGATACCAAGAAATCACCTTAATCACAAAAAGACATGCATATGTACACAGAGATGAACTGTATCTAAATAGGTTGTCTGAGCAGGCACTGGGATTTTAAAGCCTGATGAAGAACTACAGATGTAGCGAAGTTGTAGAGTACTTGCTTAGCATGTGGGAGGCCCAGAGTTTAATCCTTAGGACTTCAAAAAACAAAAATATAAATAAGAAAAAAAAAGCTTAATGGATTCAGGAACCCAAGAGGAATAAAGTAGTCCTTGAACATCATCATATTAACATATTAACATGGTATCCTTCTAAAGGTTGAGATATCATTTTTTAAATGATGGGAATATAAATAAATATATATTTTCAATAAAGAGAAAAATGTTGGGAATTTCTAAGTTCATAAAAAAAGAAGAGGTTAGGTTTTTCTATTAGTATTAACACAGAGAAAAAAAATGTACAAAAAATTGTTGGCCAGAAGTTCTATTTTCCATTTTTCTGCATAGCTTTTCTTTCATTTTCCAATTATTTTACTCGGACAAATAGAGATTCATTTTCAAGAAAAATATTGTACATATTTCCTGGAAGTGAGACATTTATGTGATCAGAAAATAGAAATATGATATGAATGCACTCTTATCCTTGTCTTGTTGAAATAGTAAAGGTTAGTGATGGTTTGAAGACTCAAGGAGATGCCATTACATCATGGGAGCTGAACATCTTTTAAAAACAAAATTACATATTAAATTTTAAAAATTTCACTTACTTCTCTGCTGGATATATAAGTAAAAAGAAAATAGTAACCAGTTTGAGCGCATTCTACTCTGTATTATAAAAAAAATTTTGTGGGTTATTTCAGTTGTATTTATCAAATCATTATTTGTACCTATAAAGTAATTATTAATTATATACAGTAAAGCTGTTTTAAACTTCATGATGTTAATGTTGAGCTTGGGTTTTGAAGAATGCTTATCTCCTTTCTGAAATCAAGTGATTACTCCTGTGTAATAATAAATTCTTTCTAGACAAGTGTGAATAGTTTTTGTTGACTAATTAGAATAATATAAATTGAGTTCTGTTTGTAACCTATGATCAACCTAATATTTTTTTCTTAAAAATTATTAAATCCTATTTTTATTTCATGTCATCTATTTAGGTTAAACACACATCTAATGTTCACCTGTTTTATGTTTCCAGTGTCCACTTCAGGTTTATTCAATGCTCACTTCACAAAGTGCACCAATCCACATTTAGAAGAGTCAGCTATGATCTCTAATAATTAAAGTCCAAGGTCTAATTTACTTACCAGTATAAATTTACCATGTTTATAAATACATAACAAATGAAACTGAATTCACTGTATTAAAGGATTGCTTAGTAGTGCAAAATGGGAAGGCAGTGTTTTATTATTACCTAGTCCCACAAGACTGGTTTAGGATTTTTAAATAATTTTTTAAAGCATACATTTGAACAATCAGTGTGTTCCAATCACAACACTCAGCACTTTATCTTATTATCACACTTAAGCTTGAAGCAACTTGAAAATAGTGGAAGTACAATCTCTGTTTTGTAAAGATGAGTAATTAGCTTATCTACAATGTCATAACTAGTAAGTAACTGAAGTGGTTTCCAAACAAGATCACTGGTTCTAAAGCTCATGGGTTTCATAAGTCTGTATAGTGAAAAGTGTCTTGGAAGAGCAGTCACTAGGGAGATAATTGCTTATGATCACTGCAGTATAAAATGGTTTTAAATATCCCACCGCTGAGAACCTATTTGCCCCTTTATACATGCTACAAAGGATATAAAACTATAAACTTCACTTTCCTTTCTAAATGACTGCCAAGCAAATTTAAAGTCTTTTTAAGAAGTCATGAGGAGGAAACGAACTAACTAGCTCAAAATCCTTCATCAACTTCATGGAGAAGGCAAACTCTTTTGTAGAAATGCATCCTGCTATAAAGAGTTCCATTATTAGCTGATTGCCTTCCAGCAGGTAAAATGTGACACAACAGTAAATTTCTATTCATCATATAACTTCTGATCAAACTATAAATAACATGATACAAAAGACAAAAGGGCAATTATTTTCTAAGTCTTAACAGAATAACAACTGAATAATAAAGTGATCTGGTGTTTATGTCTGACAGTAAAATAAGAGTAATTTAAATCTTGTTTGAAATGTTTATATTCTAAGATTTTAGACCAAGAAAGTACTACTGAGATTAAAAACTGACCCATCTTCCTTAACTTGCAGATGAAAAATTCAGGCTCAGAAAAGTCAAATGGCTTATTCATGGTCATACAGCTGAGTATTGATTGACAAATCTGGGAATAGAACTCCAGCAGGAGTCTTTTGTATTGTTGCAATACACTTCATTCTTTTAGGCACTGGTTTAGACATTTAATCAAAATGGAATTATTATTTGTTTCTTCCCAAAGGCACACTAACCAAAATTTTGAGTCTTCTGGGTTTCATTTTTTTTTTTTTTTTTACTGCAGGAATCACTTACCTGTACTTAGAAGCATCTCCTTCCTTCTTTTCTTCCCTCCCTCCCTTGCACTCTCCCTCCCTTCTTCCTTCCTTCCTTCTCTCTCTCTCTCTCTCTCTCTCTCTCTCTCTCTCTCTCTCTCTTTCTCGCATTTGCCTATCTGCTACTTGAAAGCTTAAGTGCAATGTTTTTAAAGGAGGAGTTTTATCTGTCTTTATAATCTCTCTTTTCTGTAGGGTGACAAGCTACCCTGGATAGCCTAAGATTTGAGCTTTGAGCTTCTCTGGATTTGGGGTTTTCAGTGCCATAACTGGTAATGTCATTAGAAAACTTGAAGAAGTTGGTCCTCTTATCAGGATTTCTGCATACAGTTTTATAAGTATTGCATTTCACTTTTCCAAAAAAATACATCATCATCATCATTATTTAATTATTACCAGCATATTCTGGAAGATGATGGCAATGTGTCCCAATTTGCAAAGAGGTCCCATTTAAACTGAGGTAGTGCTAGTTCCACCCTCATTTCAAAGGACAGTGTATGTTACACTGTAGGTCTTTGTGTGGTTTGGATATGAAATGTCCCCCCAAAAAAGCTCATGTGTGAGAAAATTCAAGCGGGTTTAGAGGAGAAATGATTGAGTCATGAAAGCCTTAACTCAATCAGTGAATTAATCACCTGATGGGATTAATTGAGTGGTGATTGAAGGCAGGTCAGGTGTGGGTGGATCAGGTGGGGCACTGGAGCTATGGCTTTTTGGGTACCTATTTGTATTTGAAAGTGGAGCTTGTCCCTCTCTCTCTTTTCTGATCATCATGTGAGCTGCTTCACTTTACCGAATTCTTATGCCATGATGTTCAGCCTTACCTTGAGCCCTGAGGAAGGGAGTCTGCTATCTGTGAATTGAGACCTCTGAAACTCTGAGCCCCCATATAAACTTTTCCTTCTCTACAATTGTTCTGGTTGGGTCTTTCAGTCACAGCAGGGAAAAAGCTGACTAAAATGGCCTTTAGTTAGCATTGTTGCCCGACACATCTGTGAAAAATCATAACAAGAAAGGAATAACATCAAGTTCTGATTTTTGATGAAATATGATGTATCCACACATTATTGCATGGTTTCACCTGTGAACTTTGGGGCTGAATAATGCTTTGTTGGAGGAGAGCTCTCCTATACTTTGTAAGATGCTTAGTATTATATACATGCATATATATATATATATTCACACACACATGTACACACTACACAGATAAATGCATATATTGACCATTGACCTACATACTACATGCATGTGTGTATAATCAAACTAAGAATTTATGACCACCTTTTTGCAATATATCCACATTGTCTTAAAATGCTACTATTATATTTGATTGGCTCAGAGTTGTTAAATGATATCAGTTAGAAAAATGACACAGAAAGACAGCAAGAGAGTTTCTTGGACTCCTGAAATAAATAGCAAATCCCTTCACTATAAGAATAGGATTCCTTAAAAACAGCTTTTAGATTAATCGCAACAGAGTGGCCATCACTATAATGAGTGAGGCTTGGCAGAACTGTCTTCAGCTCCATTCCCCTGCTGTGACAAACAACAAACCCTATACTTAGAACCTGCTTGCATTGTTGAAATGAAATTTGTCATGTCACTTCCTATATAGCCTTTGATTGTGTTTATGGTTTGGGACTGCTCCACAAAGTCTTCATAGAATTGCAGTTATCAACTATTCACTGCTATAACAAACCACAAAATACTATGGGTTTTTTGTTTGTTTGTTTGTTTTTGTTGTTGTTGTTTTTTTTGTTGCAATCATCCACTTCCAATAGTTCTTCTCAGACCCTTCAATGACTAGTTTAGGTATGTAGTAATTTTCTTTGGACCCCAACATCCACTTTGTCCACAGCCAGAGTTCTTTATTCATTGTTAGAAGGAATGTCTTTACAAAAGCCTGTTTAATATGTGTTTTTTTTTTTATAACGGCTATTTTGTGGCTTTGTTAGCCCTCCCTCTTGATCTCTTGTTCAAAATTACCCCTTATAAACTTGGAATGGTGTGTTTAGCTTCCATTTCTCTTGGTCTCTATGCTCCACTATTTAGTTACCACAGTATTGTTGATACACTTCAACTGCAAACATCAAAAATATCTTTTTGTTCTCCTTCAAAAAAATGGATTTGATGAAGGCACAGAGTTTTATGTTTATGCAACTATCTTCAGTATAATTTAGAATTTATCATAAACCTCAATTCTTAAAAGGAGGAAAATATTTTCTTCAAGAAACAATAACTTTTCTGACATTACTCAGCATTAAAAGAGAATAAAATAATGGCATTTGCAGGTAAATGGATGGAGCTGGAAAATATAATGCTGAGTGAAGCAAGCCAATCCCCTAAACCAAAGGCCAAATGTTTTCTTTGATATGAGGATGTTGATCCATAATGGGGATGGTGAATAGCATGGGAGGAATGGAGGAACTTTAGATGGTGCAAAGGGGAGGGAAGGGGAAAGGAGGGGACAAAGGGGTAGGAATGATGGTGGAATGAGTTAGACATCATTACCCTAAGTACATGTATGAAGACATGAATGGTGTGAAAATACTTCGTGTGCAATCTCTGACTTGAAAAATTGTGCTCTATATGTGTAATATGAAATGAACTACATTCAGCCATCATGTATAACAAATTAAAATAAATAAGTTAATTAAAAATAGGTTTTCTGATTCAGAAAATGCTGAAATTAATTTTCTATCACTTACACATTTGCTATTTGCCTCAGGTTTTTGGTACATTCTAATCAGATAACTCATATATTAAATTAATATACTCTACATGAAGTCAAATAATTTTCAAATAGCAAAAGTAAACAATATCTAGAGGATAATACAAAATGTAACATTATTTCTGTAGTCTTTCATATTTAATGTCAAATATTTAATCAAAACTTATTCTTCATAAATGTACCAAAGATCAAGAGAAAGGAAGTAGACAATAGAAATAAATACTTAGAAAAAATAGACATGAATTGCAAAAATAAAATAAAATAAATGTAATATTTTAAGAGATGAAATAATATGAAGAATTCTTGTAGAGAAATTAAATCAATAAACTATAGCACCAACTAGAAATTCTAGCATAAAAAACAATAGAAATTAGGAATAAGAAGTTAAGCACACTTACTTAGAAGATTGACAGAAATAGGTAAATTCTGGTTTCTCAGTGAACCTATTCACATATCCCTAACTCAAGTCTAATAGGCCCCATTCTCCAGAAGGACCCTAAATATGGCATAAGAAAATTATTTAGACTTCAAATCTGGCTTTCTTTAGGATTTTGCCACTAGTTAAATAATATTCCTTACCTGACCCTCAACTGTCTATGATGGTGGAATATAGATGAAGGTCTTCAAATGTGACAATCGAGGACTTATGGATTTTCAGTCTCCACTTTAAAATGTTGAATAATACATCTGAACTTGTAATTTTTTCTCTTCAATGGAATAGCCACTCCAATTCTGTAGCCCTTATAGTATGAATTTTTATGTAAATTGCTCTAACTGGTACCCACAGATGAACTTCAGTGCACCTGCCTCCTATCACTGGTCACCACAGATAAAATTGTAAGCAATCACTATGCCTAGTAATGCTTGGAACCATCACTACTCTATTCATGATGTCCTTTTTGCCTTCTCACTGGCAATTTATATAGTTCTCAAGTGTCTGCCATTAAATCAGCTTCTTAGGACAACTTTTGTCAGGTCCTTAGGGTCTGAGAAAGAGATTTATTTTTAATTGTTTATTTAAGATGGACTCTTGGAATAAGAAAAACGAAGAAATAGACCAAACATAAAAATCACACAGTCTGTAATGGAAAATAACCTCAACCTTGATCACACTGGGATGATCTCAAGATTATATTGTAAATTTCAGTATCCCCACTTGCAGTAAAGTTTCCAGCTATTGGTAGTAGTTTATCAGTTAATTATTGACTGATTGTTAAAGATGGGGATGAGGGTGCAGTTGGATAGAACTTCCATGGGTCAGTGGTTCTGTTTGTCTGTGACCTATTGAAACAAGCTCTTTAAGTATATTAGTCAGGATTCTCTGAGGAAACAGAACCAACAGGATTTACATATAATCTCTCTATAGAGATATTTATTAAAAGCAATTTGCTCACATGATTATAGAGACTGAAAAGTACCAAGATCTAATATAATTCCAGACTAATTCCAAATACCAGAGAACCAGGGGACAAAGGTGTCTACATTCTAGTCTTAGTCCAAAACCTTGAGATCCAGGATATCTGATGCTATGATACCAATACAAAAAGGCAACAGACTTGAGACAAAGAAATCTTCTTTAAGGCAGAAGGAATTTCCTCTTATTCAATCTTTTCATTGTTCAGATGAAGTGTTCCTTATCTAAAATGGTTGGTACAAAAACTGTTTCAGTTTTCATATATTTTGGATTTTTGAGTATTTGCACATTAATAATGAATTGTCATGGGGATAGGACCCGTTTATTTCTGTTTCGTGTGTGCTTTACATGCATAGCCCAAATATAATATCATACAATATTTTCAGTGTTCCTGTATTTTGACTGCAACCAATCACTTAAGGTAAGAGTGAAATTTTCCACTTTTGGCATTACATTGGTGCTCAAAAAACTTGGATTTTAGATTATTTCAGATTTTAGGTTTTCAGATTAGGGATGCTTAATATGTGTCTGGAATTCAATTGATTGGGTAAGGCCCACTCACATTAAGAAGAAATATCTGCTTTACTCAGACTATAGGATTGAGTGTTTATCTCATCCAAAAAAAATGTTTATGTACACACTGAGGATAATATTTGACCAATACATGGGTACCTAATGGCTTAGTCAAATTGACTTATGAAATTAATCACCACAGTGTGCCACAAAGCATGTAATACATATATGTAACTGTGCATATGCAAATGAAACAAGGTGATGTTTCAAGTAAAAGGCTATAAATGTATGCAAAATGTAAATCCTTACCAAAAAACCCATAAAATTTAGAAAGCATAGATGTAGTCAATAAAGTCTTAGCATTTTCTTTTTAAAAATATTTTTATTGGTGCATTACAGTTATACAGAATAGTGTGATTTCTTGTTACTTTCTTCATGCCCATGATATAATAATATGATTTGGTAAATATCCTTCCAAAGTGTTTCCCCTCTCCCCTACTCCCTCTTGTTCCTTTTGGTCTATCTTGGATTTTCATGAACTGACAAGCATTCCCCATTTCTTTTTCCTCTCTAACTTCCACATATAAGGGGGGAATTAGTTTGTCTTATTTTGCCTAATAAAGTGCTTTGAAATTCCATCCATTTTTCTAATTCTTTGCATTGTTTAATGAATTCTAAAGTGACAATTTATATTAGACTCAGTATGGCAAGATATTTTAAAATTTTATTTTTAATGTGATTTAATCTTTAAGTTACCCTAAGTAATAGAAATGTATATAATTAACAAGGTAATAAAGATGAAGAAATAAAAAAATACTATCATAATAATTACAATAATATGTTGGTTAATAGAAATGCCATAAAAAGATGTAAGAAAGAATGTAGAAATATGAGATAATTTGTTTAAAACACATTAATAGTTGCTAAATTTAAACACATATATTTCAGTAACTACATTAAAATTGTAGTCTAAATAATTTTAAAATTTAGGATTACATTAAAATATGTACAGTTACATATAAATTTGTTATAAATTTAAAGTTAAAAAGATGGAAAAGCCAGGCACAGTGTTACACACCCATAGTCCCAGTTTCTTGAGAGGTTTAGGTGTTAACTCAAAGTTCAAGGCCAGTCTTGGCAACTTATCAATACCCTGTCTCAAATAAAAATTAAATAGGGGGGGATTAACTAAGTGATAGAGAGCTCCTGAGTTCAATCCCCAGTACTGCAAACAACAATAACAAAAAAAAGATGTAAGAAATAATAGTAGGCAAACATTAACCAAATGAAAGCTGAGATAGTTAGAATATTATATAAATAAGTATTTTAAATTAGAAATATAATTATGATAAACAGTATATTTCCTACTTAAGACTATGTCAATTTTAATCTAAATATTTATTCACTTATTTGCATGGTCACAAAATACTTCATGAAGAAAAGCTGTACATTAATAAAAAGAGAAATGGACAATTCTCCAATTATAGTAAAGAATTTTAATACAACCTCAGTGAGGTATGGAACAAATGGATCCAAATATTCTTGTTGTGCCTGGTATATTTGCAAAATAAATTTTTCAAACTTTACCAATTGACATTTATGTAACATCACACCCAATGAATATATAGAATTCAACTTCAAGTTGTCTATGAACATGTAAAAAACTGGCTATGTGCTAAACTATAAATCACATCTAATTTTGTTCAAAGAAATACAATATATGAGGTATATATTCTGATCATACTAGTGATAAGATAGTGTTATAGTTTGAATGTGAGGTGTTCCTCTGAAAGTTCATGTGTGAGACTATGCAAGAGAGTTTAGAGGAGAAATAATTTGAGTCATGACAGCCTTAACCGAATCAGTGAATTAATCCCTTGATGATATTAACTGAATGGTAACTGAAGGCTGGTAAATTGTCCCTGGAAGAGGTGGGTCTTTGGGGGCATGCCTTTGGGTTATTGCCTTGGGGGCGTATATGTTTTGTATATATCTTGTAAGTGGAATATCTCTCTGCTTCTTGATCATCAGGTGAGCTGCTTCCCTCCACCATACTCTTCTGCTATGATGTTCAGCCTCACCTTGAGCCTGGAAGAACAGAGCTGGCTGTAAATAGACTGAGATCTCTGAAACCGTAAACCCTCAAATAAACTTTTCTTCCTCTAATTATTCTTGTCAGGTATTTTAGTCATAACAGTGAGAAAGCTGAATAAAACAGATAAATATTTATAATAAAAAATAAACACGGATTATTCTCGCTAAGTTTATAGACTTGTTTGTTGACAGGCATCTTAGCTGGTTTCTTAGCTTGGCTATTGTGAATCGTGCTGCTATAAATATTGATGGGGGTGTGTTTCTATAGTATCCTGATTTTAGTCCATTTAGATAAACACCGAAGAGTATGATAGCGTCACATGGTTGTGCCAATAGTAATATTTAGAGAATCTCCATACCACTTTCCAGAGTTGCTTTACTAGTCTGAAGTCCCACCAACAATGCACCAGCGTATCTTTTCTGCTGCATCCTCTCTAGCATTTATATTATATTCTTGATCATTGCTACTCAGACTGGAGTGATTTGAAATTTAGTGTAGTTTTGATTTGCATTTCTCTGATTGCTAGAGATGTTGAACATTATTTTAATATATTTGTTGGCCATTTGTGGTTCTTCTTTTGAGAATTGTCTGTTTACTTCTTTTGCCCATTTATTGTTTGGGTTTATTTATTTACTTATATTTTGTTGTTATTTTGAACTATATGATATTATTTCAGATTTTAATCCCCTATCAGAGGAGTAGCTGGCAGAGATCTTCTCTCATTCTGAAGGTTCTCTCTTCAATCTCTTAGCAGTAGTTTCTTTTGCTGTGCAGAAGCTTTTTATTTGGGGGAGGGGGAGTACTGGAGAATTGAACTCAGGGGCACTCAACCACTGAGCCACATTCTCAGCCCTTTATTTATTTATTTATTTATTTTGTATTTTATTTACAGACAAGATCTTACTGAGTTGCTTAGCATCTCACCATTGCTAAGACTGGCTTTGAACTCATGATCCTCCTGTCTCAGCCTCCTGATCTGTGGGATTACAGGCATGTGCAACCATGCCCAGCTATAGAAGCTTTTTATCTTGATTGCATCCCACTTATTGATTCTTGGTTTTATTTCCTGAGTTTTGGTGGAAAGACCATCTTTCTTTCTCATACAATTGATTAATACTACCAGCTTTTGGAATCAAAAGATGCCTTCTTTTGGGTTTGGTTTCTTGTGCTCCAGTTTGTGTTTAGGTCACGCATCCACTCCTTCATGAGCAGCCTTTTGTTCCTTGACACTTCTATTGATTATATTATGAAATAAATAGGGCAGAATTATTATCCATTCTCTAGATTACAGATATTTGGTTTGTTGCCAGCTTATGGATATTTTAAATAATGCTATATATTTTGGTACTAGTTATAAAAATTTCATTTGTTTCAAATCCCCAGGAAAAGTTGGTATTGTCAATCTTTTTAATGCACGCTTTGAAGTGGGTATGAATGAATATTTAATGGTGGTTTTTAATTTGTGATTTCCTGATAACTAATAAAGTTGGTTGAAAGCCATTCCTAATATTTTACCAGAGATCTATACTCTTGTGATTTGCCTGCTCATGTTTTAGTTCACGGAGAAAAATAAGGGAAAAAAAATTGGTGGAGACTGGATACCATAAAGACATAGGAGAAATAAATCAAGGGAGATCAAGATGGAGGGAGGAGGGACAGGAAAAGAAAGAAAATGTGGAATGAATTTATCAAAATCACTTTATGTGGATATATAAATACAATGCAGGGGATTTAAACTCTATGTGTGTGTGTCAAGCACCAAGCAAGGATGAATAAATGGATGAGCAATGGGAGGGTCAGTGGAATGGAGAGTGGTGGGAGAGGGAGGGAGAGGAATGGGGTCTGAAATGGAGTGGATCAGATTCCATGCATGTATGATTTTGTTCCAAAGAACCCAGGTATAACTATAATGCTCTTTAAAAAAATGGTCTTTACCTCTGTGGAGAAGAGGGGCATAGTGATCAGAAGAAGACATATGGGAACCCTCTAGGATGTAGGTAATATTGCATATCTTGATTAAAATTGTGGTTGCAAAATTGTGATCATTTTCAAAAATTTTCAGATCTGAGAGCAATCTATATTTTGTGTCATTAAAATGTGGTTTGTACAATTCCGATATGTTTTAATAGCAGTATTATTTGAAAACAACAGCTTGATAATTTCATTATGTTTGGGGCTACCAATTTTCAAAGGTAGCTCAAGAATCTGAAATGTACATAGGCTGTCCAGAAAAGGAATGTGGCCTTGCCTTCTGTTCATGTCAATGAGTCTCTTACATTTTCTACATTTATCAAATCTTGACTCTTACATGTTACTTGAATCTTGTCTCTAATCAGTTGAAAGAATTCATGAAATTTTTTCTTCTCCCTTTTCATTGCTCTCAGAGCCTTGTCAGTTCCCAGCACCAGTGAAAATCAAGAGCCAAAATTTCTCCAGTTTCCTGTCTGTATGTGCAAACTTAGGCCTCCTTTGTTCTTCTATCTTACGAATTAATTGACTTGCTCTTTGTAAACTCTCATTATTATTATTCTCCCTTCCTCCATTCTCTCTGGGGCTTTTTATAACAAAGAACATATAAATGAGTATAATCTCTGGACATTCTCTATTTTTAATCCTTCAACCCATAGCTCATTAAAACTTTTTGAGCAAAGAAGAGGAGACTGAAATCTGACTATATATTAGAAAAGACCTCTTTTTTTTCAAGTTGTCTGTTAAAGTGAAATGAAGACAAATTCTAAAATTCTAACAAAATAAAAAATGACATGGGATTGATTATTTGAACTATGACCCAATAATAGTCACATATGAGTCAATTCACCTGCACTGGTTACCACACAAATAAATTCAATTATCTGCAGGAACAGACTGAATAACCTTGCATAATGAGAACCTGCTCATCTGCCCCTATTGTTGGAGGTCAGATTGGGGAAATCAAATAATCTTTCCCTTGATTTCATGGCTCAACTCTAATAATTCCAGTTCACTCTGGATAGTTGACTTCACTAGATTATAAATTTGGGAGCTAAAGAGTGGATACCCCTAGCCTGACATTTAAAAAAAAAAAAAGAAGAGCAGGATCTATTCTTAAGAGGGGTGAAGATAAAATAGATTTGTAGAAGTAAGAAAAAAAATAAGCAGGGATATCTTCATTTCTAATCCTTTTCTAAGAGTCACCTATGATTTGAAATGGGTTTGCTCATAAATGCTTTGGAATGCTTATATAAATCCTATATTTTGGTAGACATTAACTTAAAATTGTTTTTCTTTTATGGAATACCAAAGAGTTCCAAACTATATCAACTAACAATAATTATTAGCATTATTGATTCTAATAAAATATAAAAGTAGAAGGCACTTTCCATGGAAGCTACTACAAAGTGGTATCTAAACATCTCACTTTATCTTTAATTTAAAAGTGAAATTAAACCCCCATCTCTCACCATGCATAAAACTCAACTTACTGTGGATCAAGGACCTAGGAATTAAATCAGAAAATCTGAGTCTAATAGAAGAAAAAGTAGGCTCAAATCTCCATCATGTCGGATTAGGCCTTGACTTCATTAATAAGACTCTTATAGTGCAATAATTAAAATCAAGAATCAATAAATAGATGGATTCAAACTAAAAAGCTTCTTCTCAGCAAAGAAACAATCAGTGAGGTGAATAGAGAGCCTGTATCTTGGGAGAAAATTTTTACCCCTCACACATCAGATGAAGCACTGATCTCTAGATATTGACTGAGGAGTGGGATAACTGGCTCAAATGGTGGTCTTTTCCTAATATACAGTTAGATTTCAGTCTCCTCTTCTTTGCTCAAAATATTTTAGTGAGCTATGGGTTGTGCTAAGAGCCATAGCCAAGTAGTAATGATGCATGGCATTTTTGGTTGAAAGGTGCCAGCAAGCCATTGAGATCATATGATTATGTTAAGATCTGCATTCAAATGGATATTAGACCCCTACTGTTTACTTCAGCCTGCTACCAGACTCCTGGAGAGTTCCCATTGGTTGGGGAAGTGCATAGGAGGGAATTCCGGAGGAGGGATCTCCTGTTGGTGTCCAGGAGAACACTGCGAGATTATACTCATTTATATCTTGTTTGTTATAAAAAGCTCCAGAGAGAAGGGAGGAAGGGAAAAGAATAATGAGGGTATACAAAGAGCAAGTCAATTCCCATAGTCAAAACACGAAACACCAAACAAACAAATAACCCAATCAACAAATGGGCCAAGGAACTGAACAGACACCTCTCAGATGATGATATACAATCAATCAACAAATATCTGAAAAAAAAGCTCAACATCTCTAGAAATTAGAGAAATGCAAATCAAAACTACTCTAAGATTTTATCTCACTCCAGCCAGAATGGCAGCTATTAAGAACACAAACAACAATGAATGTTGGCGAAGACGTGGGGGAAAAGGCACACTCATATATTGCTGGTGGGACTGCAAATTGGTGCAACCAATATGGAAAATAGAATGGAGTTTCCTTGGAAAACTGGGAATGGAAGTACCATTTGACCCACTCCTCAGTCAATACCCAAAGGACTTAAAAACAGTGTACTACTGGTACACAGCCACATCAATGTTTATAGCAGCACAATTTACAAGAGCTAAACTGTGGAATCAACCTAGAATGCCCTTCAGTCAATGAATAGATAAAGAAAATGTGGTGTATATACATAATGGAATGTTACTCAGCATTAAAAGAGAATAAAATTACGGTACTTGCAGGTAAATGGATGGAGTTGGAGAATATAATGCTAAGTCAAGTTAGCCAATCTCAAAAAATCAAATGCCAAATGTTTTCTCTTATATAAGGAGGCTGACTCATAGTGGGGTAGGGAGGGGGAGATGGGAGAATTAGAAGAACTCTAGATAGGCCAAAGGTGTGGAAGGAGAAGGGAGAGGGGATGGGGGTAAAAAAGATGATGGAATGAGATGAACATCATTACCCTAAGTACATGAATGAAGACCTGAATGGTGAGAATATACTTTGGGTACAGCAAGAGATATGAAAAATTGTGCTCTATATGTGTAATACAAAATGTAATGCATTCTTCTGTTAAACATACAAATTAGAATTAAAAAAGAAAAAAACTCATGCATATATGTATATGTATATATAAATATATAGTAGTTATTAACACAGTATGTACATGCACTATGAATTTTTATGTATGTATATACATTTATATATATATATGTATATATATGAAATTAATCTC
The DNA here is from genome assembly GCF_052094955.1 of Ictidomys tridecemlineatus. Taxonomy (NCBI): domain Eukaryota; kingdom Metazoa; phylum Chordata; class Mammalia; order Rodentia; family Sciuridae; genus Ictidomys; species Ictidomys tridecemlineatus. Next base: position 41,896,289 of record NC_135482.1, on the reverse strand, counting down.
ACACATGTTGGAAACCAATTTCAATCTTGTGAAATAACAAAAGCAGCACACAACAGATTATAAAAGAAATATAAACTTAGTGGACTAGATGTTTCCAAAATCACAGGTATATATTTATCGCCTTCAGTCCCTAGAGTAGAAGCAATTGTAGCTAACATAGATGACTTCATTGGTTCACTGAAACAAGGAAATGAACAGAGCATGAGGGTCAGGGACAGGAGTATAGGTATAGGGTGTTGTCAGTAAGAGGGTGTTGGTACATATTTCTCACAAGGTTTGAGCTTTCATTCAGTGATTTGGGGAGAGTTAGGAAGGAACATTTTTTTTTTTAAAGGCAGTTATAAGAAAAGCCAAAGTCATTAATGTTAGCTGGGAGAGGAGGACCTTTAGGATGTTTGTTTGGACAATGTTATCTTTGCTTTAAACATGATAATAGTTTCTCTCCTTGTTTATTTTCCCATTCCCCTCACAACCTCTTATATGTAATTTTGCATAGCAATGAGAAGATGTGAGAGAAGGGGAGGGGGATAGTAGGGGATAGGAAAGGTAGCAGAATACAACAATTACTAATTGGGCATTATGTAAAATTGTGGATGTGTAACTGATGTGATTCTGCAATCTGCATTTGGGGTAAAATTGGGAGTTCATAACCCACTTCAATCTAATGTATGAAATATTATATTTCAAGAGCTTTGTAATGTTGTGAACAACCAATAAAAAAATTTAAAAAAATATTGTACCCAGTTAAAAAAAAATAGAATTGTGCTTGGCTCAAAGAATTAAGTAAGGGTTAATACTGGTTGTCAATATATCCATCTAAACTATTAAAATGAATTTATTACTCAAAAAAAATAAATACACATGATAATAGGGTGCTTCTATTTTGCTCTGGCCCCGTCTTCGTCACAGAGTAGCCTCATATTATACTAATTTGCTGAGGGCCATTACCAAGTAGGAATGACGCATCGAAATTTCCTTGCCAAGCGTACCCCATGCTGCTTAGAGGACATTTGATGGGACATTGCATGCATGCTTTAATGAGGTGACCTTGCTCAAGGACCTAGGCAGATCGGGGTTTAGAGCTGATCAGGTTTGAGGAAGTAACTGGCTCCTTGAGTTTAAGGCGTTGCCAGTTTAAGATAATGGGTTTTAGGGAAGTTGGAAGCTGAAGATTATTGCTGGGATTAGGGTGTTCCTGCTGCTTGTTCCCGTTGAGTTCTCCTGAGATTAAAATGGGATTTGGAGATAGCCTCGTGGAGTAGGTGGTTTGTGCGGGAGACGGCAGAACGTGTTTGCCCCTGGACCTGTGTGGAGGCGGTGTGAGAGCGGGAATAAAGAATTGCTGTTTGAACCTACAAAGCTGTGAGTGCCTCGTGATTCTGGTGCCAAGCCGAGACATTGGCCTTGGCATTTTGGTGGCCCGTACGCGGAACGTCTGAAATTTGGAGGTGAGTAAAATCGCTCCCCCCTGAGGGAAGGCGAGAGAATGTGTGACCATTTCAAAAAACAATGTGTTCTTGTTTTGATTTATTTCATTTTTGTTTCAAGCTGCCTATCCCTAGAAATTTCTCAGGCAAACTGGGAAAAATGGTTGGCTCAAGGTTTGAAGTTTGTTAGCCCCGAGAAAGAGAAAATTGATACAGTGAATTTTTATTCAGTTTTTGTTTCATTCAGTTGTGGTTTTGTTTTGTGTTATCTTATTGGGTTGCGTTATCTTTATAGAAGATTAGAAATTATTAAAAAAGAAGCCGAAAAAGTGTTAAGTAAATTGTTAGAGATTCAGACCATGGAGGAAGACATTTTAGATCAAGCAAAAGAGAAGGTCTCTCGAGCTAGTCAGAGAAAGGGAGAAAATTTAAAGGAAAAGGGGTTATTAGGAAAAAGGCCACAACAAGAGGCTGTTACTAACTCCGTTTTACCAGAGGGTGTAATTCAACCAACAGCCCCGCCGATGGAGACAGCTGAGTGGCCCTCAAACCCCGTAGTTGATAGATGGGATCCTGAGACAGGACCTCAAAGATTAGCATGCCCTGTATTTGAACAGGTAGGAGGGCAGCGAATTCACCGTGTTTTAGAATTTAACACAGTGAAGCAGTTAAAGGAGGCTGTAACAACCTATGGTCCTCAAGCCCCCTTCACGGTAAGCATGGTGGAGTCCATTACTAACTTGGACATGACGCAAGCAGATTGGGCTAGCATGTGTAAATCTGTGCTAAATGGAGGACAATATTTGTTATGGAAGGTTGCCAATGAGGAATTTTGCATGGAGACAGCTAGGCGAAATGCAGCAGCCGGTTACCCTCAAAGAAGTCTTGATATGTTATTAGGAAGGGGACCTTATGAGGGTCAGCGGCAACAAATGGAATATGATCCTGCTGTATATGTACAGATTGCTGCAGACGCAGTTAGGGCATGGAAGACTTTACAAGGACATGGAGATTTACAAGGTCAGCTATCTAAGGTAATACAGAGACCTAATGAACCTTACGCTGACTTTGTAGATAGGCTTATTCAAACGGCTGCCAAAATTTTTGGTGACACAGAACAAGCAATGCCATTAATAAAACAAATGGCTTATGACCAAGCAAATCGTTGCTGCAGAGAGGTTATTAGACCATGGAGACATGAAGATTTAAACACATATATTAAATTATGTAGAGATGTTAATGAACAAGGGCAAGTCTTGGCAGCTGCAGTACAACAGGCTTTAGATGCCAGGCTAGAAACATGCTATAATTGTGAACAAACAGGACATTTTAAAAGGAGTTGCCCCATAAGAGGAGGGTTTAACAAAACTAGAAATCAAAGGGATAGAATACCGGGTATTTGCCCACGATGCCGTAGAGGGAGACATTGGGCTAATGAATGCCGTTCTCAAACCACCATAGAAGGTACTCCCTTATCAAAAAACGGACAAGGATCAGGTATTTACCCACGATATCGTGGAGAAAGGCACCAGGCTTCATTGCCAAAAAATGGACCGGGGGGCCCAATGCTCCGGGGCCCACAACCACAAATATACGGGGCAGTGGAGGAACCCAGCAACCCCATCAGGGTGGTGCCCAGGACACATTGTCCATTAAATCCCTCATCAGACAAACTCGAGGGAGCGCAGGGTTGGACATCTGCGCCTCTGCCAGAGCAGTATTAACTCCAGAGATGGGAGTTCAAATCATTCCTACAGGAGTAAAAGGACCTCTTCCCCAAGGAACAGTAGGCTTATTGTTGGGACGTAGTTCATCTACATTAAAAGGACTTATGATAAGTCCTGGGGTAATTGATCCCGATTATGTAGGTGAAATAAAAATTATAGCTAGTTCTCCAGGAGGTATATCAGTAATTTCACCTGGAGATAGAATAGCACAGTTGTTAATACTACCCAGCCTACATAATAAGTTCTCTAGTCTTAATGTAGAAAGAGGTTCCAAGGGATTAGGCTCCACAGGTGTAGATTGGGCTATGTTGTCTTTAAATTTAGATTCTCGCCCAATGTTAAAACTAAATATTCAGGGTCGTGACTTTAATGGACTGCTGGACACAGGTGCTGACCTTAGCATCATATCTCTTCAAGAATGGCCAAAACATTGGCCATTACAACAAGCCACTCAAACGTTTCGAGGCCTAGGAGTGGTGACTAATCCCCATAGAAGTGCTATGGTATTAGATTGGAAGGATCCTGAAGGATGTGAAGGAACTATACAGCCATATGTTTTGGATCACCTTCCTATTAATTTATGGGGACGAGATGTCCTAGATCAACTAGGTTTGATGTTAACAAATAACATCAATCCTAATGTGCCCACTACTAGGGCTAGACAAGGTATCAGGAAAGAAAAAAGATTAGGAAAACAAGAACAAGGTATAGCAGCGCCAATTCAAATAGATCAAGGAACAGACAGACATGGGTTGGATTTTCAGAAAGGGCCACTGAGACAATCAAAATTACTTGGAAATCAGAAAGACCAGTGTGGGTTCCTCAGTGGCCCCTGACTAAAGAAAAGATACAAGTAGCCCATGATCTGGTCAAACAACAATTAGCGGAAGGACATTTACAACCTTCCGTATCTCCCCATAATACTCCCATTTTTGTTATCAAAAAGAAATCAGGTAAATGGAGATTATTACAAGATTTAAGAGTAATTAATAATGAGATGGTTATTATGGGACCTGCTCAATCAGGGATTCCTCAATTGTCTGCTTTACCAAAAACGTGGCATGTTTTAGCTATAGACATTAAAGATTGCTTTTTTTCGATTCCAATTCATCCCGAGGATAGTCCACGTTTTGCATTTACTATCCCTGCATTAAATCATGAAGGTCCTGATGAAAGATATGAATGGAAAGTACTCCCTCAAGGAATGGCTAACAGTCCAACTATGTGTCAAATATATGTTAATAAAGCAATCCATCCACTTAGAAATCAAAATCCTGAACTAAAAATATTTCACTATATGGATGATGTATTATTGGCACATAAAGATAAAAACACATTGCTGGAATGTTATGCCACACTTACAAACTTGTTAAAAAATTATAATCTAGAGATAGGAATAGACAAAGTACAACCAATTAATTATTTAGGAGTTCTATTATCCTCAACCATGGTCCGTCCACCTAAAATTCAAATACGAGTAGATCAACTCAAATCACTTAATGACTTTCAAAAGTTGTTGGGAGACATAAATTGGATAAGGCCTTATCTAGGCATACCAACAGGAGAGTTGGGACCTTTATTTGATATTCTAAAAGGTCCATCAGATCCAAATTCACCCCGAATGTTAACTCCTAAAGCTAGAAAGGCATTAAAAATTATTGAGACATATATGGAAAATATGCATTTAGATAGAATTGATATAAGTTTGCCTTTATTATTTATTGTACTACCAACAAGAAATATTCCTACAGGAGTATTTTGGCAGGAAGGTCCATTATTGTGGATACATTTATCTTATTCTCCTAACACTATTCTTACTAGGTATCCTGAGGCTGTAGGACAATTAATACTCAAAGGTATAAGAGCAGCAAAGGCAGTGTTTGGAATTTCTCCCAATAAAATTATTACTCCATATACTATGGAGCAAATTGATGAGTTAGCTAATGAATTAAATACTTGGGCAATAATCATGTGTAAATCGAATGTTTCATTTGATAATCATTTACCATCTAATCCTTTGTTGTCTTTTTGGTCTAAGCATCCTGTAGTTTTTCCTAAAATGACAAGAAAAACACCTATCATGAATGCTCCAAATATATTCACTGATGGGTCTAATAATGGTACAGCTGCAGTAGTTACCCTTGATCAAACTTTTACATTTTTAGTTCCCAAACAGTCAGCTCAAAAGGTAGAGCTTAATGCAGTTCTACAAGCTTTTGTGATGTTCAAAGATTCTGTATTTAATTTATTCTCTGATAGCCAGTATGTAGTTAATGCTATAACATCCCTTGAAGATGCTGGTAGGATTTCCCCTTCCTCTACTGTTTTCTCTTTGTTTTCCACTATACAAAGTCTAATCTGGGATAGAAAAGATCCATTCTTTATAGGACATATCAGGGCACATACAGGATTGCCTGGAGCCCTTAGTTTGGGCAATGATTTAGCAGATAAAACTACACATGATATACATATTTTTTCTACTGTAGAAGAAGCTACAAATTTTCATAAAAGGTTTCATGTTAATGCTAATACTTTACAAAAGCGTTTTAAAATAACTAAGGAACAAGCCAGGCATATAATAAAACAATGTCAAAATTGTGTGACCTTTTTACCCCAAGTTAATCTTGGAGTCAATCCTAGAGGACTGATACCTAACCATATTTGGCAGATGGACGTCACACACTTGCCAGAATTTGGAAAATTAAAATATTTACATGTTACAGTTGATACTTCTTCCGAATTTTTGATGGGCTCCCTTCATGCCGGAGAAAAAACTAAAGATGTTATAGCTCATTGCTTACAAAATTTTGCCACTGTGGGTGTTCCTAAACAGTTAAAAACTGATAACGGTCCTGGTTATACGTCTAAATCTTTTAAACAATTTTGCTCATCATTTGGTATTACTCATATAACAGGAATCCCATACAATCCACAGGGACAAGGCATAGTTGAAAGAGCTCATCAAACTATTAAAACGTACCTATTAAAGCAAAAAGAGGGAATTGGAAAGGGGTATATATCCCCCAAAGATAAACTTAAAATAACCCTTTTTACTCTAAACTTTCTAAATTTGGATTCATCAGGACTTAGTGCTGCAGAAAGACATATGTATCTGAAAAATGTACATAAGCCTAAGGTACTTTGGAAAGATATTCTAACAGGACAATGGAAAGGTCCCGACCCAGTTATTGTCTGGAGTCGGGGTTCCGTTTGTGTGTTCCCACAGGGAGAACAGCAGCCGATTTGGATTCCAGAGAGGTTAACCAAAACAATTTCTACAGAAAAAGAAGATGATTTGACTGAAATCCATAACAGCTGATATCCAGAGCTCCAGCTTGGCTATTCTTACATCTGCGACAGTGATTAACCACGGTGCCTTTTTTCAATATCTATTTTATTATTGCTTTTTCCCACATCATAAAGTTCTATTTTATTTTTTGAGCTCATACAAACCTAGGTTAATGTTTTTCTGATCAGTTTTGTTTTTTGACTGTTTTTAATTTTTTGACTGTGGAGTTTTTAAACATTGCAATGGAGATTTTACCTAGGTAAAGCTACAAGGCCGTTATTATTGTCTTATGTGTTGTATGTTATGTCTGCACTGTTTTGTGTTGCATGTCAGTATGTGTGTATGTCCATATGAGGAGCGCTCATGAAAAAATGGATCCGAATTTTCTTTTTTTTTTTTTTTATTCACGTGATTTAAGTGGTTTAATCTAATTAGGTAAACAGCTGTTAATGATTGTTTTCAAAGGTGGTTAATAGATCTGTTTGCTTACTATTGTTTTTAAAGGTGATTAACAGATCTGTTTGTTTACTTTCACTTTTCCTTTTCATTATATTTAATAATTCTGTTCAGGATAATGTCTCTTTAACATCATTACCAGAATTCCCATCTCCATCCCAGTGCCGGTGAAGACTAAGAAAACCAAACTACAGCTTCTATGATAGCTACCACAGGAAACTGTATAAACTGATGCATCAATGAATATAACTCAACAAGTAATGCTCAATCAAGGACTTGATTTACTTTGGGAGGAAATGGACATATTGATAGACTCCTCCGATTTGAACTGCCTGCAGAACTTGCCTGGACTATATATCAGTTGCATGCATTGTGAAATATCGTCTGGTGCAGCGAATTGTGGTACTGCTGGCATATTTTTGCTGATGGTGTCACCAGTGATGCAATTTCCTTGCCAGCGCACCCCATGTTAATTGTGGTAATGCTGGCATCTTTGCTGATGGTGTCACCAGTGATGCAATTTTTCCAAAGGAGCCGTCAATTGGCTTGGTGTCGTGGCATTTCTGTATCTTCCTCCCTTCTACTAGTGATGGTCTAAAATTTGGGGGCCAACAGAGGTGAGGCAAGAACCTCACCCCCCCACTGGCACCAAGGTTAAATTTGGGGGCCAACAGAGGTGAGGCAAGAACCTCACCCCCCCACTGGTGCTTAGGCCTATCCACAAGCATGGCTGAATGCTGGACCGGTAGTCAGCGATGGGTTGATCTGATTGCAGTGGATTCAACCTAAGACAGGAAATTGACGTGTAAAGGTCAGTTCTCCCATGACGGGTAAGAACCACATGTTGAATTGGACAACCTACCAGGCACGGTCCTAAGCCACATTGCTTGTTGTTTAATTAATCAGAAAGGGGGAGATGCTGAGGGCCATTACCAAGTAGGAATGACGCATCGAAATTTCCTTGCCAAGCGTACCCCATGCTGCTTAGAGGACATTTGATGGGACATTGCATGCATGCTTTAATGAGGTGACCTTGCTCAAGGACCTAGGCAGATCGGGGTTTAGAGCTGATCAGGTTTGAGGAAGTAACCGGCTCCTTGAGTTTAAGGCGTTGCCAGTTTAAGATAATGGGTTTTAGGGAAGTTGGAAGCTGAAGATTATTGCTGGGATTAGGGTGTTCCTGCTGCTTGTTCCCGTTGAGTTCTCCTGAGATTAAAATGGGATTTGGAGATAGCCTCGTGGAGTAGGTGGTTTGTGCGGGAGACGGCAGAACGTGTTTGCCCCTGGACCTGTGTGGAGGCGGTGTGAGAGCGGGAATAAAGAATTGCTGTTTGAACCTACAAAGCTGTGAGTGCCTCGTGATTCTGGTGCCAAGCCGAGACATTGGCCTTGGCACTAATTTATTGTGAAGTAAGTTACATTCCACAAGAAAATTTTATGGTCTGGCAATCAGCAGTCATGGGGTCTGTTCTTGTTTTTTCTCCTTCAAAGCGCATAGCTGGAAACAGTCACAGTTTGGCTGAATGTGAAAGAAATCCATATCCTAATCAATAGTAATACAATGAGAAAAAGGAAAAATTTGTTTTCTGTTTCCCTCTATATACTGATTATGTAATTTGAAAGGATTTCTACCTCTGTAACCAATTGATCCTGGATAAATGACAAGCACATCTTTGAAAGCATGTCTATAAGTGCTTTAAAAATCACAAGATCCCTAAGGCAAGACAACAAGAGCACAGTGTGCTTACGTCAATGAGCATGGTGAAGTGGTCATATTCCTCTTACTATAATATCATTCATCTGTGGTATAGGGGCTCAGAATGTTCAGTTGGACAAAGGGGAAAAAGATGACTATTACTCTTTATTGAGTTTTTATCAGTCTTTATTGAGAGGCATGCAGTCCTGTGACTAAGTTTAGTCAATGAATTTTAAGAAGTGCCTTATGGTCAAGTCTAGGAAACTTCAAGAGATTACACTTTGTTCCTTGCCTTTTTCTAGTGTTTAGTTTTTCTCTCACTGGTGTGTAATAGGCAGGAGGAGACATTCAGGGCCCTGGATTAAAAAAAAACCTAATGCACATTGACAGACTAGAAGGAGCCTGGGATTGTGAGTCAATGGAGGGTGATGCCTGTTGTTTTGGGCTCTTATGTGGATATTTACATTATAAAAAATAAACTTCTATCTCACGTAATTCACTGCTATTTTAACTTTTCTGTTCTTCTTGTAAACTTAATATTAATTAATACAATGATAAGACTTCCTTGGGGAAACTGATACTAGTGCCAGGATCTGGAAACCAAGTCTAGGCTTTCTCCAACTTTAAGAGAGTAAACCTGAGACTCTAGTATTAATTCAATTCTAAGAAGTCCATGACAGCTAGGGGATCCTAGATCCTACAAGGTGTAAACACTACATTCAACAGAAGGAAGCAGTCTCTGTTTAATCCCTCTATGTTATTCTTTATTATTCCTGTTTTTTTTTTTTTGTTAGGAAACAAAAAAAAATGATTTTAAGCTGTCTTGATATCAAGATAGGAGACAGCAGATATACTTTCCTTTTTCTGTTTTCCTTTTCTGAAGGCCATCATTATTTTAATGAAAGATCACTATAAATCTGTTACTGTGCATCCTGCATTGTGCATTAGCCACTTCTTAAAAAAAAGAAAACTGAAGAATTTGAGAATCTAAAAGTTATGGTTCAGACATGAAATGTCTACTAATGGCCCATGTGCTAAAATCTTGTTCAACAGCCTGTTCTGCTCTTGGGAGGTGTGGAAGCTTTAGGGGATGGGGCTTGGTAAAAGGAAGTGAGTTCATTGGAGGCATGTCCTGGAAGGGAATATTGGATTTTGACCCCTTCTCTCTCTCTCCTACTTTGCTTTTTGGCCACCATCAGATGAGAAACTTTCTTCTTAAGCGTGCTCCCTACAATGATGCTCTGCCTCCACACAGGCCCAAGGTAATGGGGCCAAGTAACCATGGACGAAAATCCCTGAAACCATGAGCCAAATATATTTTTCCTCCTTTAAGTTGATTTTCTCAGGGATTTTTTTCACAATGGCAGAAATGTGACTCACACACTAAACTTGGAAACAGGAAAACCTGAGATTAGAATGTGACTTCCCCAACATATTCTAGAAATGGGAGAAATAATAGGGAATCCTTATTCAGTATTTAGTTTGTCAATCATTCAGACACCTTACATATGTTAGCAGACAAAATATGGCATGAGAGATATTAAGAAAACAGAGGGAGTAAAAAGTACATGGTACTGAAACCCTGGGGCCCTATATGGTATAGTATTACTGAAACGCAGGGCCCCTATATGCCCAATATTAAGAAACACACATTTACCAATATACTTCTCAACATTCTATTATTTTCGACTCTATTGATATGCCTTCCCTATTTTCTCCGCACAAACACCACCATCCTATGTTTATTGTGAAAAATAACTCTGAGCATAGAAAATAAACTTTAAAAGTTAATATAGCTCCAGACAAATGTGTTATTTAAACAAAGCTGACCCTGCAGTATTTAGTTCAAGTAGAGTATATATAAACATTTGTATTAAATATGTATTTAATGAACTAAAGATTAATATTAGAAGCATATTTATGATTTTATGCCCCCAGAATATTCCATTATATAATTTATGAGATAAAACTGTAGAAAACTATTTCCAAACGCTTAGAAATGATGAAGAAATATAATAAAAATAGCTTAATAAAACACATATTCCTGTAAGTTTTATTATATTCCAGAAATCTATCTCATTAATCATGTTTACATAGACACTAAAAGTTTAGTCATTGTATCTTTATATTACATTTCATATTTGCTAATACGTCTTATTTTTTAATTGTTTTGGTTATTTTCTTCTGATTATCCTTTCATATGAATTTGATACTATTTTGCACATTTGAAATATTAGTTTTCTAACTTTCACTTCTACGTTATTATATATGTTAGAACAAGGAGAGGAAAGGAGCAATTTCCACATCATTAACGAATCTTCTGTATCTAAATTATGGTTTTTATATACCTCTATATATGTTCATAGCTTATAGCTTGTAATAGTATGTTGCAAAAAAATTCTCATTATACTTTTAAGTTTCAGGTTATGTATTACCTTGAAATTTCTGGTTACATGTACTTTTAAATCTTAAGGATATGTGAATATTCTTTTATAGACTCTGCTCTGTATTCCACTTTTTAAAAATTGTTTTCAGAGTCCCAAGCAGATGATTACCTGAAATGATTATTCCTGTTTCATCTGAATATTGCTCACATTTCATTGTTCTGTAATATTTTATAAGCTTCCTTCTGTCTTCCTCCTAGCTAGAGTTATATGTTTGGATTACTCAGGACTCTTGGGTAACATTTGATTTCCCTCCTCAAATCTACATCTGAAAAGAGGGTGGATGTTCTCTGCTCCTCAGGTAGTTCTCAATTTATACTACACATTCATCTACTGAACACTTTTATGCCACAGTGGGATCTTCTAATTCATAGCCTAGGTTTCAGATATGTTTTCCCATTAAAGAATGTGGGATTTAATCTCCCCCTCAACACACTCTGGTATCAGGGGTGAAATAGCTTGTGAGCCAGCCTACTTAAATTACTTATAGTAAGGACACTCTCCAGGTGGCACAATATTACTAGCATCTTTGCTTTCTTTTATATCATATTTTTCTTTCTGAATTGACAAATGAACATGGGGAAAGGATGTTTTATATCTGTTTTCATAATAATGATTTCTTAATTAAATATATTTAAGAATTTTGAGCATGGGATGTTAAGGGGGGTAAGAAAACTAATTTTCTTTTTAATTCCTGGTTACATATCAGGAAATTAAGGAGACTTCTCAGAGAATACTTAATCATAAGATAGAGGAAATTCAAGGAAATCAGTAAGCTCCAAAAAAAAAAAAAAAAAAAAAAAAAAGCTTTAACCTTTAGGCCAGGTATCTTTGGTGACCAGTAATACAGGGAAAAAAAAAAAACCAACCCAAAACCCCAAGATTTCTGTAGTCAGGAGTTTAGATCTTTGATTTCTCAGAAAAATCCTTATTTAGCAGTGAATGCGGAAAAACAATATCATGTAGAGATAGCACAATGGTGGAGATACATGTCTGTCTCAGCTTTAGATAGATAAAAAGACTTAGCTGAAGTAGAAGAAAAGCTGCTAGGAAAATTTTCTAATCACATGCCCTTGGAATACTACCCACCTAAAAAATCCCCTGAAAATGAATTTTAAGGTAATAGAAGATTGGTAATGGGAAAGACCTTTAGTAGAAAGAAAGAATGTCCTTTCTGAAAGGATGCAGTATCTAGCCTGAGCAATACAGAAAAACAAAGGATGTAGTTATAATTTTAGCCTAAATATTGTAATATAGGCAACTTGAATAATGATACATTTAGGCTTCTCTTTTGGAAGACTTAAAAACCTTCTCAACTGGCAAATAAAATTTATATATATACATATATATATAATCTTTATTTATTTATATTTATACATGTGTGTATACATATATACACACACATATATAAATTCATGGTGTACAAGATGATGATTTGATATATAGTAAGTTTGAATGGCTAAATGATACTAATAAACATCTGAATTACCTTACTCATTTTTTTGTGGTGAGATTACTCAAAATCTATTCTAGCAATTTTCAAGAATACAATATATTATAATTAATTATTATACTTAGGTTTCTTAATTTTATAAGTACATAACCTTGGGGCACTTCTTGTGAATATATAACATTCAATTATATTGTTTTTCTTCTGTTAATGTTTAGTTCACTAAAAAAAAATCTATAGAATTCTCTATTCCTCATCAACAGTTCTCTTTGAGCTGTACTAATTTTGGATGATATTTACCCTTTTATGATGCATGATTTTTTTTATTAATATCTACCAAATGTTGTGCATCTGCCAGTAGAAACAGAAGGCTGTAAGAGGGGTGAAATACATGGTCTCAGAGTGTTTTTTCCCATTTTTCTACCCCCCCCTTTTCCCCATTTCTTGGAGATAGTATTAAAAATATCAGTATAAATTTGGGTAAGCTTTAATCTTCAATACTTAGAATTAATTGATCAGACACATAATTTTTAAGGACAAATACATAGATGCATATATTTACCTAGAATTTTTGTCAAGTTAAAACATAATAAAGTAGTCCTTTCTTTTCTTGGGGGATACATACATTCCAAGTCCCCCTACAGACTCCTGAAACCCCAATAGTACTGTATCCTTTATTTTACTATCTTTTACCTTATGCGTACATATCTATGACAGAATTGAACTTACAGATAAGTTACAACAAGAGACTAACAACAACTAATGTAAAATAGAACAATTATACTAGTATGTTGTAAAAGAATTTATGTAAATGTGTTCTCTCTCAAAATATCTCATCATACTAGAGATTTTTACAGTTTCAACATATGGTTTAATTTTTTTTCCTTAAGTCAAGACCTTTCACTTTATTGAACTCTTGTTACAAAATTAATATACCTCTGAGATTTGGTGATATTATTGTTAATGAGACTTTGATAAAGTATAGGTGAATAATGAAAGGTTTTTCTATACTACTCACACAACAATCATTATTAATTCTCTGTATGCAATTTAATGGATTCCTCTTCATAAAACCTAAAAGCAGTTTTTTAAAATTCATTTAAAAGTTTTTGGACAGAGATGAGATATTTAAAATAACAAGGTATATTTACTTTAAAAAGTATAAAATGTTTAAGCAATATGGTATTTATTATTTTGGAAAGAGAAGCTTAAGTTTCATAGATATACATTTAATGGCAATTTAAAAACTGTAATAATTATGATTTAATATCATGATATTTTTGGCCAAGCTTCTGGATAATACGTAGAGCACAAATGCATTTGACCTTATGTTTTCACACACAACTGCACTTTTAATTTAGATAATATCATTCTATTAAAACAGATTCTTTCCAGAATCATTAAATTGAGTAAAATTATTATTTTAAAATTTTAGAGCACTAGCTGAATTTCAATGATTCTCTACAGATATAAATGTTAAGGCAATGTTTGTGATTATTTTAGTCCCTTTAGAGATGGCACCAGGGCAAGTAAGTCCTAAATTTGTAAATGTGCAATTTGCATTTCGTAATAAGTCAGTGATACTTGTTGCATTATGTAAGAGCTACAGTTACTAAATCTGAGAAATGCTCTTTTAAATATGCTAAAACTATTAAGAATAAAATAAAATTAAAAGAAAGTACATGGACTATGTTATAAAAAAGAGTAAATAAAATAAAAATCAGGTTATCATCCTTGTCTCAATACACCATAAATATCAGTTAAATAAAATAATAGGTATAATTATATACATACTTTATGAGAAAGATTCTAACTACAGTTTCATTTCCTTTTTGCTGTAGTACCACTTAATCACTGCACTATCTAGAGAAGTCAGATTAAGAAATGAAATCAGTTCTTACTATTATAATCATTAGTGAGAAAAACAAAAAATTTGGGTAACAGTATAACATAAAGTAACATGATATTAAAAATAAAAATTGAAATAGAAAAGTCTTAGTGTAATCAAGAGTCAAAGAGAATTAGTATGCATGTTTCTAGTATATTTTGTTGTAATTTTTGTCATTTTAATTTGGTTGTAAGCTTGTATGAAGATTTTTTTTGGAGATGACACTAGTGAAAAATGTTGCTGTATCAAAAATACTTGTCAAAGTGCACACTATTTGTTTTATATCGTTTAAACAAGAAAAATGATCACAGTATATTTTCATGAATTACATTTTATTGTCATATAGATATTTTCGGAAAATAATTTTATTATTTTCCAAAGTTTACAAAGGGGGATAATAAGGGGAATAATATACTAGATCAAGTACAATAAGCACATAGTGAATGTGTTCCAAATTTTTTACTGTCTAGTTTCTCAGGATGAAAGTAGCCTCTGTGGAAAATAGTCTAGCTGATGTTTGAGTCATCTTTTTATACAAGAGCAGCTACAGACAGATGGTTTCACCAACACAGCAGAGATGCACGATGATACATGAGGTCCCTAGCGGTCACTGCGGGTGTTGGCCAGCAAGGCTTCAGAGATAGCTCAAAAAGCTCACAAGGCATGGCTACATCACAGACCGAGCTCCTAGTCTTGGGAGAAGCAACTGACAGAACAGAGGCTTGCCACACAGCTTTGGCTTTGAAAGTATCTGTCAAACTCTGGGGTTTATGTACATTTTGGAGTCCAGGAATTGAAGTCAATAACTCACATATAGGGTCTGCTAAGGTTTGATGCAGCATGAGAGAGAGAGAGAGAGAGAGAGAGAGAGAGAGAGAGAGAGAGAGAGAGAGAGAGAGAGAGAGAGAGAGAGAGAGAGAGAGAGAAGGAGAGAGAACATTCCAAATTCTTCTCATGGTAAAACATGCTACACATGTAGGAAACTATGTAGGCTTTTGGAATCATTTCAAAGCAACATTACATCATCTCTCCTCTAAGGATTTACAATTCAGATTAATATATGACACTAAGAAATTACAAATTAAAACTTTGTTCAATATTTTTAATGTTTTAGATACACAGAACCAATTTAGCATCTATTAAGGGGACATGTGAATTCAATTAAATACATGGAAAATGTTTTGTTTTTGTTGAAACTTTTATAATAAATTCTGTAAATTTTGGAAAATTTGTAAATAGTTCACACTCATGTGTACTATTTAATAAACATCAATATTATTTCAATGAAACAAACTTCATATATTTGATTTTAAAAAAATTGCTTTTCCACAGGGTGGTCAGGTCATTACTTAAGTAATATTCTTTCATTAGTAAAATTTCCTTTAAATCATATATTATATATTGCACATGAATAGAAATATTAATGATTGCAATGTTTTTCATAACTTGCACTTTTTTTCCTTTAAGACATCCAAAATGTAATTATTATGTGAGAATATATGAAAAATTTAATATAAAACATAATAATCTTCTAAATGCCTTCCTCCAAAACATGTTCCTTCCACCACATCAAGGAACATTTTCCTTGTGGCATTTTTAACTTTATAGATTTTTAAGTTTATTTTAGCCATGACATTTTTCAAACATAAAGAAAAAATAGATACATCAAATATAGCAAATGACTAATTTCTCATCAATTCAGTTTCACATACACTAAGTTTTTCCTTAAACAGTTTTTCAAGTCGATGACATTAAGGATTCTTTGAAAAATCATTTAGGCATCATGCTTTTAAAATTACATGTTTTTTACTAATAGGGCATTATGTAAAATTGTGGATGTGTAACCGACGTGATTCTGCAATCTGTATTTGGGGTAAAATTGGGAGTTCATAACCCACTTCAATCTAATGTATGAAATATGATATGTCAAGAGCTTTGTAATGTTGTGAACAACGAATAAAAAAATAAATAAAATTACATGTTTTATATTTTTTTCTTGTGTACTAATGAATGCTAATTCTTCATTAGGAATAAATATTATTTAAAGTATATTTGTCTTTATACACACAGATCTTTGTCTTATCTTTTTGCTTTTTTATCTGCATAGAACATGTGGCCATATAATCAATGTATTAGTTATTCATTATTATAATGCTTTCTACATTATATTTTGAATATTCCATATTTTCTTCATGAAATTTGTAAATCTTGCAGCTTTTAGCTACCTCATCACTTATTAATTTATGTTTATTTAAAGAATTATAATCCTGTAATTTTGTTTTCAAGGAGACATTTACTTTAAAAGTAAGTCATGTGTGTTCAGTCTTTCCACCTATGCAGAGTTGCATATAAATGTACCTTGGATCTAAAATATTTTCATACAACGAGATTAAGCACTCTTACCACCTGTTCTGGTCATATTTCTTTGGGAATATACTTACCAGTTCAGAACTTGTGTACTGCTTTGTACTACTTGAGTATAGGCATCATATGCTATCTGACCAATCCCAGTTTTTTATCTGTTCCTGTAGAGAAAGAATAGAAAGATGTGATGAGGGGTTCTTCACCTGAAGCACAAGAGGGCCCATGTAGATCATCTCCCTGTATCAGTTGAGGGATTATTCTCACTGGTCATATTCAACCAAAGTACAATATTGAAGCTGATCTTTCTCTGTCTCTTGTCTATGTGAGTTAACACTGTTCCCTCCAGTGCCCAGGTGAGTTGGATCTTTCTTGGCCATCTCAACACCTTTAAACCATGGAGAATCTTAACTTTCTGGATCTATTTTTGAAGGTGAATGACATTATTATGCTGCTTGTTGTCCTCCATGTAGGAAAACTTTTCTCATAGAGTAGTAGTGTCAATTCTTCAACAATATTCATTGATATGAATTTTGTTTAATGAATCAATCATTTCTTCTTTATTCCTTTGAACTATTTCCAACATTGTGTACTAAGCTTCCTTATAGCTCTTACCTTGCGTCTAGACTTTCCATTTTGTTCCATTGCCTTTTCTGTTTATTTTTGCAATGTAACAACCTTAATGGTTATAACTTTTGATTAGATTGCTAGGAAGAGTTTCCCCTTTAATTAGGTTCCAAATTAGATTAAGGTAGATTTGGAGATACTTGAAAGGAGAGAAGATGTTGAATAACTTAAAAAATCATTTCTGCCTCCACATGGGCTTCTGACTGGTATAGATGAGGTTTTATGAGAATTTCTAGAATCTACATTTTATGAGATCATATTAGTATCAAAAATCTCCCCTGCAAAACAAATTTCAAAAATGTGCTCATTTCTTTGAAATAAAGAAGATGGCCACCACTAGCTATAAATAACAACCATTAAGGTTGTTTCATTGCTGTTCATGTTGCAAAGGCTTGGTACATGATCTTACTTGGAGGCTTTGTACCTTGTTCTACTAGGAAAATCTCCTGTCCCTTTCAGTTGGCTGCCTCTACCTTATAAGACTGAATGTGGAGGAGATGTTGAGACTATGGAGAAACACTTTCTTGATCAATGCACCTGCAATCAGGTTTTGGCTTCCTCTAGATTTGATGAATTGATGGGCACTGACATCTTTTTGGTGTAGATTTTTGTGGGGTTTTCAAATTCATAGTTACAAGGACATTTGGATCCCCATGATCTCTGCATATTCCTAGTGTAATTTTTTTCCAAGTGAGAAATCTTCTCAGATAAGACTCTGTGAAGGTATTTTCATCTTTCTGATTTTCAGGGTCCAGATTTGCCATCAGGTGGATAAACTTACACTTGCTTCCACAGTGTACCTGAAAGCATGATATGTTTCAATTGGAGTGGTTCAGAAACAGCTTTTTTGTTGCTGGATGCCAGAACAATCTTCTTGGTCACAGGAACTCCCTTTTGTCCATCAGTGTATATTATAATAATCCACTCACTGTGCTTGTGATGATGAACATTCCAGGTAATATAGATATTAGATAACAAGAGGGTTTGCATAACACTCCAACAACTCTCTTCAAAGAAATAATCTTTAAAATGTTTCCCCTAATCATGCTTTGCTCTTTCCCTAGATCATTGTTATAGTTTCTCTAGGCTGTTCAATGTGGCCATCACTAACTATAAATAGCTATTGAGCTGTCATTTTTCTTTATGTATTTCAACTATTTTAAATATTGTCTACTTTAAATATTTCCCATTTAAAATGTGGCTAGAGTGACTATAAAACAGATTAATATGTTTTTTTTCTTTTGAATAATTAATGTTAAAATTAAAAATTTCATGTTTTTTGGGGGGGAAAAGGAGGTGACTATTGTAAAATAAAAGTGAAACCTTAGAGTTCTTTGGAGATCTAGAGAACTCAAGCTATGTTTTTATGACACAAATAAACTGTATTATACCTTTTCCTGTAAGAATACTTTAAATTTTGTCTTCAGTTTTATTTATATTTTATTTATAGATTTATTTATAGATAAATATTTTAATAGTAAAAGTTCCTACTGAAAAGCCTTTTCTAAATAATCATCCATGGTACTTTTTTAATCTATTGAGATATCATATATTTTTGATCTATTTTATTTTAATGTGCTGATATATATGGATAAATTTAATAAAATAAGTCAACTGTGGATTCTAGGGACAAGACTTCTTTGTTAATGATTTAATATTTTAGTATATCGCCAAATAAAATTTGTTTTAAGATTTGTGATATATGTTCATGAGAGAGAAATTTTACTTTTACTTTCTGGTAGTTGCGTTGACTATTTTGCAAATAATAGCATACAGGAGTTGGTGAGTTGGGAAATATTTTTTTTATTGTTATTCTCAGAAAATTATGAAAAACTGTGCATGATCTTGAGCAAAACCACATGGTCCTGACTTTCATTTGCTATGAAGAAGCTTGTATATTTTTTCAATTTATTAAGTGATGATTGTTCATTTAAATTTTGATATTTCTTGATCAATTCTATTAAAACCCAATCTTTGAAAAATTATCATTTTAGTTGTATAGAATTATGCAGCTCAGAGTGATGCATGGGTACACTGAGTGTGTAATGCTAAGTTCTAAGAAAATCAATCATTGGTATTAAATATTCTGTGTTGTTTCTTTAAATTCTTTCATTCATATGTTTTATTTATTTACTTATTTATTTATTTTAGTTGTTGATGGACCTTTATTTATTTATTAATTTATATGTGGTGCTGAGAATTGAACCCAGTGTCCCACACATGCTAGGCAAGCACTCTACCTCTGAGCCACAACCTCAGACCATCACATGTTTTAATTCACCCCCTAATTTACAATTCATTTTTGTTAATAGGGATAATGTTTTGCAATCTGATGACTGATTCCATAAACTCTATAATGTCTGACATTATTTGGTAAAATGTTACTCTTACTTTTTGCCCTCCATCTCCTTTATTCTGTTAGTGATTTAACAGCATTTATATTAAAACTCATGCAGAACACTAAACAAAAGACCATAGAAGGCTTCTTTGAATGGCCACCTTATAGTTCTTTGAAAACCTGAACTGTAAGTTATAGTTTGGAAAATGGACTCTAACCAAAAAGCCATAAGAGAGAATTTATGAAATTTTAGCACCATCTTGGAGACAATCATATCTCTATTGAGATTCTAATATTTCATACTACAAATTTAGAGCATATCACTACTCTCTAAACTACTCTCTAAACTAGTATACATATCATTCTACTAGAATAAAAACCACATTGTGTAATATATTCTAAAGTGCATTTCCTTGTGATTGGATATACTTTAGTTTATTGGTTTACTTTTCCTGTCAAGTTTTTTTTTATTCTGTAGAACATTAAACCAAGTTAATTTTAATTTGGGAAGTTGTTATTATAAGTGATAAGCTCTGTTCTTTGCCATAATATAAAAGCGATGTCTGGTCTCTTCCTTCAGTCATCTTAAAGTCACTATTTTAACTGTATTGTTTACCTAGTGAAACTGTTCAATGAATATTTCCACACTGTCTATAATCTTTTAAATTTGAATTTTGGAGATACTCTTCATAGTAGAATTTCCTAAATAGTCATACTCAAAGTATATATTATTATATTTAGTTAGGAATATATATGTAGGTGTATAAACAGGTACATTTGAATCTTTATTGTACTATTGTAGTAGGCTCTGTGTAATTTATTGACCATTGGAAATTTTAATAAAATTAAAATTTGGTAACTTGTTATTAGACAGTAAAATTTGATATTTTGAAAATTTTCTATGTCATGATTACAATTTAGCAAACATGATTATAAGACAGTGGGTATTTTGTTCATTAGCAAAATAAAATAAGACTACAAGTATGGCTTTATAAGATTTTTATGTCTATATGCATTATGTGTCAATGATAATGTGTCAGAACAGAAAGATCATGAAGCACATAAACAGAAAGAAATAAAGTTCACTTTCCTAACTATGTATTTTATAATTACAGTAATTTTTGAGACCTGCATGTGTATCTAAATAGGATTCTGCAAAACTCCACTCTAGAGGTGGGCATGGTGGCATATGCCTGTAATCTCAGCAGCTCTGGAGGCTGAGACAGGTGGATCAAGAGTTCAACACAAGCCTCAGCAAGGCGAGGTGCTAAGCAACTCAGTGAGACCTTGTCTGAAAAAATACAAAAATAGGGCTGGGGATGTAGCTTAGTGGTCAAGTACATTGAATTCAATCCCTAGTATAAAAAAAAAAGAAAGAAAGAAGGAAAAGAAAACCAATAAACAAACAATAGAAAACTTCACTCTATTATTATTATAATTGTACTTTTACTGAAGAATATATCAAATGGTTTTTCTCTTAAAATTCAAAGTAACCCAACTAAATCAATTCACTCTGAAGATAAAAGCAGAATCAAGACAAACAGTTCCACTAGTTTAAAATGTTGGTTAGAGAATGTAAATGGCAGTTCATTCCATTTCTAATTTCCTATCTTTGTGACTAGATAGATGGGACTATAACTAATAAGGCAAGATTTCAAATGATGAAACATATGATCACTGATGTACCATCTATTTGAGATAACTATAGCAATGCTTAAGTAATGGATGTGGGAGGCCAGTATAAAGCACATATTTAAAAAGTACTATTAAAGAAATAGCTGAATTTGATGCAGATCAAAGAATTTTCCACAGGCAGTTTTCCACGATTCATACTGCCTAAGGTCTAGCCACATAAAATAGTATGTTTATGAATAAAATTTTGTTTTTTTGTCTGGATAAGGTTTTTGAAGAATGGAAATGCACATATTTCTCCATTAGAGCCCTACAAGATGCTTTCACCATAGACTTATTAGACTCAAAACCCAGTTCCCAGTAATCTATAACTTCACAGGATGCAAACATCATCCACAGGATCTGAATGATAAAACAGTTGAGTAAAATTCTGAACACCTCCAAACAGAGTGATTTATGGTTGCTAATGATTCAGATAATAATAATTAATAATTACTGAATTCTGACTTTGTGTTAAATGTTCTAACTGCTTTAGGTACAATAATTATTTTATTCACATTGTAAATATATAAGATTGGGATTCTTGTTATCAACCTCTGAGGAACAGGGTTTTAATATGAGATAGGCTCAAGATCACCTAGTCAGACAGTAGAACTATAATTTGAATCTGGATAATCTGGTTACAGATGGTGGTCACCAGATGTGACTCTGCTCCATGACTGCTATACCAAGACTAGATAGATGAATAATACAATTAAGCTTTAAAAATAGCCTCTAGTACAGGTATCTCTGCTCTTCTCTTGTTGTAATCATGTATTCTTGTACTTTACCTCCATCTTACACTCTGCTGAGACAGATAAGGCATTTTAAAATGAAGTTACATATGCTCCATAATTTGATATATTTCTTTAATAAATATTTGTTGAGCACCTCATCAAAAACTAATCACTGTGCAAGGTACAATACAATATAAAACAGACTGTATTTCTGAAGCTTCGAACCAAGGTGGGCCGAGATAGTAAACCATGAATTATAGAACCAAGCAACTATGAAAAGCAGAAATAATAATTGCCTATCCCACCTAGGTATGCAAGGTGACTCTTGAATTAGACTGGTTGGGAAGTGTTTCTGGGAGGAGCTGGGATTTTACCTAATATGATGTAATTGGCTTTCTCTGATTCACAAATGCAAATAATTCATGGATCAGCCACCTAATTCTTTATTCACAACTGCCTCATGAATCTCCAGCTAAAAGGAGCAGAAAAAACAAACAAATCTAGAATGAAATATTTAACATTGTTTACTAGAGTTTACAGATCCTCTTGACTTTAATTCTCTATTATATGGTGACCTTGAAATAGTTCACACTATATCTACCTAGTTCAGCTCTGCTGACTTCTTTGATCTGTCTTCTTTTTCTTCCTTACCAGTTATTATCTAACTTTCCCAGGAGAATAATGTAAGTCACTCTTGAGCTATATATGCCTCACAGTCTATATTCTTTCCCCAAAACATATTGCCTTATTTTACATTACCCACATGTGTTGGGATGTCTCAGATTTATATTTATAATTTATATTTACACAAAATTGGCAATGACATTGTTTTGAAAAAAATTCAGTTCCACATAAGATATCTATATTTTGGTCATATAACTGATTTGGATTAGATAATTCTGCTTCATGGCATCTTAAGTGTGATTCTATATATGTTAGGATTAGCTTCCATAAAGATTTCAGTTGTGATCTGTTGTAGGAATTCAACTAATTAAACAAAATCAGAGAAAATCAGTTATTAGGTGACCAAAAAAATCAACTATCAATCAGGATTGCTATATCAAGGAAAGTTCTTCTTCAGAATTGAAAATGAAATAAAAAAACTCCAAGACATGTATAAACTAGAAGAATTTGTCACTAGTAAGCCAGCACTAGAAGAAAATAATTAAAGAAATATTACATCGATCAAAGACCTCATAAATGAATTAATCTCTCTAGAAGAATAGCTTAGTAAAGTCAAGACTAAATTAACATTAGAAAAAAATCTAAATGACAGGAAATGTTCATCATCTCTATAATAACATGGTAGGTGGTCTCAACTGTCTAATTAAAGACATATGCCAGAAGAGTGGATTAGAAAACCATACTCAATTATTTGTTTATCAGATTCATCTTAGAAGCAAAGGATGTAGACGAAAAGTGAAAACAAACATCAAACATGGTAGATAATCTTATATCAGGGAAACAGACTTTAAGACAAAATTAATCAGTAGTGATAAGGAAGGAAGCTAGGCAACAAGAAGATATCATGATTGCAAAAATGTATGCCCCAAATGTTGGCACACATACATACATAAAATAAATTCCTACACAATATAAAGAAACAAATAGACTCCAACACATTAGTCTATATGAGTTCAACACACCTCTCTACCCAATAAAAAGGTCCCACAGACATAAACTTAATGAAGACTCTCAAGATCTAACTAGTCCTATTAATCCAATGAACCCAATAGACATGTATATAGACTATTTCTTCCATCAAGAAATGGATTTATTTTCTTCTCAGCGGTGCATGAAAACTTCTTCAAAGAGACCATATTTTAGGACACAAAACAAGTCTTATCAAACACACAAAAAATGTGGTAATCCCTTACATCTTATCTGAACATAATGGAATGAAATTGGAAATCAATAACAAGATAAAAAACAGAAATATATTTTACATGTGGAGATTGACTAATAAACTTTTTGAATGAGAAATGGGTCATAAAAGAAATCAGGGGAAGAAATAAAAAAAATTGAAACAAAAACAGAGATGCAACATATCAAAATCTCTGGGACACTTATGAAAACAGTGTTCTCTTATCCTGCACAGAACACGACTCAAAGTGATCAAGGAGCTGGGCATTACACCAGAGACCCTATGTCTACTAGAAGTAAAAGTAGGCCCAAATCTTCACCATGTCGGCCTAGGATCTGACTTCCTTAACAAGACTCCTAAAGTGCAAGAAGTAAAATCAAGAATCAAGAAATGGAATAGATTCAAACTAAAAATCTTCTTCTCAGAAAAAGAAACAATAAATAACAAGAAAAAAGAGACTACAGAATGGGAGAAAATCTTTACTACATGCACCTCAGATGGAGCATTAATCTCCAGGATATATAAAGAACTCAAAAAACTTAGCAAACAAACAAAAAGATCCCAATCAATAAAGAAAAAAAAATTTCACAGAAGAAATACAATTAATCAACAAATATATAAAAAGATGGTCAATATCTCTAGCAATTAGAGAAATGCATATGAAAATTACTCTAAAATTTCACCTCACTCCAGTCAGAAGGAAATTATCAAGAATACAGGCAACAATAAATGTTGGTGAGGATGTGGGAAAAAAGATCCCTTGGTGGGAATGCAAATTGATGCAACCCTTATGGAAAGCAGTGTGGAGATTCCCCACCATTTGACCCAGCGATCCCACTCCTCAGTTTATACCTAAAAGAACTTAAAATCAGCATACTACAGTGACATAGCCACATCAATGTTTACAGCAGCTCTACTCATGGAACCAACCTAGGTGCCCTTCAACAGATGAATGGATAAAGAAAATGTGGTATAAATACACAATGGAATACCACTCAGCCTTAAAAATAAAGAATGAAATCATGACATTTTCTGGCAAATGGATGGAGCTGGAGAATATCAAGCTAAGTCAAATAAGCCAATCCCCTTAAACCAAAGGCTGAATATTTTCTTTTATAATGCAGGTGCTAACTCACAATAAGGATAGAGGAGTGGCTAGGGAAGAATAGAGTTCCTTTAGGTAGAGGAAAGTGAAGAAGGGAGGGAAGGGGGTACAGGGGTAGGAAAAATAGTAGAATGAATCAGACATTATTATCCTATGTACACATATTACACTACATGACCAGTCAGATTCTATAACATGTACAACCAGAAAAATGAGAAAATATACTCCATTGATGTATGATTGACATATCATAGTGCGTTCTATTATCATGCATAACTAATTATAACTAATTAAAATAAAGAAAGATTATAGCACTCAGTGTCTGCATTAAAGAAAATAGAATAAACCAAATAAAGAAAACAACTAATGTTAAATATTAAGGCTCTAGAAAAGCAAGAATTAATTCCCAAACTAGTAAAAAAATATAATCAAGATCATAGCCAAAGTTAATGAAACTAAGAATAATAAAAATGATACAAATCAATGCAAGAAAGAGTTGGTTATTGGAAAAGATAAACAAGATGAATAAAGCCTTAGCCAAATGACCAATACAGAGAGGTATGGAAGCTTGGAAGATCCAAGTCAACAAAATTAGACATAAAAAAGATGTCATCACAGAAACTTATGAAATCCAGAGAATCATTTGTTACTATTTTGAAAAGTTATATTTCAATAAATTTCAAAATCTAAAAGACATTGGAAAAAATTTTAGACACATGATTTACCCAAATTGAACCAAGAGAATATATAAATTCTAAGTAGAACTATATCAGCAATGAGATTGAATCACTAATAAAAAGCCTTAAACAAGAAAAGCCCAGGACCAGATGTATTCTCATCTGAGTTCCATCAGACCTTTAAAGAAGAACTAATGCCTATCCTCTTTAAACTATTTCACATACTAGGAAGAGTGGTTACCTTAAACAAGGTAAGGACACATGGAAGAATAGAAACTACAAATCAATATCCTTGATGAACACAGACACAAAAATCCTTAATAGAATGTGAACAATCCACATTCAGAAACACATTAAGATGATTGTATACCATGTTCGAAATTGATTTCATCCCTGAGATGCAAATTTGTTTTGACATATGAAAGTCAGTTAATGTAATTCATCATATAATTGGAATTAAGGAGAAAAATCACATAATCATTGTAGTAGACACAGAAAAAAAAACACAAACTTTTGACAAAATGCAGCATCAATTAGTGTTAAAAACCCTGAGGAAATTAGGATACAAGGAATTTACCTCAAATCATAAAGTTTACATAAAACAAACCCAAAGCCAAATGTGACAGTAAATGGAGAAAACCTGAAAGTATTTCTTCTAAAATTAGAAACAAGACTAGGATGTTTACTCTCATTACTCCTATTTAATATAGTTCTTACAACTCTCTAGACAGCAATCAGACAAGAGAAGGAAATCAAAGGAATACAAATAGAAAAAGAAGTGAAATTATTTCTGTTTGCTAGTGACATGATCCTATACTAAGAAACCCCGAAAAAACTCTACCAGGAGACTTCTAAAGCTGATATACAAACTAAGCAATGTAGCGGGATACAAGATAATAATACAAAAACCAGTGGCTTTTCTGTACTCTAATAATGTATCTGCTGCTGATATCAGGAAAGCAATTCCATTCACAATAGTTTCAATTAAAAAAAGAACAAAGAGGAGGAAACAAAGAAGAGAAAGAAAAAGAAAACAAACAAACAAAATGAACAAACTTGGGAGTAAATCTAACCAAGGAGGTGAAAGATCTCTGCTATGGAAAATTATAGAACTCTGAAGAAATAAATCGAAAAAGACCTTAGAAGATGGAAGGAACCTTCCATGTTCTTGAACAGGAAGAATTAATACTGTCAAATTGGCCATATTACCAAAAGCAATCTAAAGATTCAATGTGGTCACCATCAAAATATCAATGACATTCTTCATAAAACTATGAAAAATAGTCCTCAAATTTATATGAATAATAAAAAGACCCAGAATAGGCAAAGAAGAGTGAGCAATAAGTGAATTGCTGGAAGCATCATAATATCAGAACTCAAATTTTCAAACTATATTACAAAGTTATATTAACAAAATTACCATGGTATTGGTATAATAACAGACATGAAGATCAGTGGAGTAACATAAAAACACAGAGAAAAACCCACATAGATACAGTTATATGATTCTAAACAAAGTTGCCAAAAAGCATACTTTGGAGAAAAGTAAACATTTTAACAAATGGTGCTGGGAAAACTGGATATTCACATATTCACATATAGAAGAATGAAATTTGATCCCTCTCAACCTGCAGGAAAATCAACTCAGAGTGGATCAAAGAACTAGAAATTGAACTAGAAACACTACAACTCCTGAAAGAAAAAACACAGGGACAGCACTTCAAAATATTGGTGCAGGTACCAAATTCCTTAATAAGAATCTTAAAGCTCAAGAAATAAAGCAAAGAATCAATAAGTGTAACAGCCTCAAATTAAAAAGCTCATGATAGCAAGAGTAACAATAAAGAGTAAGACAGATTCTACAGAATGGGAGAAATTATTTTTTAGCTCCTTTTTCAAGAGGGAATTTATATCCAGAATACATGAACAACTCAAAAAACTTCAAATCAAAAACAACACAGTCAATAATGGGCCATATTATATTTGTTTACTATTTATATATAAAGTTCAACATCCTTAGCAATGAAGGAGATGCAATACAAAATTCCAGTTACGATGTCAGTCATCAAGAATATAAGTAACAGTGATTGCTGGGGATGATGTGAAGGACAAGGGACTGGCCCTTGGCTAAACTTGAAATTACTACAACTCTTATGGAAAGCAATATGGAAATTTCACAAAAACTAGAATTACAGCCACCTCTGGATTGAGTTATCCAACTCCTTGATATTTATCCCAAGGAACTAATATCACAATACTGAAGTGATGCATGCACACAAACATCTATAGCAGCACAATTCACAATAACCAAATTATGGAACCAGTCTAGGTGCCTTTGAACAGAAGAATGGAAAAAGAAAATGTGGTGTATGTATACATAATGGAGTTTTATTTAGCCATAAATAAGAATGGAATTACATCATTCGCTGGTAAATGGATGAAGCTGGTTACCATGCTAAGAGAAATAAGTCAGACCCACAAAGTCAAAGGTCAAATGTTTTCTCTCATATGTGGAACTTAGAGAGACACAAAGAATTTTATGAAAGGGACTCTCATGGTAATAAAAGAAAGAATAATGGAATAGAGGAAGATTGGCTAGAGGGAGGGAGTGGTATGGGAAAGGGGAGGAACTGTGGAATGAAATTGTGCTGTAAGCACATATGGATAAATTACAATGAAATTCATATTTATGTATAACTAAAATGCTCCAATTAAAAAATAAGTGGAAAGAAATCCAATAGAGGAAGGGATTTAAGGGGAAGGGAAGACGGGAGTGATGGAGAAATTACTGTGGCTTGAACTGGAGCAAATTTCTGGAATAAATCAAAATGTCAATCAAACAAATGATAACTATCTTGTTAAATGATGCAGAATTTAACAGAATTATTACACATGGTGAGAGCACTGGATGGCAAAAGTCATCATCAGATATTAAATTCTTTGAGTCATTTGTCTATGTTCTCTTCTATCTCTTCATATCTTCAATGGAAGCAATGTTAAATACCCATCCAGCTTTGATATTTAACCTTGCAGCCACTTGTGCTCTCTACAAGAGAAAAATTTACCAGTCTCTTATCATTATAAATATGTCTTTATTATAAAAATCTTCATTTCTAATTTTGAATAGCAATAGTACAATATACATATGAGCTGGTGGTCCCTGCCTCATGAAATCATGGTTAAGTAATACAAACTTCCATTTCTAAAACTTGGTATCTGTCTACTAGCTCCGTTTCTCCACTGGCTCTTTATGCTCCTTCCTCATTTCCCCTTTATTCTCACATTGCCCATATCATCTTCAGGTCCTTTTCTCTCCTTTCATTGGAGAGAGATTCAATCTTTATGAGTTTCTATCTCCAAATTTGCACTTTAAATCTGATAAATTCTGTCATATGCCTAAAACAACAATCATTGAATCTCAGGTATAGTGAAGAATTGTACAGAGCACACTAACGTTTCAAGTACATGGACTGAAGGAAACTTGAATCCTTTTATAATGTCTTTGTGCATTGTTTGTATGTCTTTTAGCAAATGCATGTGCATATGTATATAAAAATATTTAACAAAGGACATCTTCAGCAACAATGAGTACCTACAATGGAGGAAGCCAAGAAAAGAATGAGTTAAAAGAGTGAGATTGCAGTCTTCATGGGTAGTAGTTCCCAAACCTCTTTTTCTGAGATTATTTTTAAGAGAAAATGAACTTAGTCTCTATGCAAGTTGTTATATACTAACATGAAGCATTATAGGGAAAAAAATAGAAGAAAGAGCTTGTGGGCAGGGAGGAGGGGAGGGAAAAGGGAAGTACTGGAGAATGAAATTGACCAAATTAGTAACTTGCCATTCCCGGGGAAAGTTTAAATGTATTTATACAGACATGTTAATTTAACATGCCTCAGCTTAAAACACTATCCCTGCTAACTTCATGAAGGTCTTTGTGGTAATACACAGACACAGGTACACAATGAAAGACAGTTTCACAAAATCAATGGTTGTGGTACAGATACTAAGTATCCACATTGCAAAATGACAAGTTTATTTATATTTATTTATTTATTTATTTATTTATTCATTTATATTTTTCTTTACTGTTGGTTGTTCAAAACATTAAATAGTTCTTGATATATCATTTTTCACACTTTGACTCAAGTGGGCTATGAACTCCCATTTTTACCCTGTATACAGATTGCAGAATCACATCAGTTACACTTCCATTGATTTACATATTGCCATACTCGTGTCTGTTGTATTCTGCTGCCTTTCCTATCCTCTACTATCCCCACTCCCCTCCCCTCCCCTTCCCTCATGTAAACAAAATTTTTGTTTCATGGGAAACAAAAATCACAGAAAGAAATTAACTCTGTTGGTTTATATTTTACCCAGGTAATAAAGAGTCATGTTTAGTATATTTTGCTTTTGAAAATCTTTTGCTTTTTCTGAGGCACTTCAGTAATAAATGACTTTGAAATAGTATACAACAAATGACATTAAGTGACACATTTGTGCTTCTACATTTAGATTTCTCAAAAATGTTTAATATCACATGTCACTGTTTTGAGCCCACAAATCACTTTTTCTAAATTCTTAATATTTTAAAATTAGATCTTCAAAATGCTACTTTTCAACAATTAATTGTTATAAATGTTATATCAGAATCATGTAAAAATTGAGGTAAATATGTTGGAATAATTATGTCTTCCATGTATTTATAAAAATATTTTAAAGGAATTCTATAATAACATGGAAATTTCCATATTTGTTATGGTAACATTATTTAATAGATACAACAGCATTTTCACCAAGCTCAAAAAGATACCCTATAATCAATAAATCACTTACATAATGGTTGAATTCAGTACTAATAGACTTCATATCAAAATCAAGAGTATAGGTTTGCTTTAACTCCTGAAGAATTTCTAATATTTTTAATTTATTTGCAGAAATGAATTTTCCTACCAGATTTTCTAAGGCCAATGTGTTTCTAATAAAGATTCTTCCTGGATAAAAACAATTTCCTAGGAATATTTTAGAAAAATGAATTTCTCTTTCATGCCATTGAAGTGTATGAATTTTCCCACTTTTAAGAATTCCAAACATGTAAAAAAAATCTTCTGAATAAATTCAGAATATTTAATTCAATACAATAGGAAAAAAGATTCATTTTGCTTATCTTTCAGAAGGATGATGTAACTAGCATCTTTCATTCTTGTTTTTTTTTTAATTAAAATTTAATCTATACAAACTTTTCAGAAATACAGCCATTGAGAAATGAGAAGTATACGTGAATCAATAATAAATTAAATTACTATTTTAATGCACTTAATAATATCCCAGAGGTCTGAAATTACTGATGCTATTTTCACAAAAATATAATATATTCTAAAGAGAGTAGTTTCTTCACTATAAGTCTCAAATTCATTTTGTGTAATTATCCCATTGATAATTGACAGTATGTTTGAGAGTATATTTATATTTGAATGTGTTTCTCTTTTATTCATTATGAGCCTTTTGAAGATAAAAAAGAATTCCTTTATGTTATAAAAATAAGATTGATCTCTATGGTATTATTTAATTGTTGATAGTAATGTTTAAACCACCCACCTACATGCCTCCCAGGATGCTTTGCTGATTAATGAGGTATATTTAAATCATTTGAGATTCAGAAATGAAAGAAGCTATATCAACATAAAACTTAATGCCATTATTATTAAAATCCAAGCATTTTTGATACTACCTCATAACCATTTTGTTGGTTAAAAAAATTACCTGGGTAAAATATAATGAACATTTCAATATTTCAAATATTCAGCATACTGGAAAAATTTATTTGAGTCAATGTACACAAAAGATCCACATTAAGATAGTTATCTTTTAGAAGGCCCTCATTTAAAAAATGAAAACATTACTATCAAAACCATGTGTATGATTTAACCATGCCCCCCACCAAAAAAAAAATTTCATACACAGCAAAGAATAACAATGTCTTACTCAAGGTAACAGAGTTTATCAATCATTTCTCTCTCCTTCCCATATGGTCAAGTAAGCCAATTCACCTGCTTGCTTCCCATATTTTCTC
This sequence comes from Ictidomys tridecemlineatus, assembly GCF_052094955.1. Classification (NCBI taxonomy): domain Eukaryota; kingdom Metazoa; phylum Chordata; class Mammalia; order Rodentia; family Sciuridae; genus Ictidomys; species Ictidomys tridecemlineatus. The sequence goes on along the minus strand of NC_135482.1, from coordinate 41,864,456 downwards.
CAACTGGCAAGGTCTACTCTCTACTGAATAGATCTCTTTTTATCTCTTGTGTTAAAACACTCTTTGCAATTCTTTTTTATTTGTCACTAAATTGATTGCCCTTAATTAACCCGCTACCTTATCAGAAAAGGTGTGAAAATTGTTCTTTGCTCTCCTCAGCTCCTGTCAGGCTATTGAGCAGTGTTCTGAATGTTCTGCTCTGCTCTGTAAACTGAAAATGCCCATCACTAGAACACTCTCTTCCTGACTAACTTCTCAAAAGTTGACAGCCTTTCTCATCTATAAGATCTTAAACCTTCTTCATTTTGCTCTACTTTTCCTCAATTTTTACCAGCTTTTCATCCAAATTAAACAGTGATCCTCAAAGATGGGATTCACTTCCAACAAAGAATCCCACAAGATTCACTGGGTCATTAGGAGAAAATGTAGCTTCTGTTTATATTTATTAAAATTTAGGGGGAAAAGCAACACTAATTAATATTTTATACAGGGATTCAGCCCTGCGTTTGTGCTTTGCTTATGGATGACATCATCAGTCATTTACAGTATGGAAAATGTACAGAGGCAAGAATGGGAATGGGAAATGGTACTTTTATTCACATGTTACTTTCACCATATTGTGAGCTATTGGGCATTTTATCATTTAAGTGAATATATTATTTCTGAAAATTTTAACCTATTTAATAATGAGGTCACCAGTAACAAAAGAAATAATATATTTTTGTTCTTTTTTTTTCTCCACTAATAAAATTACTATTTATCTCATGTGAAAATACGTAACACATTAACTGAACTTGAAAGATAGAGTCTAAAATATGCATTAGTTACATTCAATTCCAGCTTCCAGGGATATATATTACATACATTGTTCTCTCAACTACCTAGCAAGTACAATTAAAACCCCTAGACACTGTATTTTTAATAAGTAACAGAACACTGAGATATTAAAAGATGATAGACTAGCTGGGTGCTTCAGGATCCAAAGAGTAAAGTGGTAAGGTCTATGGAGTTTCTAATATGTTAAAAAAAAAAAAAAAGAAAGAAAGAAAGGAAAAAAAGGAGATAATGTAGCCAGAAACCCAGAAACAGCAACAGGTGATAAAAGAAGCTCTGGACAAGGAAGAGAGGCAAACTAGAATGACAGAAAACTTTTAGATAATAACAATTGTGTTCCATGCACACATTACAGGAAAAACAAAACAAAACATTGTTCCAACTTACACTAATGCTAGCAAAGGTTAAGCATGGAGGAAGGGAAAAAGAGAGAGCAAGAGAAAGAGAGAGAGAGAACACAAGTATAGAGCTACCAAGCTACCAGATCAACTATTTTTTCTAAAAATACAGATTGTGTAAGATAAAGATTTGATATCTCATAACACAGTTCCACCTTTCATAGTCTTGATGATCTCCTTCCCATTAATCTACTGCCAAAGCATTTGATGGGAATAATCAGATAATTTTTAAAGGATTTAGGTTATGTCACACTGTGGAAAGAGGAAAGGCAGAGGAGAAAGTAAAGGGGAGGAGGAATTGAGTAACAGAGAGTATGAGGAAAATGAGTAGGAAGAGGAGAGATAGGAAAAACTAGGAATAATTTAAGGATCTTTGATCAGATGACTTCGATCCTCACACGCCAGTTAAAAATGGATTCAATGCAAAGATGTGATCTGACTAGGCAACAGCCAGGTATCAAGGAATTTAAAAGGCCTTTTTGAATGCCATCTAGTCGGAATGATATAGTTAACTACTATACTTTGAGACTATTTAAATATTTGTTATTTATCAAGCTTTTTTTCACCCTTAAAATTCATATCCTTTTCTGGCTCTTGTACGAATACAGAGTTTTTAAAATATATCTGGTGTGTGTGTGTGTGTGTGTGTGTGTGTGTGTGTGTGTGTGTGTGTTTTAATATTCTTCTAAAAGGTTTTCCTCTTTCTTTTTTATTTTTTTTTTTGTTGTTGTGTTTGTTATAGTGTAGACTTAAGCATTTCGGTTTTATTCAATAATTTATAATCTAATGTTGTATTTATTTATTTTAAAGCATGTTATTTTTTAGGGTACAATTTTTAATTTAAATATGGTAATCAACTTAGAGCTTACCAAGGTGACATGACATTTAAGCAAAAACAAGTGGGAAGAATAAGAAGCCTGAGAAGTCTTAGGATTCCAGGGCAGCCAAGCCGTTTCCATGGCATTTAGGAGGCTAGTGTTTTGGTTCTTTTGGAGAAGAACTGCTGAGACTATGAAATTCCTCTTTCTGGACAGATCCATTGTTGTGGAAAGAGCGAATTATAGGACTGGGGTCTGGGGCTGTAGCTCAGTGGCAGAGCACTTACCTAACATGTGTGAGGCATTGGGTTGGATCCTTAGCACCACAAAAAAAATGAAAAAAATACAACAGACACTAGTATGTAAAAACATGGATGTGTAGCTGATGTGATTCTGCAATCTGTATATGGGGGAAAAATGGGAGTTCATAACCCACTTGAATCAAATGTATGAAATATGATATGTCAAGAGCTATGTAATGTTTTGAACAATTAATAAAAAAAGAAAAAAAGAGAAAATAAAGGCATGGTGTTCATGTACAACTACATTTTTTTTTTAAATTATAGGATCTTTAAAAGTCAATGGGGGACAGGGGATGTAGGTCAGTGGTGGAGCCTAGCATTGCATGAACTCATGGGTTTTATCCCTAGCATTGCACAAAGAAAGCTTTTTGGGTTTTGGTGCCAAGGATTGAACCCAGGGATGCTTAACCACTGAGCCATATCCCCAGCATCCCCCCCCCCTTTTGTTTTTTAAATTAGTTCTAATCAATTGTACATGATAATAGAAAGCTCTTCAATTCATTGTACATGGAGTAAAATTTTTCAGTTCTTTGGTTGTACATGAAGTAGAGTCAAATTTTTGCAGTTTGTCTTTTTCAAGATTATTTCTGTATCAAGATTATTTCACTTGCTCCATTTTTTTCATCATTTTCAAATTCCCTATCACAAGATATTCATAGCTTACCTTTCATGTTCTCACACAATTATGGAAACAGCTCTTTCTCTGCTGTAGAGAAAGGTATTTCAAAATCAAAATGTTGATGCTACATTGTGCTTATTATTACTAGGTGCTCCAACTTCTAGAACATTTGAGAAGAAAAATTAAAGACTAGGTCATTCTTTTTATTCTCTAATTCCATCTCTGGGTTTCTATTTTCATATGCTGATAAACTTAGGTTGCACACCACTAATACTTTTTATGATTAGCTCAAACCCCAAAAGAGTGGAAAAACTTTAACAATTTTAATCAGCCAATAAGATTTAATATCATCTGTAAATAACAAACGTGATACAACTGAAGATCCCAGTGTTGTTTACATGTTGATTTTGCCAAAAATAAGTGCAGTTTTAAAAAAAAAAATTTCAAAAGAAACTCAAAAGTGTGAAAGATAAAATAAGATCAAAGGAATAATACCATGAAAAAAAAAAAAAGGAGACAGACGAAGTATAAAAACTAAATGCTGTAGTGACCCTGAATAGCCTGTGAAAGGATGAAAAACCCACTGTCTTTGAAATGATGAATCTGTGGTGGGTAGGAAGGTCATAAAGAACTTCAGAGAAAACTAGCTGCTGAAAAGAAGCTGGTCATAAGAAATCTACCAAAGGGGAAAAGAAACCTGCTGCCACAATCAGCAAATTTGAATATTCCGTAATGTTAGCCAAATGTCCAATCTTTGTAGTGGACTTTCCAGAGCACGGAAGTAGCTATTCTGTCACTCAACCTCATCTTCAAACATTAGTTTTCTACAAAATGTTTATTTTACATATATATGTATTATATGTATATGTGCATATATATATATATATGTCTATATATATATGTTTATGTTTTATATTGAATTATGTGTTGACTGTCATAAAATCGGGGACTTTGATCCTAAGATCTAAAGAGTGCTAAGCACAGAGTGGGCCTTCTAAGTAAATAAATTGAGATAAAGGAATTTTTCTCACATTTTCTTCTAGTCACCCTGTATTTCACTAGGAAACATCTTAGAAAGTATGCTATTCCACGCATTTTCTGTGTTCGTACAGAGAGCCACTTATGGTAGCAGTTCTTTCTACTTACTCTCTTTCTCCTCCCATGGGTGATGACATCTCTGATTGGTCAACATTGGAAGAACAAGGAGCACACAAGATGTAGCTCCTCCTGGACTTTCTAGCAGAGCCCAGCTCTCCTTTGGATAGGACCATGCTTCCTTGAAGCCTTATGGTGTTGGCCATGTTTTCCAGCCCAGGCAGTGATTTACTTGGTTGGTATTCTCAGTAGAAATGTTGCTCATGTTGTCCAACAACTTTATCAGCAATAAAGCTAGCATTATGATTCAGTTGTGCTCAGTAACTACATTTACCTCTCAGGGGATGTGGCTCAGTGATCAAAAAAACAAAACAAAACAAAACAAAATTTTGCGTGTTTATTCTCTGAGAGCCCTTTGAAATATATCTTACAGATTATACTGCTGAAAAAAAGGAGGTAAATTTTTAGGGAATTGAGATCCAGTAAATGTATGTGTTGACCATATAAATAATATTTTGACTTAATCATACTATGTTGTGATCTAAAAACAAAGGGACAAAACCTTACAGATTTTCACTAATTCTGAATCATTAAACCCATAAAATACTAGAAGATTTTGTTAAGTTCTAGCAAACATTTTAATCACCAAATTGCCATTTTTTAAATATCCAGTGTTGATATTTATGTATTTTGTTTATAAGATCAAAATATTTATAGTCTGCTTAGAATAAATGGAGTCAATTCTATACATTTCAGTATATCTTTTAGGTTTGTATCAGAACTCTAATGTATTTTTACATGTCATTTTCTCATTACTAAAATACCTTTACATGTATTGGTTTTTGCAGAAAATTTTCTCCAACTACTTTGTAAGTGTTATCAGTTCATGGTAATATGCAGCACCTATGTAGGACAAAATACAAGTGATGACTTTGTAGCTCCTAAAAGGGTTCTTGTAGCAAGATCAAATTTTTATAACATAAATATCCACTAAGTAAAATTAAAAATACATATTTGTATTATAAGCTAATGCTTTAGGTTACTTTTCCTTTAAAATACTGTAATTTTATATTAATTTTAATGAGAATTACTATACTCATAAAATTTTTTATCTGCTAGAAAAAATTAGAATTGAATACAAGATAGAATAAATGTTTTCAAAAGTCCATAACATTGCTGAATTATTTCTTTATGGAACTTCTACATTGGAATACAAAAACATGGCCCAAAACAAAAATAATAGAAAATGAAAAACCAGATAATCTAGATCTCTAAAATAATTAAATATGAACTTAAGTTTGACAAAATTTACTACTTGAAAGTGTCATTCATTAGGATTCTATGGGATTTGACCTATCATGTATTAATTACAAACAGAATATGATCAAATTTCTGCAATTATATGACTTTCACTTTCCAGTGAAATTCTGAAATCGACCTGCATTTTAGCTTTGAGCAAAGCACATCCTTTTTTCATTATAATTTTTATTATTCTGTTCCCTGACAAGACTTTTTCAAAATATTCTGGTGGATTTCCTGCACAATCTACATGATTGGTTTTAAAGTGTTGTTTCCAGAATTATAGTTTCATGTAATTGTTGCTAAGAATCTTTTTTGCACAAAATGTCCATTTTTAGTTCCATTTGTGTTTCTCCCATAAGAATGTTTTATGCTTTTACTTACATTTTTTTATGCTGAATGACACTTTTTGAATTTTGTACTACTTATAGGTGGGTGGGGTGATGCTGCTGTACTGTTAATGGGCAAATACATTGTGGAGACAGCAACTTTATATCATGGTCTGTTTGGAATGGTATAGAATTGATTCCTTCTCTTGCACAGTTCACATTTCACCAGCTTCAACCCACTGATTTACACTATGTATCTTTACAAGTATTTTCCTTACTAAGCAGATTGATATCACAAACTTGATAGGATAAATTGAGAACACAACTTTACCCTTGCAATCTTGCCCAAAATGTATAATCTTATGTCGATTACCTGAAAATCCTGGAAGACCATGAGTTGAGGGAAAAAATTTACTGATATAAAATCACTGAGCAGGCCCAGAGTGATGGCACAGTCCTTGTAATCCCAGTGACTAGGGAGGCTGAGGCAGGAAGATCATGAGTTCAAAGCCAGCCTCAACAAAAGTGAAGTGCTAAGCAATTCAGTGAGATACTGTCTCTAAATAAAATAGAAAATAGTGCTGTGGCTCAATGTTCAAGTGCCCCTAAATTCAGTCCCCTACCCCCCCAAAAAAAATTACTGAGCAGTACTCTTCAAATGCATCAATTAAGGTCAGTAAAGGCAAGCAAAGTATGAGGAAGTTTTACATACTGGAGGAGACTAATAACAAATAACTAAATTAAAGGTGGAGTTCTGGATAGGATCCTAGAATAGAAAATGACATTGATGAAAAAAATTGAAGAAATTTGTAAAGAAGGCAATATTTTGAAAAATGTTTAAAAAAATATTTAATGTATTGTACCTTAAAAGGTTTAACAATGAAAAAGAAGGAGGAAGAAGAGAAAGGGAAGAAGTAAAAGAAGAAGAAGAGGAGGAGAAGGAGGAGGAGGAGGAAACAAATTATAGTAGAAAGCTAGATATTTCTGGGATTCACGCATGTGAGTATATAGGTTTCCACATGCTATCTTATCTACTGCACTATGGACTAGCATGTCCTGAGCAGGGAAGTGACAACTGTTCATTTTGTTTTGATGTAACAGTGAGCCCTGTTAACCTCCAGGTGAATGGTTCATTCAAGTTGACCCAGGAAATGTTCCTTTGAAACAGATGATGAGCACATTTACTACACACATCTCCTCAGTGAGATACACAGCAACAATCTCAGTCTGAAAGGAGTTGCCATAACCTACAAGAACACAAGGAGGTCGCCTGCTGCCACCCACACTATCTGGGACTGTGACAGAAGGCACATGGTCAGGATCCCACTGGCCTTTCAAAAGACTTTCTGTTATTCTCACATGAGTCTTTATCCTTCTCAAGAAACGTTTTGGAATCTTTTGCTTTGGGCATATCTACCTAACGGTGCCCATTACCAGTAATTTGTCTGTTAATGGTTTTTCTGACTGGGTGAAGGAAATTGAATTTTTCAGAAGTGCTCGTCCCATGGAAGGTCCAAACTGAAGATAAGTTTGAAGTCTATGTGTTCACCTGCCTTTATATTTCATGTTCTCATAGTAGCAGCTGGACAGCTTATCTTTTTTCCTCTCTTCCTGAATATTTCTTCTATTATAGTAGAAAACAAACTTTATGTCCCTTAGTTTTATTTGAGCTAGCCATTTATCCACCCAAATGTGGCAGAATATTTTATTAAACAATAAAGTATTTCACTTTCATTTGCCAGTTGAATTATTTTTGCTCCTTGTTTCATCCATTCCATACCCCATCTGTTAGGATGAAAAGTAGAATGCTGTTTGATTTATTTATTTTGGAATGTTAGAAGTTCAGAATCAACTGAATCCAAAGGTTTCCAAATGTTACTACACTTGTGGGAGGGGGGTTGTTATAAAAGTCCTGAGGCTTATACTGCACTCCACAGCAACTAAATTGGAAAGTCTGGGTGTGAGAACCAGTATTATAGAGCAACATGTAAAACAAATAAACAAAGAAAACTAAAAAGTTTCTCTTCCAAAACACAATTTGTGAATAAAATAAACATTCTTAAAGGTTTTGCTGAGTTTACAACAAATTAATGCAAATCATAAAAGACTCAAAAGCCAAGTCATATTAAAATTCTCAAACTCATTATTAATTAGAAAATGCAAATTAAAACAATAATTACGTACAGTTTCACACCCATTGTGGGAGGCCATTCTCACAGGTGATTTGAGTTACCTCCCTGGCTGGGTGAGAGGTGCTTAGACACAGCTGTGTCAGAGCTTTCCCCACCCTTCTCAGGTCCAAGGGCGTGTCCATGCAGAGGCCTGTCTGGCCAGTGCCCCAAAGACCCAGTCGTCACCCCTGACCTTGAGATGCTGCCCCCCTTAACCTTCATTGGATGGTATTTTCCCTTGAATTTTTTGTTCCCCAATAAAAGTCAGCTCCCTGGCGTGTTCTCTCTCTCTCTCTCTCTCTCTCTCTCTCTCTCTCTCTCTCTCTCTCTCTCTCTCTCTCTCTCTCCCTCTCTCTCCCTCCCTCCTCTCTCCATAGCCTCAAGTAGGTGGCTGGAGGTGGGAGCTAGGAGAAGCCATTCTGGAGCTGGTTTTAAAGGTAATTAGAGTCTTGTCTCTTTAATTTAAAACTCCCAAGCGTTTTGCTCATGGTTCGAACCTTCTTTAATGAAGCCAGCGCGGGTCACAGGCTAGAACCCATTAAATTTAAAAAGTTTTTTAAAATAGCAATAAGATATGGGATAAGAGAAACTTTCATTCATTGTTGGCAGATTTGTAAATTGGCACAGACCTGTTGGAGAGCATTTTCTGTACTCTCCAGTGAAGCAGAAGCAGAAGGTACACATATAATATATCTCAGCAATTATACTGCCCCCCAAAATGGCCACAGATGCCAAGGGAGGTGTGTTCAGGAATATTCATTACTAAAAAAATTTAAAAAGGATCTAATTTCCATTCAAGAGAATAAATCAAGGTGTTGTTTTGTTTACACAATAGAGTAACATCCACTCATTAAAACAAAGGAGCATGAACCTCTTGTATTAGTTTTGATATTTATTCTAAAAATCAACTCAAAACCAAAGAATTATCACAAAATATAATATCTTTAATACAATTTTAATGTATGCCAAATAAATTATGCATTGTTAGGAGACAACATATAAAAATATATATAAAAATTTAAATGTAAATATTTGGTAAGTTACCTATAAGTAAGGGCAATGAAAATGAGATCTAGGAGAAATAAATCAGAGGCTTCAATGACATTATATTTCTTAAGGTTGGTAGTAGATGCACAGTATATTATTAAATATATTTTCTTATGTCAGAAATAATTTAGCAAGTAATAAGTTGTTCACTGCCATTTTAGCCACTGAAAATGTCATGACTCAGTTTTATATTTTATTTTCCAGTTTGGAAGTCTCTTGGTCTAAGTACATAATAATTTTTGAGCCCCTGTCTTTTAACAATATTTCTAACCTATAGTTATATCTGCCTAAACCAGAAAGTTTCAATGTATAAATTTTAGATCAGGATTTCTGACAGTTAAATCCTTTAACCTATAATTATTTTTCAAAGTGAATAAGTGAAGATTTTTTTCCTTAGACTATTTGTAGTTCTCTACACCACATCTAAAACTTTAGAGACTGTTTCTCTGACCACTTCTGAAGACAGATATACCTGCCCAGTAATTCAATAATTTTGTGGCTATACTCAGTGGCACAAGAATGTATTAGCAGGGATTAATTCTGCCCAAAGTTTCTGCCTCCCTAGTGGAGATCACAAGGGTCCTCACATCCTCCATCATTCCCAAAATGTTACCACTTCAGAAAATTCTACCTCAAGTGTTGTAATGCAGGATGTAATTTCTAGTTTACCTTATTAGTTGGACTGATCTAATTGTGTTTTATTTCTGCTTTGGTGAATGATTATCTCATTCCTAGTTTTAGTAAAGATTTTTAACTGCAGGTTTTTCAATGGATCCCCCTTACCAATGGCTCCCTTCATAGATTAGGTTTTCCATACTACTCCCTTTATGGAACAGATGTCTTTTGGCATGGTCCACTGGGAGATAATCCTTCTTTCATTTCCTACCCCCAAAACATTTAGAATAATATAGTAAGTATCCTTCAACCCCAAATTCTGCTAATCTACCACAAATGTCTTTCTCCTTGACATTATGATATGATCATGATAACCATCTAAACTCTTAGGTAGGTTATTTTCTGCTATCATTCTGGATAGTTGGTACAATGATAAAGGTGTTTGAAAAAGAACTCTAAATGAGAACATAAAAAAAACCCTCCAATGTCCTTTAGTATTACTAAATAGAAAAGGTTACAAAGAAAAAGAGACAAAAAAAGCAATCCTAATTGGGAAGGGGCAAATTTCAATCAGACTCCTCCCATGCCAACCTGCTCCTAATGGTTTTGTTCATGGATCATTTAACAATGGGGGCATGTTCTGAGCAATGCAGGCAATTTTGTCACTGTACGAACCTCATGGAGTGTACTTCTACAAATCTAAATGGTACAGCCCACTACATACTTAGGCCATATGACATAAAAACTCACATACATGGGCTGAGGTTCTTCAATGGCAGAGTGCTTGCCTAGCACTAGGTTCAATCCTTAGCACCAAATGAAAATAAAACAAATAAAGTGAAGGTATTGCCCATCTACAAGTATAATTTTTTTTTAAAATTCATATACACAAGCACACACATACTATACATGTGTTTGATATATGTATTCTGTGCTATATATAATTCTTTATGTTATTTTAAGGAAGCTTGTTAGGTGTTTTCATGCCAGGATCATAAGTATTTGAAAGATGCACTGTGCTATGAGATTATACCTATGATAATACTAGATCACAGGAATTTTCTAACACCATTATAATCTTATGGCACATATGGTCATTAACTGAATGAAAAATCACCATGGAGCCCATGATTTTGTGATTTGAGGAAGACTCCTTCTGGTCCTTTAAGAAACTCTCTTGGAAATGCTTCTAAAGTTTCTAAAGTCCTACTAAGTCCTAACAGTTCAGAAAGGTCTTTTTACATCCCTACCTGACCACCAAGAGAAGGTGAATTGCTTTCCTAGCAGACCCAAATCTTATGCCTTCTTCTAATCCTTAGTACACATAAAATTATTATCTGGAAAATAGTACAAATTTTGGAATTGACATATGCGATTATTTTTGGTCAGAATTCTTGTTACCAAAACCAAAACAAACAACTGAAATGGAAAGGAATTATTCAAAGTATAGCAATTTCACAAACATTTTCAGTCTGAGAAAATAAATTTCAAACTGAGATTCCAAAAATGACTTTCTATCCCACATTGTAGAACAGGCTTATTGAAAGAGATGTTGGTTCTGCCATGATCACAATACTACATATTATGAGGACATTTCACTCTTACAGTTTCAGACCTCTGTGAAAATCAGCATCAGCAACAGATACACACTAGGTACTGTGTCTCTTAGATGCATATAAATGGTGGAATCTAAGTTTTATATCTGAACCTTAGCAACGACCAAGGAAGGCTTTATGTTTTTTTTTTTTTTTTTTTGTATGTTTGTTTTCTTGTCTTTATTTTCCATGTGGGAGGTTGGGTTTGGTGGACGATTCTAAATTGAGAAGGCAAGATTTGTTCCACAGGGACCATTAAAAGGTAACATGAAGATAAATGAAGTATGTAGGTAATTGCTCAGGTTAGTAAAACAGACATCCAATCCAATTCCCACTCTTGACTTCTCAATCACAAAATAATAGCAATATCCTAGAAAGTAATATATTATGACTGTCCACATAAGAATATAACCATGTGTCTTATAGCAATGTTTCAGTCAGTGACCAACTTGTATGGACCATGGTGATTCCAGAAGATCATAAAAGAGCTGAAAATTCCTCATACCAACTAACATTATAGTCATCATATTGTTACAGTGCAAGTCATTTCTCAAGTGTTTGTGGATATGCTGGTATAAACAAATTATTAAGCTTCTAGTTGCAAAAAGTGTAACAATATACTATGTATAACATATAATACTTGATAATGATAATGACTTTACTCTTGGTTTATGTATTTACTATACTGTACTTGTTTATCATTACTTTAGACAATATTTCTACTTATAAAAAAAAGAAAGTCATTGTAGAACACTATGCCGTGTTATACACGGCATAATTACATTATTCTTTATGGTTAAGTATAACTACATTGTGTAGATTATGCCTCATTTTGAACTAAATTGAAGATTAACTTAGAATTTCTTTTAGTTTATGGGGACATTTACTTCAGTAGTATTGTTTGCCACAAAACGTGACAAAGTTTTCATCATGTTATAAAAGAAAATCAAAAGACAATCTTAGGTTACATCAATAGGTCTGACACAATAGTACAGTATAATCCAGAAACTTTCTCTTTCATTTATTCTTTGCATTCTTACTTTCTACTGAAGTAATGTGCTTTAAACACATTTTGAAACTTCTTATGATTCAATGCAATATAATATCTCTGCTTAAAAACTTTTTTCTAACTAAAGAGAATGATTCAGAGAATGAAACTCGGTGCCAAAGAAAGGAATTATTTGAATATTTGTCATTATTAATGTTAAATGCTTAGAAGAATTCCTTTAAAAGCACCTATTAATTATGACTTGCACAGACTTTGCTTCCAGGGTTTTGAAAGAACTTTTCATCCCTAGGATAGCTTATTCATGTTGCAGCATATAGTAGTAATTGAATTATAAACTAATCAAAGAGAATTTGATAAGATTGGAACAAATAACTTATTGATTTTGAAATGTTTTTACTTTCAACATCACCTTCATTCATCCATCCCTTTGTCTTTGGGTCATAATATATGTCACTTTAGAATTTTTCCATTATAACAATAAGCTGGTTGTGTTTTTTAAAGTATACATGACTGGTTAAAAGAGACAATGTAGATGAGATTTTCCTATAGTATTACTGGTGTATGATCGGACTCCAGCTATGTATGATATTTGAACATAAAGAAGACAGGATGTCAAGAAAATATTGGATCACACTAATCAATACCAAAACACAGGTAAACCATAGCTTGAAGTGATTTCAACTGGCATCTAAAATAATTCATCTATGTTTGTTAAGTAAGTAAAATTTGTAGTAAACACTTTTCTCCCGTAAATGGAAAAGATTAATTGCAGTGTTAACCAAATCTCTTTCATATACAGGATGACTCATTTTTTTCTTTTGTTAAGAGTACATTAATCATTTCAGATGAGGTTTCTGCTAGAGTCTAATTAGTAACTAGATAATGCTTATAATGTGTTTTCTTCAGCTTCATGCTGCTTAATTTTCTGCCTTGATCTTACCATGTGTGCATTTCAAAATAACACAAACCTATACTGTTTTTGCATTATCTTCCAAATAAGTCTGCCATAATAGTTGGAAACAAATCACCTTTCAATAAAATAAAGAAGGTTAAAGATAACTAATCTTGAATTCTATTGGAAACATGGGGAGTGTAATGCCAACCCAGTGAAAGGAAATGTAAATATACTTCTGGTATCAGTGTTAGTTACTATGAATCCCTCAGGAATTCAGGACTTTCATTAGACTTGTAAAAATACTAGCTTTGCATTATTTTCACTTTAGAATTATGTATTAATTTTTGTATAAGCCACTATTCTGCATTGCATCAGTAATATGTTCTATGAGCAGAATCCAGGCCTATTTCTGAAACCATTGCTATTTTGTGCCTAACTTACATTAATAAATAAATGTGAATCATGTATGCCATGACTCCTTCAGGGGGGTAAAATATGGTAATCACCATAATTCATGAAAAAATCCAGACACCTAATCTCTTCCTCATCCTAAATTGTTATATTCATTATAAACTTAATTAGTAATAATAGCAGAAGGCATTAGTTTCATCAGATAGAATTACATTCTACTGATTGTAAGGGCATTGCACTTCTAAACTGACAAATTCATCACCAGGTTTCAGAGAAGTGTTCCCTGTGATTCTGGAGAGCCATGAAATGTACTGTTACTTATTCCTTAAGATTACAAGTTTTATTCTTCCTATATTTGCACTTGGTGAATGAAAGTACTAATAATACATTTTATGTTCCTTCTGCCTTATATGCATGAAAGACTTAGAACCAGAATTCCATGAAATGATTCTATTCTCTTTTAAATTTATAATTTTAATGACCCATGTTTGTAATGCATTTTCTATTATACAGTATAATTTTACAGACATTGTTTCAATTTGTTGTCATACCTCTCATTTAATGACACTTGTTACTAATTCAATTTTAATAGAACTAAGTTCCAGAGAACAAAATTAATGAATTTTCCCTAAGTTGAATAGCTGGAAAGAGAATTTCACCTAGTTTTTCCACTTATAAAACTCATATAGACTTCCACTTTATGTGTGTGTGTGTGTTTTAAGTGGTAGGCACTAGTTTTATGAAATCCTCACTGGCTTCCAGGTAGCATTTAACTGTTTAATCATTTGAAACTGACAATGTTTAAAATTGGTTCAAGAGTCTGTATGTTTTATAGTGATTTAAAACTTATACATATAGGCTCATATAGTAAGCAGCTGTATTTTTCCCACTTAAAAAAATAAAGTCATTGGTGCTGAATATTTTTAATATGAAAAACAAATGAGCAAGCCGGGTATGGTGACACTTGCCTGCCATTTCCGTGGCTCTGGAGGCTGAGATAGGAGTATTGCTAGTTCAAAGCCTCCTCAACAAGGACAAGGTGCTAAGCAACTCAATGAGACTCTATCTCTAAATAAAATACAAAATAGGGCTGGGGATGTGGTTCAGTGGTTGAGTTCCCCGAGTTCAATCTCTGGTACCCTCCACCCTGCAACAATGAGCAAATGCTAGTGATTATTATGTTCGACCTCCCAGCTGGAGGAATGTCTAAGAAAATAAAAGAAAAATACATACATATAAACCTAATAATTACATGACATAGCTTTCATTTGAGTTCATCAAATGATATTACCTTACAAATTAAAATAACACTGACCAACTTTTTTTAAAAAACAATTCACATAAATATATTTTGTCACTTGATATTTTCTTAAAATTTATCTTAATAAAATGAGAGTTGTAACTAGTTATAAAATAGTGTATGAATTTGAGGGAATTTTAGAAATTGCCTGATAAGTACACATCATTACCTGAATTAGTATCTCACCAATAGAGACATCTAAATGTGTGACTTTCATTATTCTTTCTACTAACATTGGTTTCAATAGGTCCTCATTACTGTGTAATATTAAATTTCCAAGTGCTAAGTGTCGGTTTGGGTGTTAGGTGCATTGCATAAGGAAAGCATGCTTCTGATTTTTCAGCTGGGAAAACTGAGGCTTAGGAAAATAAAGCTACTTACCAGAGTTTATACAAGGAGAAAGTGAGTTAACAGAGATTGTTCTGACTGAGTCACTTGGACTTTTGCTCTTTATCACTTTGCTATTCAGAAGTTGATAATTTACTCTCCAGATTTTCACTGCCTGATCAGCTCTGGACACATTTCTGAAGTGGGAAAAGTCAAATTCTTTCTCTCTTTTTCTTTTTTCATTTTTCCTTTGCCAATCTATTCTGCTCTGGTACTTAAAGATTTTAGAATTTAAAGAGAAGATAAATTACTGGATATTTTGGATATCTTAATATACTTGCCTGATAAACAAAACCTTCCCAAAATGATGGGAAGGTAATATGGGATTGAAGAAATACCTTTCTTTTCCCTAACCCATCAGCTTTTATCCAAGGGAATGTCTGTGTTATCACTATATTTCCTGATTTTAGAGTATTATTGAAACTTTTTCACATTATACATTCTAGAATACCAAAAAGTAAAAAACATTCTAGAATACTAAAAAGTATGGCTACTGTAATATTTTGTGCAAGATTTAGGATTCCTGTAGGAAATTCTTAAACTTGTCCACAATCCAGGAAAAAAGCTTAATAATCTCATTTTGCAAATAGGAAATGCTAAGACTGTCCATCTTGACTCATCTTCCCCTCTTTTCTTGAACACTTCAGTCGTTTAACAAGTTAGATATTGCCTTGTTTATAGAATCATAATAAAAATTATTCCATACCAATTTTCATCATTTGTCAAATAAAAGTATTTCTTTGAGACAACTAAAATTTTTCATATCTAGAATATGAAGATTCAAAGTAGGTCTAAATTTTCAGTGTCATAGAAAAATGTCTTTATGTTACAACTTTTATCTATCTCTCACATTTTTTGTGTGTGTGAATTAAAACTTCTTTCTCATGAAAGTATGTGTGTGTTTTCCTATATTTCTATAGATAAAGTCTCTCCAAAAGCATAATTTATATAACATCCTTCAGTTCTTTAGATTTTTATATATTTTAATAAGATGGAATATTATTTAACCTGTCTCTTTTCCAATTTCTACATAACATATGAGTTATTGCTCATCATCCATGGGTTAGGTAGAAAATAAAATGTGTATATATAACATTATGCATATAAATTAAATTTTAAAGGTACATGGATAACTCTTTAATATAATTGCCCGATAAACATGTGCATAAGTAACATATGTTAGAGTCTATTCAATAGGTAAACAAATGATAAATTTGAAATGACTTTTTAAAAATGCATTTTTTAATGAAGTGTATCAAATGGGAGAATTGAGAGTACCAATACTCATGCAATTTATTTGAAGAAACAAATTGATTTCTCAGGTCACTTTACTCATCTGTAAAATACAAAATGGTTTGATTCTCATAAGTGTTGCTTAGTGCAAATAATGCCCGTAAAGCATTTTTAAATTTACTTAGAAAGTATAATAGGTTTTTTAAAAACTGGAGATCTCTTCAAATGGGAAACAAAAAAAGAAAAGAAAAGAAAAGAAAAAGCTGCTAGTTGTGAGAAAAAGCAGGAAAATGGACTTCCTTTTTACACATAGCTTTCTCTGTTATTTGTGTCAGGCTTGAATTGTCTCAAGTCCTGATTTTTCTACACTGTAATCCGTGTACCTACTTGAAAATGAAGCCTGCATCAGACTTGTTCACACAGATTCTATGGGCTTGCCTGGTGCACCCAACCTCACCCATTTCTTCCTACCTCACTTGCAATCCCCAAACAGATACACATAAAGGTTCTTTATTGTTCCATTATCATGAGTATGGTACATATTTTTGCAAATTTATTTGTGCCACATGTGTTCAACCTGCTTGAAACACAGTGTAGTATAATGGTTAGAATATGCAATGGCATGTCATTTAATCTTTTGATATGAAATCTCAGTTCTGACAATTATTGAATGTGTAAGCCTGGACAATTTCCTCAATATTTATAAGCTGTATTATTCTATTTTGTGAAATGAAACATCACAGGGTAAATCAATCCATGCTAAAACATATGACGCTTTGCAAGTGATTTTTAAAGCATTTTGTCCTCCTCTTCCTGTGATGGTTTTCATTGTTAGGGGTACTCATTGGTCAAATAACATAAACTGATTTCTATGTTTAGTCATTCCTGAGTATATAGCAATAACTATGGTATAAGATATTGGATGAAGAATAATGAAAGTATTCAACATTTTTGTCACCAGAGCCCAGCATATATTAAGTGCACAATACCTATTTATTCTGTACAGTTCAAACATTTGATAAGTATTAATTATACAAGCAATGGTAGAGAGTACGACAAATTTGATATGGAAAAGCATTTGAGGAATTTCTTTCAATATGTTGATAATCCACCTGATTTCTGTCTTCCATTTCTGTTGTTTTAAATCAAACAACTCCATGTAGAATGCTTCAGATATGTGATTTTCAAATTTCAGCATGCATAAAAATCATTTGAAGAATTTGCTAAAATACTCCCAGATTTATCAGACTTTAATGGAGCTTAAGAATTCATATTTATGGGCTGGGGATGTGGCTCAAGTGGTAGCGCACTCGCCTGGCATGCGTGTGGCCGGGTTCGATCCTCAGCACCACATACAAACAAAGATGTTGTGTCTGCCGAGAACTAAAAAATAAATATTAAAATTCTCTCTCTCTCCCTCTCTCTCTCTCTCACTCTCTCTTATAAAAAAAAAGAATTCATATTTGTAACAAATCCCCAGGTAAAACTGATCTTCTAACAACCACTATTCTAGGTATACCAGGGATTAAAATTCTCCTTCATTGTTTTCTTTTGACAAATTACTATATACTTCATCATATTTCTACAGTTAATGATTCCAATGATAGTTTTAAAGCAACACTGTCATATTTAAACATAAAGAAGTATTATCTTGATAAGAAAAGTTGATACTGGTACTTGATCATGAATTAATTAATTAATAATAATTAATGAATTAATGAATTAATAAAGAACAGCACTTACTGTCTTAATCCTTTTGCCATTAACTAAAAATCACACTACCTGTTAATTTATTTAACTCATAATTTGTCTATATTTTATAATTATTAATTTTTCAAACTAAGATTTTAAATGTTTTTTTTTTGGAAAATTACAGACTCAATTGATTTTCAATTTATCCTGTCACTTGAATAGTGCCAAATTTGTGTTCGGAATCACCTAAATGTGTTAAAGTAATGATTTTAGATCTAATGGATATTAATTTTTGTCAAAAAACCTTGAAAATATATGTGCTTACAAGGTGTCCATAGACATTTTTCTTCAAATATTTGAAAACAATTTTCTTAGGAAAACATGCTTTCAATTGAAAATAAATGCATAGCAATCACTGATGTTAATGATGAAGAGATTAATAAATGAACTATCAACAGCTAAGTGCATTCTAATTCCAAACCTGAACTTGAGAATTTAGTTAGAAGATCATGTAAACATGTTTAGAACATTAAAGTTTTAGAAAGTTACTATTTTCTTGTATTAAACAACTTTTAAAGCTAAAAAGATTGCCATAAATATATAGTGAGTGAGGAAAACTTGAAATACTAAATACCTACATTTATGTTAATTTTGTGGTATTTTTTAACTTTTTTCTTTTTTGGTGGGGGGGCTTCTTTCCTATCCAGAATAAGAAATTGAAGAGGTATGAGGGTGAATGTGTACATGTGTATGTGCAGGTGGGTATACTATTAATTTTATTAGAATTTATGCTGTTATTATTATTATGCAATCATATAGTCTTGTAGTGTTCTGATGACTAAATTATTAAGACATTAAATAAAAGGTAGGAATTGGTTATATAAATATTCATTGATACATTGAGCAAAAATAATTCTTTAAGTATGCATTTTTAATTGGATGCAATATGAACTTGAGTTTTTAAAGATCTTAAGCTCTGTTTGTCATATATAGTCCTATATTTTCAATGAACACAACAGGTTGTTCATGTTCTTTCTATTGCTCCCTGCAACAAGGGTAGGTGGGAGACAGGCAGGATCAGCCTGTTGTCTCAGAGGGGCTGAGCGAGAGGGTAAGGGACGACTGCCCAGTCCCCATCCCAAGATTGGGAAGAAACCACACTGAGCCAGGAGTTGTGTCAGCAGTGAAGGCGCTACAGATCTCAGCTTTATTGTGTCAGGGACAAGGTTATATAGTGATAGAAGGAGGGTGTAAGGAGAGAAAGTAGCAAGAACCAATGGGGAGCAGTTACGTCACTATCACCAAGGGCCTAGGCAGATTTCAGGTTAAACCATTAGGTGGGGCTAAGGTTAAAAGCCTGCGCCCACCAATCCAGCCAGGTCACGTATATGGAAATGCTCTAGAAGAGCCCATGAGGCCACCTCAGCCAACACCCAATAATGGCCGCGGTCCCAAAGGAGGTAAAAGGTTCCAACATCCTTCTTCCCAAATTATTGAAGGCCTAAGTTAAGAAAATGTCAGTAATTGGGAAAGTACTTTTTCCAATTAATTTTTAAATATAAATGTGTTATTCTGCTATAAATAGATTATTTAGGAATACTATTAATATTGGCTCAATTATATGGCTAATAAGTTTAAGACCTTTAGTGAATGTTACAATATATGACCACATTTTATATTACATCTATAAAAATGGTTGTAAACACTATATTTAAATTAAAAAAAAAAAGTTTTATCAGCCTGGAGAACAGTTAGGCAGTGTTCTTGAAGGTGAAAGGATTTTTAAAGATCCAGTTAGAACCAGATCTCTATTTTGAATAGTTTCTTCTTTTCCCCTAATAAGGTGGATTTTTCTGTGGATCTTTTTACAAGGTTAACTTGGATTAAATGATTTCTTTTTAACAGGATTTAATTTACATAACAGTCAGTTTGGCTTGAGCGCTCTCTTCTCTCTCTCTCTCTCTCTCTCTCTCTCTCTCTCTCTCTCTCTCTCTCTATATATATATATATATATATATATATATATATATATAAAAATTGCAAAAAGAAAAGGTCACATAGTGAGTTATTTTAAATCTTTAAAAACATTTGATGATTGATTCTTCGAGCTGGATACTAAAAAGTATTGCATGAGTAAAGATGGGATAATTTTGAAAAACAGAGTACTGGTTTTTGATAAAACTCATTATTATTGCACAATATCATGGTATAATATTCCCTTGAAAGAGATCCCTACTATATGAAGCATGGGAATTTTCCTATGAATGCCTTTTTCCTTTTCCTGCTTAGCTCCAGAATGCCACTTAAATGTTAACAATTTTAGTTTTATTTTCTTTTTATTTTCAGTATTATCTGGGTTTTACGGAGACCAGAAATAACAAATTGATAATACTTATAATATTTGCTTTTTTTACAGGTCAGAGATCACATTGATACAATGTTTGCATATTTTATTGTTCCATATTAAACAAAATGGTGAGTTTTCTTGACATATTTGTACATATACATCAAGAGAGAATTTGATCAATATTACTCTCTAATATCTTCCCCACTTTTCTGTCTTCCCTCCCCTTCACTCATGCCCTACAGAATAATTTCATCAACTTTCAGAAAATAGCTCTCTGTTGACTTTGCATCTAGCTTAGACTTCCTCCTGTATGTGCAATAGAAGACATGTGCTTACACATGTAAATTCCTTGAGTGCTTCATATTCAACATTTCTAAAAGAGAGCACATTTTATTTTTCCTTGGGGTTAATTGAGTGACTGATAACCATCTCCAGTTGCCAATCAAATTAGCCAAGTGAGTCAAATGAAAGGTCTCCTAGACCCTTGCCTTTCATCGTCATTTATACTTCATCAAGTACTCTGCCTTCAAATTTTCTTAAAACCAACAATCTCTGTGTGTATTTTTCTGTGAAGTTGGCTGTCAGTAGCTCTCATTGGCTTCTCAGGAAACTTCTTTGTGATTTTTTGTGTTCATTTTTCCCCTTCCTAAAAATAAACCATGGTTGTGACACTTTTACTCCATATTGTCATAAGAGTAATTTCTGTAACATAGTCCATTAATACGTTCAGTTTAAATATTTATAGTTTTCTAAGTTACCTATGTCACTTTTTATCATCACAAGCAGCCATTGTTATACTCATTACATTTTTCATCAACTGTTAGTACAATTTTTTTCTTTTTATTTGGTATAAATATACTCAATACTCCATATCATCAGAGGATTGATTCTAGGATCCCCATGAGTACCAAAATCCCAGGATGTTCAAGTTACATAAAATAACATGAGATTTGCATAGCACCTATCTTTGCAAATCTTCCTGTATACTTTAAATAAATCATCCCTAGATCGCTTATGATATATAAATTGTTGTCAGCTTTTTTATCAGCTTTTTCACTGCTGTGACCAAGAACAATTTCAAGGAAGAAAATGTTGATTTTCTGCTCACTGTTAGAGAGGTCTCAGTCCACAGACAGCTGGATCCATTCCTGGGGGCTTTAGGTAAGGCAGAACATCATGGCCAAATAGTGTGACAGAGGGAAGCAGTTTGAGCTAAACTCAGCTCACAAAATATATACCAAAGGCACACCCCCCCAATGACCCTCCTCCTCCAGCCACACCCTATCTGCTATATTCACAACTTACTTAATCACTGTCAGAGGATTAGTTTTCTGATTGTATTAAGGCTCTCACAACCCAATCATTTCAGCTCTAAACTTTATTGCATTATCTCATACATGAGTTTTGCGGGCAACCTTATATTGAAACCATAATGTATGGTATTGTTTAGGCAATAGTGGCAAGAAACAAGTCTGCACATGTTCAGTAAAGATGCAATTTTTCTTGAATATTTTTTAATCTATGGTTGACTGGATCATTGACTGTAGTTAAGATCACTGTGAAATATCTTGGTAAATGAGGTAAGAACAGTTTTTCACCTGTTCAGATTGTTAAAAAAATCAACAAGAATATATTTTGTGATTAAAAAATTATATAAAATTAAAATGTTGGTGTTCTTGCATAAAGTTTTATTAGAATAACTGTTCATTTGTTCATTGTATATGGCAGCTTTGAGGCTATGGTAGGTGAGTTAAATAGCTGAGACAAAGACCTATGTGGTGCTCTTAATCTCTTCATAACAAATCTCAGTGATGCAGTTATAACAGAATCTGAGGTCATATACTTTGCCATAATGATTTTACTTATTTTATCTAACTAATGTGTATTCATCATGTCAAAAAAACAAAGAAGAGAAACTGGGCTTAAGATATTATTTTGTAAGGCATATTGAATTTGGATTATTTTCTTAATGAATTTGATGAAATGTTTTGTCATTTAAATAATAGCTATACTACATTAATGAATATAATATATGTAGAAACTACCAGATTAAAGACCCATCACAATACTCCAAACTCATAGAAAAGTAATAATAAAAATAATTAGAAAATGGGAAAAAATTGCTCATGAAATTTTAAGAAGCAAAAAATAACACTGCAACTAATATTCATTCCTAAATAGTTAATTCATTATCCAAGCAGAAAAAGTCATTATTAAATTGCTAAGTAATTACATCATGTTTTGTTGTAATAGCTGAAAAAATGTGTTCACAGAAAATGAATCACTTAGTCTTTTGAGAAGAACAATTATACAAAGAATTGAGAACATTGGGAGCAATATTAATAGTCAAAAAAGGCAAATAATTTTGAATAGTTTTCTTGGCTCTTAAGGAGTCAACAAATGCTATTGATTCTTCTCAGTTCTTCTGCATTCAAGGAGTTGATGCTGAGTTTAAAGTAACTGAGGAATTAGCCTCTGTAATAATCTGCACTGAAGAAGGGGAAATTGGTTTCCAAGAAGTTGAGAAAACACAAATCAGGAAAAATCTGAAAACATCACACAGAATTTGTTAAAATGTGTTCCAGTGGAAGGTGATAAAAATATGTGTGGAGAATAAAGAGGCTTATTTTGACAGTATCAAAAAGCTTACAAAAATGTATAAATATTGATTTTGTTGTTTTAATCTATTGTCTATTATTTAATCAGTAGTAAAAATAGGGAAATTTCAACTGCTCTCATTAATTAATCATTATCTGTTGTGTGGTATGCTGGTATGCTCTGCCACATAGTTCTGTGTAATAAAATAAACACATTTTACTGTAACTTTTTGAGGTCAGAGATGTGACTTAATATTTCCTGAAGTCATCTCTCAAATAATGTTCTCCATCTAATGGCTTCACATTTAGCTTTATTAAATACTTACTACTGCCTCTTAATGAAGTTAATATGAAATTATAAAATACAATGATGTCTATGAACAAAACTTATACTAGGGAAATATTATTTTCTTAACTAGCTTTGTAATCTAGATAATTCCAAGATGTTTTACTTACTCCTTGTGTTATCAGATTGTGAAATGAGAGCTGATATCTCTACTGCCACACTATGTTTGAAGAAGATTCATTTTCTGAGCCAATCTGCCATCTTAGTAGTGCTTTTTGAATGTTGATACAAATGCAAAGAAAATTTCCATATTTCAAAATTCATATATATCTTCAGCTGAAGAGCTTTCACCTATTTGAAAGTGATTTATCTGCAATGAAATGACATACTAAAAGTAAAATATAAAGAAAAAAATCTAACACAGTCCAAAGTATGTATTCAAAGTTATGATTATGCTCAATTAAATATATATGCTCATGAATTGATATCATATATGGCTTTGTTAATTTATGAGACAGGCATTTTTAAAAATAAAATACATAAAATTCCATTATAGACCAGTATCAACATGTAAATTTGATTTAAAATTTAAGAAAAAATTAAAAATTTATTAACCATAATGTATTCACCACAAAATAGACTTATAGTAGAAAAACATTGTATTCTATTATCATTATAATTTAAATTTTATTATTTTTTGGAAAATTATTTTCTACCTTGTACTTATATAAGTTCTTACAAAATTTCCTGGATTTTTTTCTCTTGGCCTCCAGAGATTACAATATTTGTTATTTTGTTCTTTACAAAAAGTTTTAACACTTGTTCTATATCATAATTTTGATTGTTGTTATAGAAATCTATTTGTCAGAACTTAAGAAATATTACACATAAAATTCAGGGAAACCAATTTTAGTACTCCAATCCTGTTAGACTGCTTAAAGGTCAGTTTAGTTTAATCATTTTCTTTTCTTGTCTTCTCAGAATTTAGTTTCTAGTGGTTTAAAATTTTGCAATTTCTAAAGCAAAAAGTTTGGGGATATTGATAACACTGATCTTATTTCTATGTCTTTTTCTTCTCTTTCTCACTTGGACATCAGAGTACTAGCTAGTTTGCCTTGGTTCTCTTCAATTTCTAATATTATCTAGCTTTCCTATCTGTTCTCCAAGGGCAGATGTGTTTGATGTAAGCCAAGCTGTCACAAGGAGAATGTAAATCTCTTGATATTCCTTCCTTTTGTCTCATAATTTTTATGCTTAATGCCGTAATTTAGACTGAGCCTTCATCATCAGCCATGGGGATATGTACCTAGTCTAATGACTTGTCTTCTTGCCTTAAGTTTTTCACTCATTCATCTCATCTTTCATATTCCTTAGCTTCAATTCCTTCAGACATTTCCCTTGGACTAACAAAATTACATTGTAAAATATATCCCATGACTTTTTCTCTCTGCCTATATCCGTAAGTACTTACTTCATTAAGAGTATCCTTCCCTCCTATGGTCCAATAAAATTGAACACTGTGCAGTTTTCTAAAGAAGCCCCATTGTTGTATATATTTCCAATTTTGCTTATGCTGCCTCATTGTTCTGGAAACGGTTGTGACGCTCACTCATCATCCTTTTATTTTACTTTATCTTCAAACTCTACTCATTTTCAGGGCTCAATTTACCCTTCAACTTCCATGTTATTCCAATCACTCAGTACTTACTCCTTTGTTCATTCACATTTAGTAACTGATAAACTTTTATTTGTGATAGTCAGCACCCAGTTTGGCTCCCTGTAACCTGGCCTCCTAATATTACCTTGCTTGCATAATACCCTCCCATTAGATTTGGACTGGACACTACTTCCAGAGTCTGGAGAATAGAAAAATGCAGAAGTGATGATGTGTGACTTGGACACTAAGTTCTCAAGGGCAGTTTGTTTGCCTTTGCTGCTGTTCTTTCTCTCTCAGCTCATTCACTGTGGGGTAAGCTATTGGCCACATTATGGATATCTCTTTGGAGAAACCCATGAAGGGATAAATTAATGTCAACAACCTTATAAGGATGTGGGCATGGCTTCTTCAACCCAGTTAAACTTTCAGGTGACAACAGACTCAACTGGCATCTTGACTACAATCTCAGAAGAGATCTTAAACTAGGACTACCCAATTAGAATGCTCCTGGGTTCTGAACCCTATAAAAGAATGTGATAATGAGTGTTTTGTTTTAAACTGTCAAGTCAAGTTTGGGGATAATGTGATATGCAGAAATATATATCAAATATATAAATCACAAAGGATAATAATCTTCTGTATTTTAACTCAGTTAATACTCCAGTAACCTGGGGAATTTGCCATGTCTCTCTTTTTCTTTTTGAGTAAGAATTTGAAACTTATAGAAGATGTTAAATGATTCCCAGTCTAGAGCAATTTTACTTTATAATAGCTGCATCTCCCTACCAACTATTAAATCGAATTACTACTTCAGAAAATTTCAAGAAGTTGAAGAATGGAAGAAATTGGAGGCATAGCAAAAAAATATACTGCAAGCTTTTAAACTCAATAAATTGATGATCTATTATAGAAAATCCTATAAATTGTTTATTCAATTCCAGGGCAATACACTAAAACATAATTTTATAGAATATGTATATTTAAAAAAATTAGACTACAGCAGAACAGTCTGATTTACTATAGAATTAAAATATATAATTCCATAGTAATAAGAGATGTATTTGCATACAAAATATACCTTATTTTCATAAAGTATGAAAATAATAAGAAATCACATTTATCAATCATTTAAACTACAGATTTTAAACATTCATGTAAATATGAGTTAGCTAGCTAAAATCAATCAAATTCTTTTTTGGATGGTCATTCACTTGTAAATTGAAAGACTGTCATGTAAATATACCTAAAAGAGTTATAAATCAGACTGAAGCAGAACTTGTATAAATATGCAAATTGACAAAGAAATTTGAAACTCCTAGTATTCTACTAATCCAATTACCAGTAAGCTGATTGCCAATCTGATTCAAGTATATGAGGATGGCTGCCTCATTAAAGCTAATGGCTCCCTCCGGCTAGAAATGAGTGGGGTTACCAACTGTTAAATTTTGGTAGCCCAATCAAAAATGTGCTAGCAGCAGTTTGAACACAACTATTTGAAGTCCAAGTATGCAGAATACTTCCATATAACTAAGATTCAAGACATGAAACAAAAAAGAGAAGAAAATAAGACTGCCTCTATGGGGCAATATCTAGTATCAAAAGATTTTTTGGCAAAGCAAATTAACAGGTGTGGTGTAATAATTTCATTTCATCACATTATATAAATCTGTGAAAAATTAAAACTGAAGGGGAGAGCAGTGATCCCTTTCTCTATTGTTTAGCAGATAATTTTTAGTTTTCATGTGTCTATAGGGGTAGATTTAATATAGACGTACAAATAATAGTTAAGCACAAAATAAAACTTGTTTATTTTACAAAATAGCATTATTTTAAAATTGATAAAGTATCCACTGAAACATTTAAAAATGTTAACAAATTATTTGCACCTTATGAAGCATCATTTAATAAAATAATCATGCTGGTGGAGAGGCTCTTGGAGTTTTGTGAATTAATAAAATCTGAAGTTATTGAGCTATTTCAGCAGTTGACTTGTTTTACCTCAAGTTCTTCTTTTCCTTAGTGAGCAGTGTCATCTGAGGTACAGGGACTGAATATTAATTAATGTGATGTGAACTACTTAGGTAAAATTCTGCAACTTGTAGATATAATACTTTCCAATTCTAAACATCAGTTTAGTATATTTGTCAGGTATATAAAAATATGGAAATGCACCACCTTCTCGGATATCAACTGAGAGTTTATGTCCCATTGATTATATGCAACTCCCGCCAATACTTCAAACAACCTAAGAACATTTCTTTCCCTATAACTGCATTAGGATCTTACCTTCAAAAATTATAAGAACTACCATGACAGAAAAGAAATCAGTTTCAACTTTGTATTATATAATGTATCTGCTTGAGACAGTTCTTTTCCTTTTTTTTTTTTAATTGTCATTTGTTGACTTGAACAATCAAGATAAAAACAAAACAAAACAAAACAAAAAAACAATAGTCTTCTATTCCGGTGAGCAAAGCATTTAGGAGGTCCACTAGTTTCAGTGACAGGAAAATTGCTATGCCCCTGACAAACATATTACTAGAAAAAGAGTTCAACTAAATTTTACATCAAGGCTGAAGTCAACAAACACGTTTTCATGTTAGGCTTTGATTGAGAGATGAAACATGAAAAATCAATAACCAGTTTTAAAGAGTAAGAGATTGATATTAAAGTGATACTTATTTTAGAAATGAATTCTGAGACTTTCATATATAAAAAAGAAAAAGTTAGTCTGTGATTTTTTTAATGTTATGCTTTTCAAATTTCCATGTAATATTTAAAAAAAAAACCTGTGAATAAGACTGAAATTGGAAACTTTCTAATTCAAAAGAATTATTTTTATTTTAATGATAAGGGCTCTTTAAATACTTACTAATCTTCCTATTTTTTGAAGCAGAAATACAGATTTATTTATATTTTTCAGATTACAATAATCATCTTGTTAAAGTCTGCTGTATTTCTTCTATGATTTTCCCCCGAGTAGAAAGATTAAAGGCAAAATAAAGCATATAATTATTCTATAAGCAAAGACTATAAGATAAACAACTTAAATGATAATAGAATTCTCTGTAGAGTAAATATGGCATAGAACATTTTAGTTCATTTCTGTTGTGGCCAGATAAAGATTATTTTTCAATTACAGGTTTAAAATGAAAGCTTGTGACCTGAACACCTGTGCCAGATTGGTAGTTTAGATTCCTAATTTTCTGTGCATGACATCCCTTGGAACAGATGCAAGGGGACAGAAGTGAGTAAAATCACTCTGTTCTGATGACTAACCAGAGGCTAACATAGCCAAGGAATAGAGGAAGAGGAGCAGAACTAAGAACTACTCACTGCCTCAGCAGTCGATCATGGAACCAGGCTCAGCAAATATATAGATCAAGAATTTTATCAGTCTTGAAAGCATGGCAAATATCTGTTTTAAATATAATCTTGAGAGCAATGTTTTCTTATTGAGTGGGTATATGAAGCAGTATAAATTAAGCTTGCCGAAACATAAATGAGCATTTCTTTATGAGACACCATTTGTTCTTGATCTGTGTGTACACAATATTGGTATTAATAACTTGCTTCAATTATCTTGGAATTTATTTCAGTTAATATTTTGATTGAATATTTAAAAAAAACTGGGGGGGGGCACCAGGGATTGAATTCAGGGGCACTTGACCACTGAGCCACATCCCCAGCCCTATTTTGTATTTTATTTTGAGACAGGGTCTCACTGAATTGCTTAGTGCCTCACTTTTTGCTGCGTGTGTGCATCATGTTTTTATCTATACCCACATGCCTATGATAAAGTTTAATCTATATCTATGGCACAGTATAGATTAATACAAACTAGTGATAAGAACAATTAATTAATAGAACAATTAAACCAATATACTGTAACAAAAGTTATGCATAGTGGATCCTGAAGCCATGACAATATTGATAGTTAGATATCATTAATCAACTTCCTCAACACTCCTGTATATATGGCCATGTTTTTTTATTGGCAGTCAAAGCATCTCCATTAATTTTTCTATTTTTAAGTCCAAACCTGTTTTTTAATCCATGCAACCACCCTTACTTTCAGTAAATATCTTAATTCCACTTGTTTCTAAGGACTCCTACTTGAAGTCATAAAATATATTCAATATTCTATGGCAAAACATGTCTCTGTTCAGTAGGGTCACCTTTTCTGTTCATATTTTCTACCAACAAATTCAATGCATATATATTTTTAATCTTAACAGAATACTTTGCATTATAGCTATAATTTTTGCATTTTGAGGTACAACAGAAAAACTAACACAAATTTCTTTTCCCTTTCTCACAGATGGAAGATTTGTTCTTACAATACAACTTAGCAATCTTGGAATATGATTTTTTTCCCCTTCACTTGTAAGTGGAAAGTTTCACCTTTTCACTTAATGGAAGCAGTTTATGGCTTCTCTGTGGTATATCCAAACTCTTGACATCACTGCTTTAGAACTTTGGGGTCATTTTTTAAGTAAAATAGGGGTTATTTGACACATGTACTGTAATGCCTTGACATTCGCTCTGATAACTCAGACAGCTAATAAGTGACTAATAGGTAGGTGGCACATACATTATGAACATGCTGGATAAAGCGATGTTTCACGTTTGCAACAGGTAAGGGTAAGAGAGCAAGAGATTTCATTATAGTATTCAAAACCGAGCACAATTTAAAATTTATGAATTGTTTATTTCTGGAATTTCCCTTATAATAATTTTGGGCTGTGGTTGACCATGTGTAACTAAAAACCAGGGAAAGTGAAACTGGTAAGGTGGGACTATTTTATAACCATTATAATGTATATTGAAATTCTATAGAGTTCAATCAGATAGAATTAGCTCAAATGCTTAAAAACAGAAACATTTGCTTAAAGGAGTGGTTTTCAAGAAGCTGTGTGCAACCCATGGAAGGTTCATTTATTCACTGAAGGATGGGCAAGAACATCAGCACATCATTTTACATTTACTTATCAGAGACAATGAGGAAAACACCATTATGTAATAATATTTAATATACAGATTGAAATTCTTCTTTACTTAATTGAGACATGCTTTATTTAGATAATTAAGTTATACTAAAGAAGAGTGGTGGTTTTATAATAGGCAAGGTTGGCAGTGATGACCTCAAAATGTATTCACATCCAATTAAGTTGTAGATTTTATTTTCATTTTTAATTAACCTTACTCCTGTGATTGACAAATGAAAATAATACAAGTTATATAATCACAGACAAACAGAGATTGTGGCCATGTAATTTAAACATACCAAGTAACAACATTTTTTACAAAAGATAGTTTCAACTACATCACATATTGATAACAACAACAAAAATTAAACCAAAATATTCTATCTAATTAGACCTAACTCCAAATGCTTTTAAAATTGTAAGTGAATGCTAAGTAACATTTAAATATCAGATAAAGGTGCACATTTTGGGGCTGGAGTTGTAGCTCAATGGTAGAGGGCTTGCCTAGTACGAATGAGGCACTGGGTTTGAACCTCAGCACTACATACAATAAATAAATAAAATAAAGTTATCATGTTCATCAACAACTAAAAAAATATTTTTTAAAAAATGATGAAGATTGTGCTTTTGCCTAACAAAGGAGATCTAAACCAGGACAGGCCATCAAAGCAAATAATGACTATGCTTAGGAATTTTTAAGACAGCCAGAAAGAAGTTCAGGAGAGAAGCAGCAAGACTCTTTGGCAATTCTTTAGAGTAAGGAGACAAGGCTAGTGACTAGGAAGGTGAATAGTTGTGGGTTCTTCACCTGGTCCAAGTAGAGCCATTTATGCAGTAATACACACACAGGATATTCAGCAGCCAACTTCTTGGTTCACATTTGTCCTCATTGGGGAAGAATTCTTTGATTTCACCATTAACAAGAATACTGCATGAAAAGAGATATATATCCACTCATGCAAATGCTGAACCTCACTCTGAATATGATTGTGTCTTAGAATATAGTTTCTTATATTATGACTTTCATACTATCAGTAAGATTTTTAAAAATCTAACATCCAGAATATGAAGTTAGACTTTATAATTAGTGAAAAAAGTCTATCTTTTTAAAAGTATCATATAAAATGAAGATTTAAAGTATTGCCTATTCTTTCCTTTTAAGTTCTGTTTAGTTATATGCTTTGTAAAGCATATGATGCATCAGAAGAACAATTTGCATATGTATTTATGAACACATATGTTTAAATATACTAACTAATGTATTGAGTCTATGTTCAACAGTTTTGATTGACGGATATGTGTATAAAACATTCCAGTGATTGCTGATTTCTATACTTATAGGTAACTCTGAAGGTACATGGTGATTTTCAGAGGTTTAAATCATTAGGCTTTGCCTACATTTTCAATCTCATCTTCTCTTTTTCTTCTCAATCTAACTTTAGGCTTATATTTATGTGACTAAATTCTACCTAATGAGAAAGTGATTATACAATTTATGAATAACCACCTAAAAAGAACTTTATTACCTCAACTTAATGCCTCTCTACAACTTAACACAAACTATAACTTGAAGGTGGCTGTAATGTACAAACTTGAACTAAGAGGATCAGGTCAAAATCCAAAGCAGGAAATTTAGATCTCTGGATGACCTCATGAATTAAGTTTCCTATTCCGTTAAACCTCATATCAGTTTTAAACATAAAATAAATAAGCATAAAGCCACTGTTGGGGTACAATTAATACATTTTATATTGAGGTTCTTAACAACTTAGATATTCAATTTAAAGAATCACATGCAAACCCTAATATGTATGAGTTTTTCACTTCTTTACAAACTATGCTGAAGACTCAATTGTTTGTTAATTTCCTTAAAAAATGTTAAATTTAGTTCTAGGTTATAATATTTTTCTTATTTTTTTTGGAAAATGGAAATGAATGAAGATATATATATTAAATTATTATATAAAATATTAAATTATATAAAACATAATTATATAAAATATTTTGGAAATCCATAGTGCCATTGATATAGATTGTTTCATGGACTTGTAATATAAAATATAAGCTTATTACCTTAAATTGTATGAACTGATTTGATAGGTCAGCATGCTATATACAGTTGACCTAAACTGGATCTTGTCTATTCTTCTATTCAGTTGTCTTTCTAATAAATTGCAAAAAAAATTCAAGATCATGACATTTAAAGAGCACATTATAGATATCAAGCACCATACAAAACAATTCTTCTGACGTTTCTGTCTTAAAAGAGAAAGTGAAAAAGTTACCAGATGTTGTCCATTGGTATGATGTTGGGTTCATAATTTAATCTCTCCCAATGTTTAAAATAGGAAAATGATGAATTCTTAGACAATCTATGGTTCTGGTGGTTTTAAACACAATACCCATGTAAAATGTTTTTTTCTGGTTTTGATCAGTCATTATAGTAGAAAATTATAGACATTTTGCAGTATAGAAAAATGATTATTTTAAAAGGTAAAGACCATAGAATAATGATACCTGAACCAATTGATAATCCTTTTTGAAATATTATAAAAATCATTAGATAATAACTAAAAATAAAGTATAACTTTCCACATAATAAGTATAGAAATTTGTGCCTTAGTCTAAAGTAAATGTATTTTTAAAAAGCAATAAATTATAATCATTTGGCATCTTTATTTTCTTTAATCATAATTTCATTTCAAAGAATATTTTATCTACTTTTATAAGCTAAAAAGCAGGTGTTTGTCTTCTACTAACTTATGGGTCCTAAGAAAGTACCTTTTTTATGACCACAGGATATTTTACACTTTTCAGGTTCTTTACTTGCATATACTAATTGCAATGGAAAAGATGGGTTCTGTTCTAGTTTTATTCACTCTGTGAAGAACATTAATTTAATCTTTCTAAGCCACTTGGCTGTAGACAGGTGGCAGGCTCTACATTAGCTCCCTTCTATAATATGAACTTGAACAATTGACTGTCCAAGCCCAGTTGGGAACATTATATATGATTCTTGAGTAATTAAAAAAAGTCTTACAACAAAGCTGGTTGAAATGGCTTGGAATGAGAAGAAAAAATTCTGACCTATAAAAACCTGTTTTGCATTTACATGGACATATGCTGCTTTGTATTTTACCTTGCTCCTCTGCATTTTTCAACAATTTCTACCATGCAGGAGTGGAGTGTGAGTGGTATCAGTGTGTGTGTATCCGTGTGTGTATGAGTGTGTGTGTGTGTGTGTGTGTGTGTGTGTGTGTGTGTGAGAGAGAGAGAGAGAGAGAGAGAGAGAGAGACATAGTAAGCTAGATTAGATGAGTTTTGTAGAAGACAAAAGAAAATTTCTTGTTTACTCTGAGATACTTAAATGAACTAAATACATGTGCGAGAATATCCCCAGCAGCTTTATTCATATTAGTGAAAACAGTGGAGTTAACACAAATTGTGAATGGGTATATTGTATAGTCAAGTAATGGAATGTTACCAAAGTGAAGCAGAAACGTTAAATATGCTAGTATTGTTTGGTTTAGCATCTTACATTGTGAATGAAAGCTGTTGATTTGCATCATTGATATTTGACAGTTTGTCAAATGTATTTGTAGATATATTTTATTTTTTCCTTTTATGTTAGGGAAAGTGTATACTTTTTCTCTCTTTTTTTCAGTTAGTTTTCCGGCTTTATTGAAATACAATTAACAAATATAAATTGTATTTAAAGTGTACAATGTTTTGATTTCTGTGCACAATGTGAAATGGTTGCATTAATAATCAAGGTTATTAATGCATTTGACATCTAACAGACTTCTCATTTTTTGTGTGTTTGGTGACAGTATTACAGATCTACTCTCTTAATAAATTTTAAGTACACATTATAAACTACACCCATTCTGCTGAACATGGTTTCCAGAATTAATTCATCTTCCAACGGACATTTTTTTTTTTTTGCCCAACAACACCCCATTTCCTCCATCCTTAATCCCTGATAAGTACGCTTCAACATTTTTAGAGTTCAATGTTTTTATATTCCACATTGAGATCATGCAATATTTGTCTTTCTACTCAAATATTGTCACACAATTTCAACCCTACTGTCAGAAATGGAATATTTTTCCTTCATTTTTAAGGCTAAATAATATTCCATTTTATAAATATGCAATATTTTCCTTATCCTTCTAATAACTGACAAACACTTAGGTTGTTTCAGTATCTTGGCTGTCATAATGCAGCAATAAACAGATATCTATTCTAGAGAATGATTTTATTTCTTTTGAAATACGTACCTAAAGTCAGGATTGTCATATGTTAGGTCTATTTGTGTTGTTTTTGAGGACCCTACATAATGTTTCTTATGAATGGCTGCACCAATTTGCATTTCTACCTGCCATGTACAAATGTTCCTTTTGCTCATTATCAACACTTGTTATCTCTTTGAAAATAGTCATTTTTGAAAATAGTCATTCTAACACAGGTGAGGTGACTTCTTTTTTTTTTTTAAAGAGAGAGTGAGAGAGGGGAGAGAGAGAGAGAGAGAGAGAATTTTTAATATTTATTTTTTAATTTTTTAGTTCTCGGCGGACACAACATCTTTGTTGGTATGTGGTGCTGGGGATCGAACCCGGGCCGCACGCATGCCAGGCAAGCGCGCTACCGCTTGAGCCACATCCCCAGCCCCCAAGGTGACTTCTTATTGCTGTTCTGCTTTTGCATTTTCCTCGTGATTACTGACATTGGAATCATTTTTCTATATTTGCTCCTGTGTCTTCTTTGGAAAATATATATTCCAGTACTTTGACCATT
Source organism: Ictidomys tridecemlineatus (assembly GCF_052094955.1). Taxonomy (NCBI): domain Eukaryota; kingdom Metazoa; phylum Chordata; class Mammalia; order Rodentia; family Sciuridae; genus Ictidomys; species Ictidomys tridecemlineatus. Next base: position 41,829,735 of record NC_135482.1, on the reverse strand, counting down.
ATTAAATCAGGTTTAGTAGTATAATTATTTGCTATTGAGATATTTGAGTTCTGTATTTATTTTGTATATTAACTCCTTATAGGATACATGATTTTCAAATATGCTTTTCCATTCCATACTTCCATTTTTTTTTTCTGTGTAGAAAATTTTTATTTTGATGTAGCCACTCCATTTCAGTTTCACTTTAATTTCTGGTACTTTTAGTATCATACCTAAAAAATCATTGCCAAGACCAATATCATGGAACTTCCTTCTATGTTTGCCTTTATTGAAGATTGGTTGACAGTTTGTGTGTGTGTATATGTGCTTATTGCTGGTCTTTCTAGTCTGTCACATTAGTCTGGATGATTGAATCCAAGAGTGTTTTGTTGTTATTGTTGTTTTGTTTTGCTTTTTTGATACTGGGCCTCCCTAAGTTGCCCAGGTTGGCCTCCAACTTGTGATCCTCCTCTATCAGCCTTTTCTGCTGCTAAGAATATAGGAATGTGCCCCATGTACATTCCTATATTCTTAGCAACTGGCATCATAATATTTTGATCATCATAGCTTTATAATATGTTTTGAAATGAAGGAGTGTGATGCTACCAGCTTTATAGTAAGTACTGAAGTCGGATAGTGTCAGTCCCCTGACATTGCTATTTTCTCTCAATATTATGTTGTCTATTCTGGCTCTTTTCCTCTTTACTTAAGCATTTGAATCAATTTTTAATATTCAAAAATAATTTGCTAGGATTTTTATTGGGGCTGTTTTGAGTCTACGGATCAATTTGGTAAGAACTGACATTTGAAAATATTGATTCTTCCTAGACACAAACATGAAATATTTCTCCATTTATTTAGTTTTCTAATTTCTTTTATGAGATTTTTAAAAATTTTCTCTTACACATTTTTATGTACTTAATTATTGATATTTTTGTAAGTGAGATATTTTCTAAAAATAAAATAGTATTGCATCCCTAAAGGGAATGATTCATTATTTATTTTCTGTATTGCAGGACTTAATTTGGTAATATCTTATACAGAATTTTTACATCCAAGAAATTGAGAAAGATTGTATTTTGGTGTCTCATACTCTTTATTTTTTTATTTAATTAGCAAATATATAGTATCTTTGCACAGTGATTTGGAGGGTTATTTCTTCTTGTATATCCTTTTAACAAATTTCACTGAGGATTCAATTTATAAGTTCCTTTAGTATTTGGTGGACTTGTATTTTATGAAATATATATTTTGGATGTGCTCTTGGTGGGTTGGTAGGTAGATATTTAATTATGAATTGATTGAGAGTTTTTAATTATTATAAAATAGTTTATTTTCACCAGGTCCAAATTTTCTTACTATTTTTCTTTATTTTCCCCATTTCATCATCATCTATTGATTTTTCCCCATTTATGTTCCCCAATTAGGTTGCCTATTTCATCATCTATTGACTTCTGTACTGTTATTTTCTTCATCTCTTTCAGTTTATTATTACAATGCACATTATCTAGTAAACTAAAATAAAGGTTTACCTCATTAAATTTCAGTAAAGTTTTGCTCTAATTTAAGTACTAAGGCTTTAAATTTCCCATGATACATCGTTTTGTCAGCACCCTACGTTTTGATATGCAGTATTTATTATGTCACTTTCATTTTAGAAATACATCATGTTACTTCTTTGACAAAAGGAGTTAGTTACCACCATTTTAAAAAATTATAAATATTCAATTATATTGGAGAAAGAAAACCCACAAATTTGTAGCTGAGAGAATTGAGAATATAAAAAGCTCTTTGAGCACAACACTAAGCAAGAAACAGAAAACTGCTGGAAACCCAAGTTCTTGTCTTGTAAAGCTATCCCTAATCATAATGTTGATTTTTTTTGCCAAAAATAACTGCTATTTCATTTTCGTTAGAGATTTAATATGTAATGTACATCCCAAAACAATATATTTCAGTTTCATCTGCATCTGAAATTCACAAAATTTGTTATCATATAAAATTTGTGTTTTGCTGTCTGGCTTCTTACCTTCTTTATCTTGTTGCCTACTGCTGTGGTTTATTCATTTCCATTGCTGTATACTATATCATCTTGCAAATATATAACTCTGTCTATTTTCTAAATGACATATGCAGGGGTTTCTTTTCCCCTGTATTTTGGTTATTATGAATATTGGTGTTATAAAAATTCTTTACCTTTCTCTTGGTACACATGCACACTCATTTGTGTTTAGTATATACTAAAAATTCAGCCACTTGTCAGAAAATATTTAAATTGTTAGGTTTGGTCTGTAGTTTTCAATTTTTTTTTCAAAATGTTTTTTACCAATATACTCTTTCCAGAAATGCTTGTTAGAGTCCTGCGGCTTTACTTCCTCATCACAATAAATTACATTTTTTCTTTCTATTTTAGGTTTTGCAATTTTATTTTTTATATCATTTTGTTTTTATATGGATACTTATTGTAAATCCAGCCTCATCACAAAAATTTTTTGTATATACTACATTTTGTTGACTACAGGTACAAAGTTGTACAGCCCATCTTTAAAACTTATTACACTGGATGAAATTTCAAGCTACTTCCATTTCTTTCTTCCAACAGTCCTTGGCAAACACCAACCATTATTTGATTCTATAAGTTTAACTAGTTTACATTCATTGTGTAAGTGGAATCATGCAGCCTTCATCTCTCTGTGACAGACACTTCACTTTCCATAACATCCTCAGGGATCCTTGATGTTATTGTATATTGTGGAATTTTCTTTTTAAAAGCTGATATGTATTCCATTGTATGTAAGCCCCCTTTTTCTTTATCCACCCCTCTATTGACAGACATTTAAGTGGTTGCTACATCTTAGCTATTGTGAATAATGTTGTGAAAACACTGCAGTACTCATATACATTTGAGATATTTATTTCAGTATTGTGGGATAAATATACAGAAGTTTGATTATTGAATTATATAGAAAGTATGTATTTTTTTTCTTATGAAGAAGGTTACTTAGTTATAATATGGTGAAAGAGTTTTCTCAAATGAATACAATATTGTAAGTAAGGAGAAAGAATTGTATACAAATTCTATCTGAAGTTGAAAACTTTTAAATTGTTCAATGTCTACAAAAATGTACCAATACTTTGAATATTTGCATCAAAAGTATTTAAATGCAATGGCTCTTTATCCTTGCAGATTTTTACAGGTGGAGGCAAGCTGTCCTGGCCCACTTACATAATCACATTTTGTAAGGCTAAATCAGTTCACTCTCCTTTTTCAATATATCTACTGATGTTTCTAATAGATATTTCTAGTTGAGACACTGTGTTCTGGAATTACAACATGATTTATAGAATGGGTCAGAGCTTCAAAATCTCCTTTCTACCTGTGGGGAGTGAACCTGGGATTCATCTTTATGGAAATCCATCTAATACATAGTGCAGGAACCTTTTAACAGGGGTTTCCAACTTTACCTTGCTTCCCTTGTGATTTTGCTATCATTCATTTCACTTCAGTCCTTTGCTACTTACTTTGCTACCATGATCATATTAAACATGTAATTGCCTTGAAGATTTGTTGAGAGTTATATGAAAGTTTTTTAAACTTCATTTATTCCTTCTTTTGCATTATTTCCTTTAAATCCAAGGCTCTGGCCTTTATCAATCTTGCCTGAATAACTTATTTTCCTTATTTTCTTTTTTTGTAGGGAAGTGAGATGGGGTAGTGGTAAATTCTTTAGTTTTTTTTTTTTTGAGAAAAATTGTTATTTCTTCCTTACTTTGAAGTATAATTTTGACATTTAAGTAATTACAGAAAGGTAAATTTCTTCCTTCTATCAGCATTTTAACTATATACCACCATTTGCTCCTTGCTTTCGTGTTTCTGAATAGAAATCCACTGGAATTATTTAACCATGTTCCTCTATAATTCAGTTTCCTGTATTTACAAATTTTTCCCCCTCCACCTTTCTTCAAGATTTTCTTCTTGTCATTGTTTTTCTCCATAGGAGTGGTGTGTGCGTGTGCATGTGTGTGTGTGTGTGTGAGTGTGTGTGTGTGTGTGTGTTGTGTGTTTGGAGGATTTTTGTTTGTTTTGTTGGTTGGTTTGCATTTTTTAATTTTTTTCCCCTGAGTTTTGGAAAACTATGTTTTGGTGTTTGTCATTAAGTATGGAAATATCTGAGCCATTATTTATTAAAATATTTGTTCTACTTGGTGTTCTTTTTTCTTGCTACATATGTATATATTATACTTTTAAAAATTGTTCTACAGTTATTAGATATTATCATTTACTTTCATATTTGCATTTAATTTTCTGAAGTTTCCACTGCATTTTCTTCAATATTATTGATTCTTTCCACTATATGTCAATTATACAGATAGACTTGTTAAAATCATTATTTCTGTTACTGTTTTTTCCTCCAACATTTATTTTTTTATTCCTTCTTAGAGGTATTTTTTGTGCGTTTCTACTTACATTTCTTATCTCTTCTGGTATGTCTTCTAGTTTTTCCATTAGAGCCATTACTATGTTAATTATAGCTATTGACAATTATCTGTCTGGTAAATCCAACATTGTGCTTATATCTTTGTCTGATTTTGATGATTGCTTTACCTCTGAAAAGTTTTTGGTTTGTTCTTTTGGTTTGGGACTTTTTTGTTTGTTTGCTTGCTTGCTTTCCAGCATGCCTTATAATTTTAATTTTTGTTATTGAAAGGTACTCATGTTAGTAATAAAAACTAAATATGCCTATAGTTTAGGATCTTCTGTTAATCTGGCTAGGAATCAGGCTTTATCTAAAATTTGCTGTAGTTATAAATGTCTAAGGCTTCAAATTCCTCTGGTGACTTTGTGTTTGAAGACAAATTCTTGACTTTAGACTTCTCTAGGTATTTTTCCTCAAAAAATAGTATTTTAGAGCTCCTTCAATTGTGATCCTTGATGTAATAAGGGAGTCTTGATGGCATGTTGGGAAGATATAGGACAGATGAAGCACTGTAAAATCTTCTGACTGGTTCTCATTATTTTAATGAGGCTACTTAACTCTGAAAATATAGTGGGATCTCTGGAGTTTAAGCTCAGAAAACGTGACTTTGACTTGTTTTCCTGGTCTTTTCTCACAGGCTCAAATTTACATACAACCTGAATTTGTTAAAATTATCATCTATGATTGTCCACCAGTTTATTGCTCCAATATTTTCTGTTCCAGGTAAGCAAATTTCCTTGGTGTCTCTGGTTGAAGGTATCTGTATAGATTTTGGTATTAATGGTTTGTTCTCTGATAGGTACATGTAGAGTATCATTGATTTTAATATTTTCCATCTTTTCTTGTAAGGACAGATGTCATGACTGCCACCCTCATTACATGTCAGATCAGAAACTGAAAATTCCCTTTATAGATATTTATCTTTTCTCATAACTAGCACAGAATGTGTTTGTTGATGTTAGGGGAAAAAAAACTCATTTTAGGAGTTGTCAAATGTACTTCAATAAAGTATTTTGATGTACAAAGATTTCAAAATTCTTCTGAAATGATTTGATAAAATTATTTTCTTAATGTAACAGTTGTCACTTGATTCTGAATTCTGATTATGGCTTTTGGCTGACCTAAGTGAAATGGTCATGCATATTCTACTGCATTGAAGCTGTCGAAAGGCATATAGACTCATGCAATTCACATTTTTCCTTCAGATCTTATTCCAGGGCACAAAATTCAAATGAAACTGAGTGTTTCATGATATGTATATCCTTAAATGTATTAGAGACTATCTGGTATTTTCCTGAGAAGGAGAAATGCCCGTTTCTTACAAAATCCTAGATTTATCTCATTCTACTTAGGGGCGAGAAAAAGGAAGGCAGATTTTATAGCTGCATTTTTTTTCAAATGCTAATGATGACATTTGCTTCTCTCCTACAGGCATATTTGGTGATAAATATGATTATTTTTATAAAGCCCTTTTTGAGTTCCTTGTGGAAAAATATTCATGTTATCTGTTATTTTAGTTTATTCATGAAGCAAAAATCAGTGTACATTAGGATTCAAGATGTATTCTGGAGGTCAGTAGTTGAGCAAACTTGGGAAGAAAAGTTACTAAGAAAAACGAATAAAAGCCTTTGTTTTAGAAATAATAGTTTACCTTCAGAGGAGGAAAAAACGGAATATATCAATGAAGCAAGAGACAACACAAGAACAAAAAGAAGTATCTCCTTATTAAAGCATACAAGGGCAGACAGAAATAAGTACAGTTAGGGAGCTATCCTGAAAGCTTTAGAGGAAATATTAAGGAACTTGGATTTGGTTTTGTAGGTAAAATGGAGTTTTTCCAAAGTTGATATACAGATAATGAGGAGTTCAAGGACCATAGGAGAAATAGAAAATGAAAGAAAGTAAGCATGTCAAGGAAATATTTAAACTATTTTGACATGATTTCATTTTTAAATGTACAGATTAATAGAAAGACAGAAATCAAAGTTACTTTTAAGAGTTTTAGTGTTAGGGGTTAAGTAAATGGTGTTCATAATTTCCAGAAAAATATAAAGAAAACTGTGGGGGTACAATGAACTGAATGTTTATGCCCATCCAAATTCATATGTTGAAATACTAACCAGGAGGAGAGGTGATAAGTTCCTTAGAGTAAAGCTCCTCTAATGGGATTAATGCCTTAATACTAGAGGCATTGGAGAGATCATGAGCCTTTTTCATCATGTGGTAGAAAAAAACAAGAAGATTATATCTATGAGGAAGCAGTCCTTTGCCAGGCACTGAATCTACTAGTACCTTGATCAAGGACATCCCAGGCTACAGAACTGTGAGAAATAAATGTGTCTTTTGTAACTCATGAAGTTTATCCATTTTATTATAGTAACTGAATGGACTAAGGAGGAACATATTTGAAATGGGGTAAAAATGGGAAAGAAGGTATAGGCCTAGTTTAGTAGTTTATGAGTGGAGAGTTTTGCCTGTAGTATATTTAGAGTCGACTTCATAGTACTTACATTGAAAATTGTGAGATTTTAGACAGGAAAGAGGTAAACTAAAGACTCAAGTAACAGAAAGAGAAGAGCCTAAGGAAAAGAGAGAAAAGGACAGTCTAAATCAATGGGGAAGCAAGGTGTAGATTGTATTGCAGAATCCAAAAGAGCAAATCATTATAAAGAACAAATGCATGATCAACAATATTGAATAGAGTGAATTGGAGATGAAATATAAATGCCAGTTACTACTGGAAATATGGAATGTATTGGTGACCTTTTTCAGAGTAATTTAGTGGAGTTAGTGGGGGTTGGATATACAGAGGTTTGTGGGTTAGGGGACCAGTAGGCAACAATGAAGGAGGCATTATTGCAATAGATTCTGAAGATAGTTACAAAATCAAGAGACACACACGCCTACAGCTGCAGAGTAATCTAGGTTAAGAGATGTATACATTATCACAAGAAACACTTGAACATATTTATAATAAAGGTATAAAATCTAATTACACAAATGGAGAAGAGATAAAAAAAAAAAAAAGGAGGAAGGATATAGGGACACTTTCCAACCAAGAACTGTGGATAACTCATTATCTCTGTGTGCAGGTAAATGTGTAGACTTGGATTGTGTGGAAGGCAAACAGAATCACATAGATGATACTTCATAATTTTCATATCTTTCTTTTTCTGAATTTGATGTAAGATTTCCAAGCTAGACATTTACTTCCACAAATATCTAAAAGTGCTTGCATTTAAGAAAATGTTGATCTATATTGTTTACACATTTTTTGTTTTTGTTAGTGGTCTCCCATTCTGAAAACAAACTTAAAATCTAACAAACCAAAAATCAAAACAGGTGAACTTATACCTTCTTGTGTAGTCTATTGGAAATCAATTCTGGATTTTTTGGAACTGTATGAACCACTTAGGAATTGCACTACCTTAAATAAAACTAAGGCCACATGTGAGTTTTTCCATACAATTTCATGAACAAAAATCAGTCAGTTCTTGGTATGAAAAGATAGAAGATAAGATAGTTTTGCCCATTTATCTTCCTGTTTTTTTGTTTGCTCCATTTCCTCTCTGCATCTTGTCTAGGTTCAGGTCAAGGGGCGCAGCTGCTCTGGAACTGACACACCAGCTTGTACATAGGCACTTCTTACCCATTGTGAGTGAAATTGACTGGAATCACACAGTCTTAATCAATTTCCACTTGGTAGAAATCAGCTCTTGAAAGTAATGGGCTGAAATGTGTTTGCTCTGCATCTGGCAGTGGCAGGGAGCTAAGGTACAAGGAGGAGAGGAGACAACCTGCTGCTCCTGAATGAATGTGCTTGGATGGTGTGCTCACCTGATTTTGGAATTCAAATCAACCTCCCACATCAGGAGAGCCATGGAGGGTCTGACTGAACTGAAGCAAATGAAGAGTTTCTTGTTTTAATCCTCAAACTCCATTGTTGCTCATAACTAATGAACTAGCATCATGCACAGCAGTGCCATCTTCCACAGGCAGCGATTATATAAGAATAGCATTCCAAACTTGGTTGTCTGTGACTGCCTGGCATACAGGTTGCTAGTGTGGGAAGAAGTTTTACACACAGATGTTAGCTAGAAAATAGATGGATGGAAGTGACTGTAGCCTACTGAGATCACAATAAGAGAGGACAAAGATTTAAATTTAAAATCTTTAAATTAATGCACAAGATGATTCACACTGAAGATCTTTTTTTTTTTCCTTTGAGTGACTCATGAGACTTCTAAATGACTGGTTTTCAACTAAAAGCACAAAATGGGGTAATCTTAGTAACAAGCCCAATGTGGTCTCTCAGTAATTCAAGCAAGATTTCCCTACGAAACTTAATACAGAGCAGATTCCTAGTCTGCATTTCTGTGATTCCAAGTGGTAATTATAGGTGAGGAACAGGAGTCAGGCATCTCTCTAGGAGATTTTTGGGAACAGTAAAATTTAAGTGTTACTAGTATCTTGACTTTGATAAGTGAGAAAAGAAGCAACAGAATCATAAAGATAGAATTCAAAAGCACTTTTATTGTAAATTTTAAGAAATCAGTACCAACAACATATTTTTAATGTGAGAAAATATGTAAGAAATTATATGGATAAAGAATAATTATCTGACAATTTTTAGCTATTATCTGAAGAGCAGAAAGACATTTCTTTCTGTACAGTCAGTGCAACTTAACCAAGAATTTGTATGCCTTTGTAATTTCTACTGACCTTTATCCATAGGAAGGCTCACATGTCTTTCTGAAACCATGAGATTATCTTACCTGTTAGGAAATTAAAGTTGTGTACCATCAGTTCAGCACAGTGATGGCAAATATATGACCTAATAAGTACCTCTTCCCTTTCTTGAATCAGTGGCACTTTTTCTTAGTTATAGTGATCACTCCCTGCCCTTATTTCAAACCCAATTTCTAACTGTGCCTCAGAATCATGTTAACATTGTTCTCCATCTTCCTAAGGCCCAAAATATAGGTGCTGTGGCTCAGAAATTCATTGTTGAAAATGAAATTCCTAGTGAAATAGTGTTGGGAAGTGGGCTTGATAAGTGGTAATTAGATCATGATAGCCAAGATCATAAATGTGCCACCCCACCCTTTATATGCACAACCAAAGAAAGTGTACATATTTGATAAAATGAATGTTGTCCTGTGCATACTAAATGGTCTGTATAAGTGAACAAGAAAGCCAGATGTAACTAATTAAATGGTAATGTTTTCCTATTGTAAGAGATTTTTTATTGCTATCTGTCATTCTAAATATTCACATGTTACAGAGTCATTTCACTGAATGCTCATGAAAGGATCCATGATATTATCACAAGTGATTTAGTTATTGGGAGAGTGAGATGTTATAAAAGTTAAGACTCTCTTACTCTCTTGCTTCACCCCTACTACCTTTCTATCTTCCACCATGGAATGATGCAGCATGTGGCCAGTGCCATGCTCTTAGACTACCCAAACTCCAGAACTGTGAGCAAAATAAATTTCTGTTCATAATACACTAACCAGTATGTGGTATTCTGTTATAGCAACATAAAGCAGACAACCACAACAGATAGCTATGACTAATTAAATAAACATTCTTATGGAAAATATTTTCCTTTTAGTTTAGGAACATATATCAGATAAGATAATAATTAATCTTCAAAAAATAAGTTTACATATTAGCCTTTATTCACTTAGTTTGAAAAAGCCAGATACAGTAATGCCTTACATAACAGTGACAATAATTTTTTTATTTGTTATGCTCTTATGAATAGAAAATCATGATTTTAATATGCGAAATACTTATAAAAATATATGTAATCAAGGAAGTAAAGATGTTATCCAAAATATCTCTATTGCTTCAATTAGTTAATAGAAAATTAATCCACAAACTAATATTATTCAGCAAAATTGAGCATAAAATTTATAATCTAATCAGTATAAAAGATAGGCCATTTCTGAAATTCAATTAACTTTGGTAAAATATAAAATGGCATGCATGATGAGAATCTACCTTTAAAATGTTCAGTTGTGTGTTGACTTATTAACCAAATATTGTTGGTGAGTATGCCTCCCCTCCCCTGTTATACAAGAAGCAAAAGATGACTATGCATTTGAAGTAAACAAATTTTATCATGTTCACATTGAATTTTCTGTATCAGTGAATAGATAAAGGAAGTATAACGTATCAGCTTTACACACAGATGTTAGCTAGAAAATATATGGATGGAAGTGACTGTGGCCTACTGGGAAGTATCAGTCTTTCCCTTTTAAAGTATTTTTTATTGATACCTGGTATTCCAAATATTTGCATGTCACATACACAACAGTTTCTTGTGGGAAAAGGAGGACAGGGGAAGCTTTGTATATACTATTTTCATGTCTTATGCAATTGCTATCATAATTTGCATATCCCTAAAGGCATTGGGAGCATAACATGTGAAATCAAATAAAAAGACATAACAAAAAGGTTTCCTTAAATAATTTAGCCCTTAAAATAAGTATAGTGTCCCAAACTAAAAAAAAAAAAATTATATTTCATGATATCGTGCTGTACAGCAGGCTCTGTAAAGATCTCTGTTGTTTTTAGTTCAACCCAACAACATGGAAGTCAACTTGGTCACATTCTTTACCCCTCCATTGTACTTTTATAGCCTTTCAGCATTTATGCAGTAACACTCTCATTATGCATTCTTTACTATCAGTCTCTTACTTCCTTGAGGATATGGATGGTTTTTTCCTTTGCTATTCTCCATATCTAAAGTACATTTTGCATACATCAGACAGTTAATAAAATTTTCTTAAAAGAATTATAAAATCATTTGAAAAAAACCTGAATATTTAATGTGACACACGTCTTTAAAAAATACAAATTATCATACCAGAAATCTTTCTTTACAATTCATGCTTTAAAAACTAGAGCAGTCTTCAGAGATAAGGAATGGAGAATTGTTAACTCATAGCCCTTATGTTTCAATCATGAAACAAGTAACCTTTGTGCAAACTATGCTCCTTGTGGATAGTGTTGAATCTGTTTAAATCTGTATCCGCTACATTTAACTGAAACTTTCAATGGATTGCCATGTGCTGTGGAATTGGAAGGATTAAAGGATGAATGTTTTTAATTGGAAATAAATGTTACCTAAGTAATGATAGCATGTTAAATTCATTTGTCAATTATTAAAATGAGACAAGTACCACTAAAATAAAATTATAAATTTAGAAAAATATCTTGAGTGCATATTATTTTACTATATGTCATCTAGTTCACTGTAGGTACCTTTATTCCTTATAACCTAAAAAAGAGATGAGCTCCAAAACTAATCTTGAGTCTTTTGAACATGAGACCTAAAAAAATAGAACAGGGAAAAATACATTTAGTTGCATGGTAAAATTAATATAAACATTACAGCTTCCACACTACTTTGAAAATGTGCTTTTCTTTCCATTTTAATATCAGGTACTATTAGTAATACTAAGAGTTAATAACTTCTACGCCTAAAAACCAATGTTTTGATTTTCTAATCTGTTTTTCTTTCCACCAGCTCATCTTTGTGTCATTTAAATTTTTCATAACGCTTTTGACTCTTTGAGATATGTAGCCATTCCTGAGGCTGGCATTTTCCATCGCTCCAATCTAATCTATCACACACAAAAATTAAAGAAAAGAATGGAACCCATAGTGATAAAAGAAATCAGCCAAGCATTGCTAAGTGATCTAGCGCAGGGAAAAAGAGAAATGTGTTCTAAAAGGAGAATAGTCTACTTTTAAAAATTCACTTGCAATGTAGCATCACTTTCAAATACTGTTTTTCTTCTTTCATAGGTTATGATCAAAGACTGAGAAACAGAAATAATTAAGTATCTATACATTTATCCTACTAAAAGAATAATTTATAAAAGAGACAGTTTATCTTCAAAGAGAAAAATGCATTAGGGTCTAAGATGACCACTTCATTTTGAAAGAGCAAAAAATAAACAATATGGCAAAGTTGCAGAGATGAGAAACTCAAGTTTCTCATTTTTTATTACTGAGAATGTACATGTATTTAGAGGGGAATTTATTAAACAGAAAGTTATATGAACCCCTGCTGAAACTCTCTAATAGGTATAAAATGACAAGTGAAGGATGCTCTGGTTGTGGATTGGGACTGGAAAAAGAATCTGTGTTTTGAAAAAGTGAAAGAGGTTTCTTAATTATATGACTTTAGATTTTGAATCATGATTTACAGTGTAAAATAAATTATAATTGAGTATATGTCATATATGTAGAAAAAGAGGTATGGGGACTTGAATAGAAATCATCTATATTAAATAACATAAACTTATTAAAACACAAAACAAAAGGTTTAGTTTTCTTTGATTTTCAAAGAAATCTACATTCCCCCAAAATATTGTACCCTGATGTTGTAAAATCTATGGTGAGACAGATTCTCTAGAAATCCATGAAATTGTGAAGGAAAAATTCTTGCTAGCTTTGCTGTCATACCTCAAACTATCACTTACATTATGACTTACATGGGACTCAGATGTTATGATGTGGTTAAAAAGAGTGTAACAGATTAGATACCATATTGTTTGATAAAAATAGAGATCTGGGTTTGCTTGTATTTCCTACAAGTGCCTACAACTTTAGCTTGAAGTATACACGGATTAAAATGTACTTTAGGAAACGTAACTCAGTTACACCATTAATTAATACATTACATCTATGCAATGAACTTGAAGTTTTTTATTTATAACTGTCATGTAAACCATTCATGCCTGCTTAAAATTCATACAATATTTTAAATTAACTAATATAATCCCATTTTGAGACATATCTATTGAAAATAATCATTTATTAGTAATAAATATCAATATAGAGAATAGTGACCATGTACATTAGTTAAGAGCTACATGCATTTTTTTAACTTCTTTCATTATACCAAATAAAAACTGGTACAACACATAATATGTATTTGGAGTTAAAAAAAGAAAGAAAGAAAGAAAGAAAGAATAAAACAACAATTCTAGTACACATTTAAAATGAACCTTTTAGAACTATTGCTTTCCAACCTGGTATGCAAGGAGCTTGCAGGCCCCACTTTATCCTAACAAAACGTTGAGCAAACTGAAAGATCAACACCTCTTGGACACGAGACAGAAGTGAGGTTATTGGGCAAACAGCTTTCCCCCAGACGGAAAGAATAGAAAGGCAAATACAGAGTACCATTACTCATTGGTATAGAAACCCATTAGTAAAACTCTCCCTGGGATTCAGTGCCAATGCAGGAAAATCTAAATTGTAACTGAGAATTGCTGGAGGCTCTGTGTGAACAAATTTAAAAGTTAACACTCAAGGGGACCTCAATCATGGAAGGGCACCCATACTTTTGTGAATTTTATTCCAGGAGCTCAATTAGAATTTCAGAGTAAATAAAGAGCAAACTCCTTTCACAATTCCTGCAGGAGAGGGCAAAAGGAACCATTGTGAAATATGTTAGCACATTCTATTTTCTTAATGTTTAAACTATTATACCATGGACTAGTCTAGTGTTTTGTTTTGGTTTGTTTGTTTGTTTATTGATCTTAATGACCTGGGGGTGGGAAATATTTAGACTCCTGGGGCTCAACTGTCCCAGCAACTGATAGGTTTGATGTTCATAGTTCAGACACCAAGTTCCAAAGACAGAATTAACAATACAATGTTAGAACACTGACCTTCACCTCTCAGCAATACCATGTTATTTAAGGCCTATCTGCTCCAGTTCTTTTACAGATTATATCAGGCCTACCTATTAAGGAAAAAAAAAATGTTACAAGATATATGTAACAGAAAACCATGGTTTAAAAAAATGGTGCAAATACTGGAACAGGTTCATCTATGACAGGGATGTTGAAATTATCATAACTAGGTTTGCTTGTTTGCTTGTTTATTGTTTGTATTGTTAATTTTACCCAGGGTACTCTACCACTGAACTATATCCCAATCCCCGTTTTTTTGGGGGTGTAGGGTGGGGTGGGGATACTAAGGATTTCACTAAGGGGCACTCAACCACTGAGCCCTATTTTGTATTTTATTTAGAGACAGGATCTCACTGAGTTGCTTAATGCTTCACTTTTTGCTGAGGCTGGCTTTGAACTCGCAATCCTCCTGCCTCAGCCTCCTGAGCCACTGGGATTACAGGCCCAATCCCTTTTTACTGTATTTTGAGATAAGGCTCACTATCTTGTCTAGGCTGGCCTCAAACTTGTCATCCACCTGCCTCAACTTCCCAAGTAGCTAGGACTACAAGCATAAAGCACCATGCCAAGCTAATAGCCAAGTTTTCTGCTCTGTTTTAGTTAGACTTTTCATTTCTGTAACAAAGATAATCTGACAAGAACATAAAGGAGAAACAGGTTATTTTGTTTCAGAGGTTCAGTCTATGGTGGGACAGCTTCATAGTTTCAGGTCAGAGTTGAGGCAGAATATCATGGCAGAAGGGTGTGCTATAGGAAAGCAGCTCTGGAAGGGGCAATCAGGAAACAGAGAGAGTGTTCCATTCACCCAGGACAAAATATACCCTCAGTGTCCTACTTTCTCCAGCTATATTTTTATCTTCCTACAGTTACCACCCAGTTAATCCATATGAGTGGATTAGCCCATGATTAGGTTAAACCTCTCATAATCTAACCATCTCGCCTCTGGAAATTCTTGTGTTTTGTCACACATGAGTTTCTGGGGAATACCTCATGTTTATTTGTAAACTATATGGTATGCTCTGAGTTTTAATTGATAGAACAGACCACAGGCAAAAATAGTGGGCAAATGAAGCAGAGAGATAGAAATTCCAAGAAAGAATCCAAAAGAAATGCTAGAGATTAAAAACACTATAACAGAAATAAGGAATGTCTTCCATGAGTCATTAATAGATTGCACCTAGCTGAGGAGAGAGTACCTGATCTTGAGAGTACGTCAATAGAAACTCCACAAACAGAATACAGAAAAAAAAAAAAAAAGACTAAAAAGCTTTGTACAGAACATTCAAGAACTATGGAAGACAGATAAATTTTAACATGCACAATGGATATATCCAAAGGGGAAGAATAACTGGTAATTTTCCTCAAATTAACTTAATGTGCCAAGTCATAGATCCAGGAAACTCAGAGAACACCATGCAGAATAAATGCTAAAACAAAATAAAAAACAAACAAAACCCTATAACTAGGCCTATCATTTTCAATCTACATAAAATCAAAGAAAATGATCTGAATTATATTCATTAGAAAAGCCTACACCATCAATACAAGATCAGAGTTTGACAGGTAGGATTCTATTTACCAAGTGTTCGTAGAAATATATATGCTATCTGCATCCAAAACATAAATCACAAAACAAATTAGTCATTATGTCCTCAGAAGATGTACTCTTCAATTCAACCAACTTCACTCTATCCTTCTTTTCTTTTCTTCCGTTATTTTGTCCAGAAGGTATACTGTACCAGATACTGAACCAAATGCTAGAAACAGAAAAGAGAATAGAAACTGGACAATTTTCTAGTAAAGTTTGCAGTGTTCTAGAAATAGTAAAATCATAGGTATATTTATAACATAAGGTACTGCCACATTATAAACAGCAGGCTGGGTTTCTTCATAAGGTGACTCTTGATGTGTGCTCTGATTTTGATGTCTTTAATACTCATAATATACTTACTGACAATATAAAACTTTAATCAGAAAAATTCCAGCAATAAATGAGCTAATCACATTTTTAATTGTGTTTCCTCTTTTGAGATTATGATAAAGAAAATCAACCTACAGTTGGAATCAAATACAGAATTATGGCAGGCTGTTAGATTTGTTGAAACTTTTTTCTTGAAAATTGAAGTGATAATTGCAATGTGTTTTGTAGGCTCATAGGATTCCCAGTAATACATGAATTACACCAATTATCTCTAATAGAAATGGTAGAGGTAGAAGCATGGAAATAATTTACATTGCATGAATAAACTGTTCTTTGGCTCACGCCAACAGGTTTTGTGATTATATAACCCACTTACAAAATGAGTGGAAAGTAGGAATTGTCACTTACAGAAAGTTTTTCTTATAAAATTTTTAAAAATATTCATTGTTTTTAACTTATTTTTGCATGCTTATTACTTTGATTTTGGTCATGTACAATAACGGTTATCTAAAGTAAATGTAGTAAAATAAATGTCTTGAATTTTCATATTTTACTTTAAAGTTAGGAGTGATAAAGAGTTATTATGTACATAAGAAATAGGTAAATCAATGCAAACATATGAACATTGTTTCTTCCAATATGAAGATTCATTCTTTAATAATATTTTTGTTATGCTTATTGACCTAGTAGTCAAGGAAACTTACCATCTCCTTTAATAACACTACATTTTTCTTCTCTCTCTCCCTTGGACAGAATAAAATTATCTGAATTTAAATGGATAATTTCTTCTAATTTTACCCTAGGTTGTTCCTGTGTATACAACATCAAGACTATTGGAGTCAAAAAAAGAAAAGAAAAAAAAGATTAGCCCAATTATAAAGAAACTCCTTAATGAACACTTCTTCTCAATCTTTTGATTTAGCCAAAGTGTTTCTCACCTCAGCAAGGCCTTCCCCAGTGACTGTTATTTAACTTGAACAAATTCCTCACTGCTGGGAAATCCCCTCAAAAATAGATTTCTACATTCCTTTTTATCTAATCTTAATAGGGTATAAACTGGAAAGATTTGGGATAACTTTATTTTGACTTAGTTTTAAACTCTAACATAATTTTAAGCTTCAAAAGATTAAAATTATAAGGAACTACCATATACTCTTTCTCCACCTCCAATTTTTCATATTTTTCCCTATTTGATTTAACTCTAGAAAAAATTTTCCCACTTTCAATATTTTATTCCACTATCTTTTGGCTTACCCAGTTCTGATAAATCATGCATAATTTTTATTTGTTACATTGTATACAAGTTTCCTCCCACCTCAGGCTTCATTTAAGATTTTTTCTTTCTTTGGCTTTAATTTATTTCAATTTGAATATGAATGCCATGAATTTTTTTGAGGGGGTTGGGGGTTTTTATTCTGCCTGCTGCTCTCTGAGCCTCTTGCATCTGTGGCATATAACATCATTAATTTTGGAAAGTTCTTGGCCATAATTGTTTCAAATGTTCTTTTTACTTTTTTCTCTTTTCCCTTTCTTTTTTATTTGTTCTAATTAATTATACTTGACAGTAGAATACACTTGGATCCATCATATATAGATGGAGTGTCATTTCTCATTCCTCTGGTTGTATATGATGTAGAGTCCTACTGATCGTATAGTTATATATGTACATAGGGTAGTAATATCTGATTCATTCTACTATCCTTCCTATCCCCATACACCCTCCCCTCTCTTCAGTCCCCTTCACCTAATCTAAAGTAACAGTATTCTTCCCTAGCCTCCCTCACCACCCATTGTGAATTACCATCTGCATGTCAGAGAAAATATTCAGCCTTTGGTTTTAGGGGTTTGGCTTATTTCTCTTAGCATGATATTCTCTAACTCCATTCATTTACTGGCAAATACCAATTTGTATTCCCATCAGCAATGTACGAGTGTACCTTTTTCTGAACATCTTTATGAAAATTTATCATTGCCTATATTCTTTTTTAAAAAATAAGTTTTTTCTTATAACTTTATTTTATTTATTATATGGTGCTGAGTTTCGAACTAGTGCCTCACATGTGCTAGGCAAGCAATCTACCACTGAGCCACAACCCTAGCCCTGACTGTATTCTTAATAATTGCCATTCTGATTGGGGTGAAATAAAATCTTAGAGTAGTTTTGATTTACATTTCTCCAATTTCTAAAGATGTTGAACATTATTTATATATATTTTGATCAATTGTATTTCTTTTCTGTGAAGTATCTGTTCATTTCTTTAGCTCACTTATTGATCGGGCTATTTGTTTTTTGATGTTAAGTTTTTTGTGTTCTTTATACATCCTGGAAACTCATGCTCTATCTGAAGTGCAGGTGGTAAAGATTGAAGAAGAAGACCTTAGAAGAGGGAGAGAACTCCCATGCTCCTGAATAGGCAGAATTAATATTGTCAAAATGACCATACTACCAAAAGTGTTATACAGATTCAATGCAATTCCTATTAAAATCCCAATGACATTCTTTATAGAACTAGAAAAAGCAATCATGAAATCCATTTGGAAAAACAAGGGACCCAGAATAGCCAAAGCAATCCTTAGCAAGAAGAGTGAAGCAGGAGGCACCATAATATCGGATCTTAAACTATACTACAGAGCCACAGGAACAAAAGAAGCATGGTATTCACACCAAAACAGGCACATAGATCAATGTACAGAATAGAAGACACAGAGACTAACCCACATAAATAGAATTATCTCATACTACTAAACAAAGGCACTAAAAATATTCACTGGAGAAAAGATAGCATATTCAACAAATGGTGCTGGGAAAATTGGAAAGCCACATGTAACAAAATGAATATAAACCCCTATCTTTCACCCTGCTTGAAACTCAACTCAAAGTAAATCAAAAACATAGGCACTGAACGGAGACCCTGTGCCTAATAGAAGAAAAAGTAGGCTCAAATATTCCCAGTGTCAGCCTAGGATCTGACTTTCTTAACAAGACTCCTAAAGCACAAGAAATAAAATCAAAGAATCAATAAATGGGATGGATTCAAACTAAAAAGCTTCTTCTCTTTTCCCTTTCTGATAATCCAAACACATGTTCGGCAGTTTAAAACTGACCCAAAGTTCCTTGTTCTATTTTGGTTTTGTTTTGAATTCTGTTTTTGCTTTACACTTAAGTTTGAGTAGTTTCCATTAACCCAGGTTACTGATCCTTTTCTCTGCCATGTTTACAAAAGCACATCATAAGCGTCATCTATTTTGCTTTGACATTTTTTTTTTAACTTCTGGTACTTTATTTTGATCCTTCTTAAATTCTTTTTCCTATCCTCATTTGTTGTTTCCTTATTTCATTAAGACTATAGACATTGTTGTAGTTATTTTAAATTAATTTCTTGTTTCTGATCCTGATGACTGCTTTGTCACTTCTGATTGATGGAATTTCCCCCCTTATATTTAGCTTACCTTGTGATTTTTTTTTGTTTGAAAGACTGACAAGTATACATTAACAGGAGCCGAGATAGATCGTTAGCATAGGCATTTATATTAATCTGGCTAGAAGTGGACTATGTTAATATTTGCTGTACCTATTAACTTTATATTATTTTGTTTTCCTCGTTTATGTTTCTTGTGTTGTTTTGATCTTCTTCAAGGACTCCTCCTCAAAGGGCCCATGACTTTTTTTCTATTTCTATGCTGGTGGACAGTTTTTTTGTTTCCCTTCATATTATAGAAAACTATGAATAGTTGAGTTGAACTGTTATTTTAAATCCTTTCTTATATTTAGAGTCCACATATCAACCCAAACATTTATGGCCTATTGAATTTTGACATGAATATCTGGACCCCTCAGTGGGGGCGATAATAGCCTTTTCAAACAATGGTGCTAAGACAACTGAAGAGCCTGGCAGAAAAGAGTGAAGTTAGGCTCCTACTTCATGCCTATCAAAATCAACCCAAAATGTAGTAGAGACCTAAATGTAACAGCTTAGAACTATGAAACTTACAGAGAACAGAAAGAAGCTAAGTGTTTTCCTCAGAGTTGGTCACCTTTAACCTATGGTGAAACATAAAAAATGAAGTTCTCTCAGCACACAGAAAAAAAAAATTTTTTTTGAAGTATTTTGTGTATATCCTAACAGCTCTGTGGATATAACAACAGAATTCTATGCTTTCAGATCTATATTCAATTTTATGTGGGTTATTTTTTTGTGAAAAATAGCACATCATGTATACATTGATTTATAGAGAATTTGCATCTTCACAATATCAAATCATTGCGGCCCTAGGCATGTAGAACACTCTATTTAGTTAGTCTTCATTCCTTGTTCTTAACAGTTTTATTGCTTTTTCAAAATATGGGAATTGCAATCTGTTTGCTATGTTTCCTCCTATATATATATTTTTAATTTTGCTGTTATTTTTAAATGGTCTTTATATATATTTTTTTCTCATTGTTTGATGCTATTCTGTAGAAATAAAATAGATCCTTTTTCTTATCATCTTCTATTACTCAGCCATACTGACTTAACCATAAATTTTAATCATGGTTTTAATAGGTTTTATAGGACTTTTTACAGAAACAATCATGTCTGTGTGAAAATGGGGAGAATTTCACTACTCTTTTTCTAGTTTCTGTGTTTTTTCATTTATTTCTTGTCTCAATACACAGGCTACACCATCCAGTATAATGTGGAAGAGAAAACCATCCACACTTTATTGCAAGTTTAGGGGAAAATATTTGAAATTTTACTAACAAATACAATTTAAATTGTGGATTTTTCATAAAGGCTGTTTATCACAAGAAGTACATTTATATATTTCCTTATTGATAATTGTATAATGAATAAGTGTTGAATTTGATCAGATATGTTCTGTATTTGTTTTAAAATGAACATACTTCTTTTATCTTTTATTTTGGTGAATTATATTGTTTGATATTTCAGTATTAAACTATCTTGCATTTCTACGGGGAAAAACAAACCTGTTTATGATGCATAATTTACTTTATATTTTGCTCTATTTCACATGCTAATATTCTCTTACAAATTTTTGTGTTTATATTCATGAGATATGTAGGTTTATAATTTATTTTTTTATTATCTTGGCCAGGTTTGAGTCAATGTTATATTGTCCTCATAAAAGGAATTAAAAATTGCTCTCTCCTGTGTTTTCCGAATAAATTTTTAGAAGATATTTTTTCTTCTAAAGTATTTCAGACTGTATACAGTTAATTTATCAGGAGTTATCTTTGTTACCGAAAAATATGAAACATTTTAGATACCTATTTTTACTTTTAACTGATTTTATTTTAGTTATTAATGTTGTTTTGTTTGGGGTCTATCCTTTAATTTTTTTTTCTGTTTTCTAGTTTTAGTTCATTTTTCCCTTTTATGATTTTATTGTGTTTTTTTTTCATGGTTTAAACAAGGATTCTAAATTTTTCATTTATATTCACTATTAGGTTTTGTATTTTGTCACAACATAAAAGATGAGAAAGACTGCAACCAGATGTTTCAACTTATCCTCATTTTATTTTGCTGTTTTTGTTTCTATATATCAATTACATATATTATAAAACCCACAGCACATTATTACAATTTTGCTTTAAAGAATATATTTTAGAAGAAAATATAAACTATTTTATATCTGCCTGCACATTTACCATTACCAGTATTTTACTATTCCTGTAGTTCAATCTCTATAATCTAGACAATTTCCTTTATTATTCCATATCATATTTGTTTGCCATGATGCCGTCATGACATTTTTACAGTACTAAAAGGAAAAAGAATATCCTGTGGAACCAGAATTGTATGCTTGGTAAAAATATTCTTCACATATGAAGCCAATATGAAGACATTTTCAGAGAAAGAAAAATCGTAAGTGTGAACCTTAGTAGGACTGGTCCTATTTATATCATCATGGCCAAAAGTATGAAAATGACTTTTAAGTTATATTTGCTTTTCCCTTTGTGAAAAGCCATCAAAATTCTTGGCTCAAAAGAGCTTCCCTCGGAGTGGAAGAAAAACCTATTAAGATTAAAGGTGGATGTTGAAATGCAGGTATAAAAATAACAGTGATCCATAAATTAATTTTGATATTCCTTTATTATGTTTTTTTCTTGCATTTTCTACAAAACATCAGTGTTTTAAATTTTTATTTAATTTTGAAATGCAGACTTTTTATTTCTATTGAAAAATCTGTTGATCTCACATTATACTTTGATATATAATATAAAGTTAATTGAGTCTTAAAATCCCAAATTCTCTACATTGTCTCCCTCTTGATATCACCAATTAATGAAACCTAGTTGTGTATTAACTGTAGGTCTCTAGGTCCATCTAAGATTGACTATTCCAAAATGGAAAACAGATGCTTATCACTTACTTCTGGTCAGAGACAAAGAATACAATTGGAGTAAGTGAAAAGACAACTGGAGAATTATTTAGAAAACTAAATGTATTTCTATAATATTTCTATCCCTAGAAGATCACAGTTCCCAACTAATCCTCAGTCCACCGCTTACTTGCATCAAAATAATACTTCACTTTACCCTCTACCCACTTCACACTCTTATCCACTTGAAATCTAAGACTTAATTCATTGGCAGGAATTCCTTGAAGGCAATGTACACCTGATGAAAACTATAATTCCAGACATGTTGTTTTGTAAAGCATGTTCTACATAGGGACTGAGATTTTAGAGAAATATTATAGCAGTCAGTCCTTTACTTTTGGCACAATACATGTCAAAATAGCTTTGAAGTTGTTTGTTTTAAGTTAAAACACAATTCCATTTAATAAAAATTAATTTTAAAGTGAAAAGCAATTTGCACACATTTCCAGAACTTTTTAAAGTTTAGGGAAATGGTATATTAAATACATAATATATACTGGGTAGAATAATCAATACATAGATAATCTACCCAGATTATGCTATTTAGTTTGGAAAGAAGTTACTAATTAATATTCCTCATATTTCCTGTTATTAGATCAACCTCCATTTTATTTCTTTGTGATACCTTGATTTATGTTGTCATGTAGTAAATGACTACATATTATATCAAGACATATAGATTAATTCCATTTCCTTATTTTCACAACTTTATCTGACATATTACCACTTACAAATAGTTATTTCAAAATATCAATAATTGTTAAAATTCTCTTTTACTTCATCATAGACAGGAGATTTTTAAGACCTTATAGTGACTTACAAGCCTGGAAAACTTTATGGACAACCTTCTTTCTCAGTATTATTTTGCTCTTTATTTTCTGGTCAACTTTTCAAGTAATATGACTCACTATTTTTCAAGATAGAAATATTTCAACTGGTGATGATATTGTCATAACTAAAACTCACTTGCTCACAGATTCAAAAAATAGGCTGTCATATAATATGACTGAATATTTCAAATAATCAAAAAAGTTGAGCATGGAACCCACCACCCACCACAATATGTTTGAGTACTGTATTGTAATATTTGCTATGTGCATAAAAATTAATAAGATAAAATTTTGTACTATAATACTTAGGCATTTTTGACTCATTAGAAATCCCTGGAAAAGTGAGAGAAATATATTAAAATTTCACCATAATTAATATAAGTTTACAACTTTACTGTTTTCATACTGAATTTATCAATCTGTTTTGACATTGGGTTGACATAGCCTTAGGCTGTTTTCTTATTTTTTTTTTCTTATAAAATAAAGATGATGCTTCAACAGAAGAACATAGCTGTTGTTTCAGTTTCTACGTACAAAGATAAATTACTTTGCACACTTGAATGCATTTTGTTCCTCCCCAGAATACACACTCCTACAATCTTCTCCATGATAACTTTATCGTAAACTGAGAGGATAAAATGTAATTGAGAGCTGGGTCCTTATATGACATGCCTGCAGCAACCTTCATGAAAATTTCATTTGTTAAGAATGACTTACTTAGACATTTAGTAACCTGAGACAGAAATATGTTGTATCTATAGCCTTTAACATCATCCCATCTTTCAGCAAATCCTCATGCCTTAAAAAAAAAATCTAAAACTGACTATAAAATATAGGAAGGTACTTAATCTTAGAAATATCATTTTCTTTATTTAGTCTTTCAGAATCCTTAAATTCATCATTAGACTTGCATTCCTCTAAGTTCACATTTATATATGTCTGTGGTCCTGACCACAAACTTGAAACTTGCATGTATAAAAAGACTTTGCTTCTTGAAGGCTAGATTGTCACCTCAAACTCAGTATATGCAAAATTTAACTCTTCCACATCATCCCCAAAGTGCATTTGCTTTCCAGCTAACCCAGTTCTGTCAATAAGGGTTTTCCAGATGACTTTTTTACATTCTCACTTATAAAACTTGAAATCGTATAAGATACATTCCTCTTTTATGTCCTATATGTTGCTGAATCTTGCTAATTATTCATTTAAAATAAGTTCAAATTTGATCTTTCTTTACATCTATAAGTGTGTCTAGGAATACAATCACCACTGAATTCTACCTAAGTAATTGCCACAACCTAAAGTTAATTTCCTCTTGTCTATTTCCACTTTAATAATTAATCTTCTAGCATAACATACTATCAGAACAATGATTTTTCGAAGGAATTTAGTTCAAAAAGCTTTAAATAATTATTGAAGAAAATTTCTACTCTTGCACATTTCAGAAAGACATTTAATATTTTTCTCTAAAACTTTAAGTGGTAGAGAATTATGTACCATTTACTTTAGTTTTATAGTTCTGCCTTAAAAAAACTAGTTTTAAGTTTCAGTGGCATCAAAAAATGGAAATATTAGAACAACATGAGAAAACCAATATCTATTAAAATAAATGAACAAACTCATCATTAACTGTAAGAAATTTTTCACCTGCTATAATTCTAAAGGGAAACTTCAGGAAAAAAATTGTTTTGAGATTTTGTATGGTACTAATATATATCTTTGGCCAGGCTGATGAATGTAAAATGCTAGCTTAATTTTCTTTGCATGAGCATTCTAAATATGTCATCTATTATCCTATAGTGTTATTTCTATTCTTTAATATTAATTTCTATTGAATTTGCACACCATTTAGTCATTTTAAGTGAGATTAATGTTTCCATAGTTTTTTGAAGGTAATTATGAGCCAGGATGTATTTGCTAATTCCTCCACGCTAGTGTTTTTGGATTCTATTGTTTTTATAAACTGATAAACTTTTGTTCACGTTTTGTGCAATTTCTCCCTTCTGAGCTTCTCTTTTCTCTGTATTTGTCTCTATTTACTTCCATCATATTTCTATCCGTTCTTCTTCAATGGAGGCTCTTACCCTGGATATGAGTCTTGACTTCTTAAGATTTAGATTCACAGGGCACGGACTCCTTCCTCTCTTCCTTCTAACAGTCTTCTTATAGTCATCCATTTATTTAGGACTGAATCTTCCCTCCCAGTGTTAGATGTTCTTCTTAGTTTGAACAGAGATACTTGGAAGGGAATACCTTGGATGACTTGGGGTTTCTTAAGTCTCAGAGCTCGCAGAATCCAGTTGCTTTCCTTTGGATTCTCTTTCTGAAGTTTCTTATTTCAATAGCTTAAAATAATTTTGTTGTTGCCAAAAGTGTGGTCCTTGTCCCCCAAGCCAATCTAATAATGAGGACACCGTTTTGAGGAGAGGAAGAAAGAAGGTTTATTGCTTTGTTAGCAAAGGAGAAACACTGGACTTTTGTCCCAAAAGCTGTGATTCTGCCCTGTCCCAAAGGCTGTGATTCTGCCCCATCAGCTGGAATAAGAGTTTTTTAAAGAGGTGACTCAAAGGTTACATCCTACGTGTTCTCTGGTTCTCTGGAGTTGTAATTCACTTGTTAATTTGGGAGATAGTCATTTCTGAAATCTTCTGATACCATCTTCAAAGCCTGGATTACTTTGTTCCTGTGGTGGGTGGATATTAGGGGACAAATAATTCTATTTAGTATGGGGAAGAAAGGGAATCCTGTTTCCCCTGAGATTAGGGAAGGGAAAAGATAATGGAGGAGCAGGGAGAGAGGAAGATAAAGAAACATGTCCATTATAAAAATAAGTTTCAGTGGCAGAGCATGGAGGTAGAGCACTGTTACTTTGTGTTAGTCAGTGTTTCATTGCTATAGCCAAAATACCCAAGAAGAACAATGTAGATGAAGCTATGGAGATGTGGGAGAGGCAGTTCATTTTAACCATCCAGTCAAGCCTCTCTGCCAGGAAGTAATCCTGGGAATGAAGAGATACCCTTCAGGGAATATGCAGCCCCAGCAAGGATGAGCTTGGGGTCTGGGACAGCTGTGAAGCACTAGCAGCCTCCATACCTTCACCTGAGAAGCACCTTGTCAAACTGGCTGGCCAGGTCTCATTAGCTCCATCAGACAGGGAAGGAAGAGTATGGAAAAATAACCCCCAGGGAAGAAAAGGAGGACACTAGATCCCAGGGAAAGAAGGAAAACCATGGGCTCTCAACTTTTACAATTTCCTGCTACAACTGTTTGCTTGACTGCCCAATGGACACATTCTGCTATGATTAAGTCTCACTAAATCCTAAAAAAACACAGACTGAAAATACACAGAGTCCACGCAAAGTCCAAAGACTACATCACACACCAGAACCTCATGCAAGAGATTTATTGTCAGTAGTACAAGGCAAACCGACAAGGCTGTCCCTCCGAAGAGAACAGCAGAGTGTCTGCACTCACAGAGCAGCTTTGTAACCCGCAAGAGGAATCTCATAAGCTGCTTAGGAGTTGTGTCATAAGCTCTCATTTAGCAGGCACATGTTATGGGAAGCTAAGCAGTATTGCCTCAGGATCAAAACTTCAGAGCCTCTAGATAAAATGGCTAATCTGATGCCAATATTGATCTGATGTCAATATTGATCTGATGCCAATATTGATCTGATGTCAATATTCTTCCCTTTTTGTTTTTATACCAGGGTTTGGGACCAAGGTCTTTCTCCTGTAGCTTCTTCCTGCTGGTTAGGGGCAAAGAATCTCATTCCTGTAAAGGGGGTCAGGGAGGGTTTTAGGTGGGGACAGAGTCTCTGGAGTTGAAAGAGTTGACCATGAGTCATAAGTGTTGGTCTTGGGCAATATGCTCTGGGAGCCTTTGGACACTAACTAGAACCAACCTTTGCTCTGGTTGCCCACCTCTCAAAGAAACTAGAAATAGGGCTGGGGATGTGGCTCAAGCGGTAGCGCGCTTGCTTGGCATGCGTGCGGCCCGGGTTCGATCCTCAGCACCACATACCAACAAAGATGTTGTGTCCGCCAATAACTAAAAAATAAATATTAAAAATTCTCTCTCTCTCTCTTAAAAAAAAAAAAAAAGAAAGAAACTAGAAATAAACATCCAAGGTAGGGCCCCCTGCTAGAGAACTTTAGCCTTGGCAGCCCTCCTCATATAGGAATCAAAAAAACTAAACTTTGGATCTCCTATCACAGTCCTGTCTCCACATCACCTCTCTGAACTCCTCACCTACAAAGGCCTTCAAACTCTTCCTCCCTCCAGGATTCTTTCCCTTCATGTTGCCCTTGTAGAGGATTCTACACTGACCTTTCAACCCTGTCCACAGATTAATCTAGCCAGTCTTCTCCCTTTTTTCCTTAAAACACACCCATTCTCCACTCCATTTCTGTATAGAGACCTTAGAAGATCTTCTACCTCACCCTACCCACATTTGAGAGGGGCCCTTGCCACAGGCCACCTACACATTCTTTATGAGGGTTCTCGCAGGGCTGGATATGCCATAATATCCCTTAATGAAATCATGGAGGCCAAACCTCTACCTGCCAACACCTGTAACCAACAGGTGGAATTTATTGCTCTCACAAGGGCCTTTTCCCTAGCTCAGGGCTACGCCTTTAAGATTTACACTGACTCCAATATGCCTTCTATATTCTCTTTTCACACTCAGCCATATGGGAGGAGAGGGGACCTCAGTGGTTAATACTTCATAATTTGTGTCCCTGCTTGAGGCCTTCCACCTCCCCGCTGTAATTAGCATAACTCATTGCAGATCCCATCAAACCAATACTTCTACTATTTCCAAGGGAAACATCAAAGCTGATGAGGCAGCAAGAATAGGAAGCCTTGGGTCCCCACACAAAGGCCCCCTTCATAACATTCTCCTCCTCACCTCAGACCCAAACCCCAACCACTTGAGACATACTAACTTATCTCAATATATGGCAACCCCCACAGGACCTCTGTCTTTGTGCATCTCCAAAACCTCAACTTTCAACCCTTTGAAGCTCCCTGCCAATTCCTAAAAAGACTCTTCTCGGCCAGAGGAGGCTACTACAAAGACTACCAGCCCCTGATGCCCAAGAGTGAGACCTATGACTCATAGTCAACTCCTTCTGACCCAAGAGACTCTGCCCCCACCTAAAACCCTCCCTGACCCCCTTTACAGGAATGAGATTCTTCGCCCCTAACCAACAAGCAGAAGCTACAGAAAAAAGAACATCATCCCAAACCTGGTATCTATAAAAACAAAAAGGGAGGAATATTGGCATCAGATCAATATTGGCATCAGATTCACCATTTTAGGTCAGGAGCCCTTTTATCTAGAGGTTCTAAAGTTTCAATTTTAAGGCAATGCTGCTTAACTATCCATAAGAATATATGCCTGCTAAATGAGAGCTTATGACACAACTCCTAAGCAGCTTATGAAATTCCTCTTGAGGTCTACAAAGCTGCTCTGTGAGTGTGGACACACTGCTACTCTCCTTGGAGAGATAGCCTTGTCAGTTTGCCTCATGCAACTGACAATAAATCTCTTGCATGAGATTCTGGTGTGTGGCATAGTCTTTGGACTTTGCGTGGACTTTGCAAGTGTCCTTTCACAGACCCTTATGGTAACCAGTTGCCATATTCTCTTTTGAAAATGTGCTACTCCACTGCTTAATAAAAATGCTGATCTTTTAAGATTTGTTTCTGTTTCTTTTACTTTTTTTTTTTTTCCTTGTGCTTTCAGGGAGGAAAATAGAGGCTTGGGGAAATTCAGTGCCTCATCCCTGATACCCAGCTGTGGGGTGGCAGTATTGAGCCTCCTAGCACCCAGCTTCTCCCCCTACCCCCAGTGAAGTGCTCTGCTAAGGCAACTGGCAGGTGGGGCAGAGGCAGTTACCTATACCCAGACCCTCCCAGGCATTTGGTGTTTCTCCCTTTTGAGCAGTTCTAGGCTTAATGGTGCAGAGTGTTGGAATGGAGACTGAATTAATGGTTTGATTCTTACTGTATTTTTAGCATTGCCTTTTATTTATAACAAATGATACTGTTACAGTGACGTAAAGGTCCCCTTTAAAACTTGAGTTAAAATAAATAAATAATTACAGTGCATTGCTGGGCACTGCAGTGGTGCATGATTGTAATTCCAGCAACTCTGGAGGCTAAGACAGAAAGATCACAATTTTAAAGACAGCCTCAGCAATTTAGTGAAACCTTGTCTCAAAATTTAAATATATATGTATATATATATATATATGGGTTTGGGGCTGGGGCTGTAGGTGGGAATGTAGCTAAATGGAAAAGCACCCCTGGGTTCAATCCCTAGTATGAAAAACAATCAAACAAACAAAAAAGCAAAAAAAAAAAAAAAAAAAACACCTTCCCCTAATCTGAAAATTTGAAATGCTCTTGAAGGCAGAACTGAAAGAGGTATAGATAGGTAAATCATATCAGATTTGATGAAGGAGGCCAATTTGGGTCTGGGAAGTTGGAGAGAGATTGAAATGCTAATGCCTTCAGAGCCCTTCCTCCACCCCAATCAAGATAATCTGTTCCTGCTTCAATTTGTTGCTAAGGTAACCTGTCCCAGGGTTTATCCTTACTGGGAGTTCTTCATTATGTCCCCTTCCTGCTGGGCCCCCTCCAGCCCATCTGCATTTTGGTCATCCCACTAAGCATCTCCTGGGCCTAGTCACATGCACAAGAAGGAGAGAGATAAGGGAAAGAGAGCAGGACAAAGAACAAAGGAAGCCTAGGACATATGAAAAGGCAAAACATCCTCACTTCTGGTGATACCAGGATGCCAGCTATGGCCCACTTCTCTCTCTGCTTGCCTCCTTTTGCTTCTTTAATGTTGTACTTCAACATGTGAGGAAGCAGGACTCGTCACCGGTAACAGGTGGTATTCCTCTAAAATCCAAAGGCTTATGAGCGAGAAGAAAATTCCATACCTGACCTCATGTATGTGACAGGTTGCGGTCATAACACAGGTGCATTAAAAATATCAGATGAAATTACCTCCCTCCCCCCTCCCAAAAAAAAGAGATATAGAGAGAGAACAACTTAGAGGAGGAAAGATTTAGAACATGGACAATGGATTCCATCATTCTGGGCCTGAGTTAGAGAGAACCATCACAGTAGGCACAGTGGAAGAAAGCTGACCAACTCATGGCAGCCAAAGAGCAGAGAAAGGGAGCACGAAAAGCCAGGGAAAAGATGTAATCCCTAAAGGCACATCCCCGGTGACCAACTTCCTCTTGCCGTACTTTACCTGCCTCCAGTTATGACCTACTAATTTTTTCAAATTATTAATCCATCCAGTGATCAGGTTATAGCTCTCATAATCTAATCATTTCATCTCTGAATATTATTGCATTGTCTAATATATGAACTTTCAGGAGACACTTCATACCCAAATCACCTGCTTACATTTATGAGTGTTTTCAATGACAATTTATAAGTTCTCATTTAGTAAATGTTATTTTAAGTGTATACTCTGATTCTGACATGAATAAAATCTAGTAATACATGACATTTCCATATTTGTAAATTTACATTTAATATAATGCCATTCATTCTAGTATAAAACTTTTCTTTTTAAGAAGCTAACTTCATTTTTATTTCATGTAACTAATTTACACAAAGCTAAATAGTCCTCTTAATTTAAGATGGTAGTCCTCATATGTGTTTACAGCACCACACATACATTGTCATTTATACATTTAAGGTAAAACTATTTGATTTATGGCAAAGATATTTGATTTCTTAAAATAGCCACTTCAAACAATTATTTGTTATTAATTCAACTTTCCTCCTTCTACTCTTGTCAATCTACATTCTAGTCTCAAAAGAACAGCAGTCAAAACATGTCACTCTTTCTTCCAAAATCTCCCAATTTTACTCAGAGTAAAAGAAAAAGTCCTCTTTATGATCCCAATTGTAACACAGGATTCAGTCTCTGTATTTCTCCAAACTTCACTTATATCTCCTAGTCATTTACTCTGGCCCTGGGGCAATGTATGGCCAGTACTCAAAAGGATCTCACACTTCATTTAATTCTTTGTTATGACCATCTTTAAACATTTAGTGGTTTTAGCATTTTTATTTTATGTAAAATATGTAATTGGGCTTTCTGGCCACTTTACTAGGACTTGAATAAACCAGTTATTTTTCACCTTAAAGACAGTGTATTAGATAGTCTTCTTCATTCAAAAAATTTCAGGATTACTTTTCTTATCTATTTAGAATTTTTGCTTAAACTTCAGACCTAATCTGAACAACCTGTTAAGAACTGTACCCCTTGCATGAGCATCAACCACTTAAAATTTCAGATTTCCTTTTACCATGCTTTGCATTTTCATTTTTTATAATTTCTAATGCCCTAAAATTTTACATATGTACTATAGTTTTATTTTATTATTTTGTGTGTGTGTGTGTGTGTGTGTGTGTGTATGTGTGTATGTCTTTCCCATTGCTTGTCCATAGACTATAAAAGGAAGGGATTCTTGCTTTCTTCACTACATATTACTAACTACCTAGATGAGTACTTCGAATGGGTAGAAGCTCAGTAAATCTTTATTGGATTCATGAATCAATTCAGTCCACTTAACCAGGATTTAGCATTTGTGGTTTCATTCATACATATCATATACCCACATAGGCATGATCTATTGAAAAACTTTGCTATAGTTTTGTTCCCAATTAATTGCTTGGCATTTTCTTGATGAAAAGACTGACACTTCTCTAGAAATGAAATTATTGTTTTGGGTTTGAGAAAAATGCTAATCTCAGTTTTATTCAGAAATTTGCAATATACTCATTATTAAGTTTTGTAATTTCTCATGAATTGAAATTGGAACACAAAGTCTCTAGAATATACTAATTTTATTAATGTTTATATAATAATATGAGAAAATGACTCTTTGAAGAGATCCTGACTTTCTTATTTGTGATGTGAGGGACAAGGCAATATCAGGGTTAAAATGGACATCTGTAGAGTGAGATTGCCTGAAGGCTGTGATACAATTAAAAGTTATTTATTTTCTATGCTTTTGTTTCTTCATTGAATATAAAAAGAAGGTAATAATGCTTCTTCATAGAGTTTTGTAAAGACAAAATGAATTCATCTATATAGCAAACTTTGAACAAGTAAATACTAAGTAAACTATACAGAAACATGAAATACTTTGTACACATAACATAGCATGCAAAATGGAAACACCATTTCTTGTGTAATGTGTACTTTTTTGTTCCTTATGATGCTAAAAGATAATACAGTATAGAATTCAAATTAAAAATTATAAAGAATCATTCAAATCAATATTGTTATGGGTTTGTTTTAATGACCACAGTATAATAATTTCTTAGGAAAAATAATTTTGGAATATAAAAGAAAGTCTTTACCATATTTTATTTGCTTTTCTGTGTGAAGTATGTTCATCTATAAGATGATAGGTAAATCTTGAGTATTTTTTTATAAAGTTATTATACATTAGAGGGATAATAAATTTCCAAACCATGTGATTCGTATCAAGTGTTTGGCAATGAATAAGATCTTTCTATGAAACTAAAGCAAAAGCAAGGAGATTATTATATGGGATTTAAGAGATTTTCATGGAGAAATATCATCTCCTGGAATAAACAGGAATAAATACAGCTAGTGTACTCATAGCGCAAAAGAGTACTTGCCAAATTCTTACTGAAAAAAAATCATTTAAATTATTGTTTTACAACGATGTTTATTAGTATAGACAACTTAGTTTCTAGAAATATTGCACTCTAATCTCTCCGTTCTTTCTGTGCATTTCTAATGTGAATCACCAAACATTTAACTTCAAGTCAGTTACATGGTTTCTTTGGATCTAGAGATATTTTTCCCCACTAGTTCAGTCCTCTGGACATGTGGACTGATAGTTGAACACACAATTAAAATAAAACCATTTCACTTGTTCCATTCCACAAAGACCTCTTCTGTGACTTTGGAAGTCAGCTCAAACTGATAGCTTAAGTAGTAAAGACTCAATATGAAATTTTATCAGGAACTCACTTTATTGAAATCAGGTTGCTGATGAAAAAGTTCAGCCATTTCCTAGGATCAAGCAATGTCCCATTTGCTAAACAAACATCTAGCATGTATGAGGGCACCAAAGAAATCTGATTCCAATCTTAAAGGCAGCTTAATACACAGCTCTTAAACAATTGAAATCTGGCTCCCAGCCAGATTTGAAAACAGTTTTACTCAGCTTTTTTAGCTGCTGTAGCTAAAAGATCTGTCTACAACAATTTTTTTTGGGGGGGTGGATTTATTTAGGGTCTCATGGTTTCATAGATCCCAATCAATAGACAGCAGGCTTCATTCCACCCAGGCTCTAGGTGAGGCAGTATATCATGATGTAAGAGTGTGGCAGAAGGAAAAGTTCACATGATGATCAGAAAGCAGAGAGAGGTATCCACTTGCCAGACACAAATAATACCCCAAAGCCACCCACAACTTCTACCCATTTCAGGCACACCCTACCACTTCAATTACCACTCACTTAATCCCTATAAGAGGATTAATTCGTTGATCAGGGTAACTCTTATAACTCAATCATTTCTCTTCTAAACCTTCTTGCAATGTCTCACACATGAGTTTTGGGGGGATATCTCACAACCAAACCATAACAAAATCTAAGATAGGGAAAAGTTTCAGTGTACTCAAATGATTCTAGATTTCACAATACTTATGACTTGTATATGAGGTGACACCCAAAAGCTCCTATGTGATTGAAGGAATGTTTAGAAGACAAATGATTAGATTATGAGAACTGTGGGAGTCTGCTGACTGTGAACTGTGATCCCTTTTCT
Organism: Ictidomys tridecemlineatus; assembly: GCF_052094955.1. NCBI lineage: Eukaryota > Metazoa > Chordata > Mammalia > Rodentia > Sciuridae > Ictidomys > Ictidomys tridecemlineatus. The sequence goes on along the minus strand of NC_135482.1, from coordinate 41,795,569 downwards.
CTTCTTAGGCATTCTAGTTGAATATTTTGGTAAAGCAATAAAAGATGATTGATACAAGAACCGAAAAAGAAGTCAAGAGGCTATTAAAACTATTAAAAAAAAAAACACAGAATAAATAATAAAAAATAATTTTGGCAATTCCAGGATTTGGCAGCCCCCCCCATCACCCTCCCCAAAAGGCCAAGGGTCATAAGTTTGCCACCATTCAGATCTACAGCTAACATATAAACTAGATTTAATATGATTTTATCCCTGGCATTGGAAAACACACTTCATTTCCCCAGAATCCACTATTTAATCTATAAAATAATGATTGTTATGGACCAGGCTATATGGGCTATGATGAGACAGACTCCATTTTGCCCTGAGATTCCACGTCATGTAAGAAATGTTTCTTCCATGGGAACACTGGGAGAAATTGACTGCATCACTGTACCCATCAACAGTTGTTTAGCATAACATGTTTGACAACACAAAATGGCAATTCTTAAACAATGTAAAATTGTTCTTTTTGGTTCCCATTTTTCTTGGACAGTGTACCCTGTCAGAGATTGATTGTCTTGATGTTAGCAACCATTCTTTAACTTGTACTCAACTAGGGGCATTTGACCTACTCCCTGGTTATGATTTTAGATCTCATGACATTTATTTATGATTTTGAATCATAGCAACAACCACTTATGATTAATATGGTCTTGGAGTATAAAGGATGTACTCAAAACCTGGGAGAGGGTTAAAGGGTGCAGACTTGGAGCCTACCCCTTGGCCTGGCAGCTGGTAGATCCAAACTACCTGCTGGTGAATAAAGTTTTTGTCTCCTGCTTTAATAATCCTTGGTGATTTATTGCAATCTCACCATAATATGGTGATGGATAATTTTTCTTATATAGAAAGTGCACTAGGGACCTCATTCTAAATCTATCAAAATACAATTTTTATTTTGGAAAAACATTAGTCAGTCATTAAGAAAGAGAAAAAAAATATTTGTGATTTTTCAGAAAAGTTGCTAAGACTTATATAACTGGACTTTTAAAAATGTAATATAGGGGCTGGGGATGCGGCTCAAGCAGTAGCGTGCTTGCCTGGCATGCATGGGGTGCTGAGTTTGATCCTCAGCACCACATAAAAATAAATAAAGATGTTGTGTCCACCAAAAACTAAAATAAATAAATAAATAAATATTAAAAATATTCTCTCTCTCTCTTTAAAAAATGTAATACATATTGAAAGAAGAAAATGATGTAATTATTTGGTGACAACCATCAAGAAAACAATCAGATAAATTACCCTGAAAAAAAATGGAAGAATTACATTGTTAAAGAAGAAAAAAAAAAAAAAAGATTTTGAGGGAGGCAGAGAGAAAAGTTAAAAGATACAAAGAAAGATAGGCATAAAAAGAGAACACTGGGTTATTTTCATTATTGATGTAGTCAAAGCTCTGGGCTATAAGCACCAAAGGAATAATTTTGCCTTAAAGGTCATTCTGTTCAAGTCACCGCAGCTATATGTTCTACATGGGAGTTTGAGGCCAGAGCTTTGTTCTTATTGCTTGCTCTGTATCCTTTGCATACCTACCATGTGAACTCTGTCTAATGCAGAAAACTAGTTGAGGATTAAGGTTCTTACTATATCTCTGAAGATACATAATAAATGTAATGTATTATGACTTAACCTGGTTTACAGTCATAGAAATTTAGGAATGAACAAGTCATTGTGAGGTACTCTGCTCTGAACAGTTAGCCTGCTTATGGGAGATTGTTTCTTACGTGAACAACCTCATTTATTATGCATACTAAATGTTGGAAATGCCACTTACTAAATCTATGACAATAAATTAGTCATATGGAATATCAGGCTGAATATTTGAACAAATCATTTCAGGATGATATCCATTAAGATTTACTGGTGAACTAGCTTAATATGAAGGAAGTTAATGGAAGATGTAATCGTTGTATTAATATTAAAACACAATAATCACATAATAAGAGATATTAGAATGATACTGACAAAAGAATTCACTTATGATTACCTACAGTGAAGTTTCATTGCATTTGTAACTGCTCTTATTATTTTTTTAAAAATTAGTGTACGTTTTGCTCAACTCAAGTACCTAAATGCTAGTATGTGAATTATGACAGTTTGGAGGCTGATAAAATCCCTGAATAGCTGATAGGCTACCCAAAAGGGCTTTGGGGCTAAGATGTACTGTAGGTTGACATTCTATGTAGTCATTTATATTATAATGAAATGGATCTACTAAGTATCTAGCAGGTCAGACAAAAATTGATTATTTTTTAAGAACAGCATCCGTTTTTCATTTCTTATGCCCTACCCGCTCAGGTTAGTCAGTTTGTCACTGCTGTAAATTGCTTTAACCCTCTGCTATGGCACGTTCATTGGGTGCTTAGTACCTTGAGAAAACTAAGCAAACAACAACAAATGAAAAGAGAATATTTTTATAATATAAAGGCAGAAATATTGAAAAGAAATAGAAAGATATGTTTAGTTTTTTGTGATGTTTTGCAAAGTATGCTTTCTATGTCATTTTATTAAAATTTTTATTTTGAAATAATCTATTAAAAAGTATCATAGTAAATAAGTTAGAGAATATGCATATATCAACCAATTCTAAGCTTTATTAGCAGAACCAATGCTTTAATTCATAAGAGGAAGACACACAATCACTTATTGATTAGCTATGTGATTCTCAAATGTGTTTAATCATTGAAGTGATTCTATCTAGTTTCTATAAAACATCTGTTTAAACCAGTATTTTACAAGTTATTCTTTGGAAAAAAAAACATGATTTGATTTAGATAATCAAGTATTGATTGTTCTCTTCCAAAATGAAAATTAAGAAGGCTAAATATATTCCAAAGAGAAACAAAACATTTTATATTTGCTTTTCTTCATGCATACATTCATTTATTTAAAAATTAAAAATAAAAGGGGTTATTTGTGAGTTCACATTAGTCAAAACTTCTTGCCACTCTGTTAGGTAGATGGTGCTTTCTTCTTTTTTTTTTTTAAATTTTAAATTTTAAAATAATTGCAAGACACCAAAGCACACTGTTTCCTTTTTCTCTACCAAATATGTATACTGATAAGAAGGGAACAGAAAATACTTATTGTCCATACCTCTTTCATGTATCCCACTGGTCTCCTGGCCAAGAGAAGGAAACATAGCTCAATTTGAGTATGAGAATGACTGAAAGGATGTCCACAGCCATGGCCAAATATCTGTGAATTCCACTGGTTAACCTTGTCAACAGTATGGGAAAGAATTCTGACATTCTTATTTTTCAGATCAGAAATTGTGGACCTAGTGTGACCTCAAGTCCTAAATGTCAGATATCATTTGAAATAAGAAGAGAAGGGTTTTTCTCAATTCTTTTTATAGAAAAAAGAAAAACATACTAGCATGATTTCTGAGCAGAAAATCTTGTATTTTTTTTTTTGTAAATGTGTATTCTTCTAATTCAGATGTGTGGTCTGCTTTCTATAAAGGTTCGTTATTTTTGATGTGCAATGTATAGATGCTAGTATCTTTTTATACTGTCCTTTTCCCAAAATCTCCATGTATGGGATAGTCTTAGTGGCAAGGGACTAGATGCAGTTACCATCTACTAGAAAAGATAGGCAAATTAAATGTATAATTATGATACAACTAGATATATGAAAATAAATTTGTGCAAAGAGTGGAAGAAAAGTTATGGATTAGAGACATTTGAACAGTTTCTATACAATGATTAAAAATAGGAATAATCAGGGAAACAACTTAGTACATTTTGCACAGGGAATTAAATATGCATATAACCAAAAACATCAAGTTCCTAGAAGTGGGCAATTTAATGTTGAAGAGGTCAAATATTATAAAATATTTTCAGCTGGGTGAATGAGTTAACTTTGTGGTACTTTGGTACTGCAGTATACGGCTAAGAACACATAAATAGGTTGGGAGGAACAGAAGATGAACATGTTTAGAACATTTTGTTCTAAAAACATTATTTAAATGTCCTGCTAGTATAGAAGAGATAGAGTGATGGTCTGGACAACAGATATAACATTGGTCATTATTAGCATATAAGAGATAATTAAGAATATAAAGCTAGGTCCATGCCTATAATCTAGCAGCTTGGGAGACTGAGGCAGGAAGATCATGAGTTCAAAGCCAGCCTCAGCAACTTAGCTAGACCCTGTCTCTCAATAAAATATATAAAAGGGATGGGGGTGTATTTCAGTGATTAAGTGTGCCTGGGTTCAATTCCTGGTATCAAATAATAATGATAATAATAATAATTGTGAGAGACAAATAGCACAGATAATGGGATATAAAAGATTTAGAATTTGAAAGGGTCATAGATAATAGTAAAACTAATTACATGATTTTTTGACATTTCTTTTTTTAATTAATTAATTTTAATTAAGTATATATGACAGCAGAATGCATTTTGATTCATTGTACACAACTGCAATACAAACTTTCATTTCTCTGGTACACAATGTAGCATCACAATGATGTTCATTTCATTCCTCCATCTTTTCTACCCTCATGCCACCTCTTTACCCCTCCCTCCACTTTATCCAAAGTCCCTCCATTTTCCCCATGCCTCTCCCCCATTATGGATAAGCATCATTTATCAGAGAACATTAGACCATTGTTTCTTTTAGAATTGGCTTACTTCACATAGTATGGTATTCTCCAACACTATCCATTTACCTGCAAATGCCATAATTTTATTTTCTTTTAATTCTGAGTAATATTCCATTGTGTATATATACCACAATTTTTTATTCATACATCTATTGAAGGGCATCTAGGTTACTTCCACAGATTAGCTATTGTGAATTGAGCTGCTATAAACATTGATGTGGCTGTGTCACTATAGTATACTAATTTTAAGTCCTTTGGGCACAGACCAAGGAGTGGGATAGCTGGGTTAAATGGTGGTTCCACTCCAAGTTTTCTAAGCAGGATAGAGATTCTGCTTTCCAGATTTGCACCAATTTGCAGTCCCATCAGGAATGTATGAGTGTGCCTTTTCCTCTACATCCTCGCCAACACTATTGTTGTTTGTACTCTTGATTACTGCCATTATTAATGGAATGACATGAGATCTTAGAGTTGTTTTGATTTGCATTTCTCTGATTGCCAGAGATGTTGAACATTTTTCATATTTTTGTTGATCAAATGTATATCTTCTTCTGAGAGGTGTCTATTCCTCCTTAGCTCCTTAATTAATCGCGTTGCTTGTTTATTTGCTGTTAAGTATTTTGAGTTCTTTATATATTCTGGAGATTAGTGTTGTATCTGACATGACATGGCAAAAATTTGCTCCCAAAATGTAGACTCTTCTTCACCTCATTGATTATTTCTTTTGTTGAGAAGAAGCTTGTTAGTTCGACTGCATCCCATTTATAAACTCTTGGCTTTATTTCTTATGCTTTAGGAGTCTGGTGAAGGGAGTCAGAGACTAATCTGATGTGATGAAGATTTAGACCTACTTTTTTGTCTATTAGGCATAGGGTCTGTGGTCTAATTCCTAGGTCCTTGATCCAGTTTTAGTTGAGTTTGGTGCATGATGAGAGATATGGGTTTATTTTCATTCTCCTGTATATGGATTTCGGGTTCTCCCAGCACCATTTGTTGAAGAGGCTATCTTTTCTCCAATGTGTATTTTTGGTGCTTTTGTCTAGTATGAGATAACTGTATTTATGTGGGTTTGTCTCTGTGTCTTCTATTCTGTACCTTGGTCTACAGGTCTATCTTGGTGTTAGTATAGCTTTGTAGTATAATTTAAGATCTGGCATTGTGATTCCTACTGCTTCACCCTTTTGCTAAGGAGTGCTTTGGCTATTCTGGGTCTCTTATTTTTCCAAATAAATTTCATGATAACTTTTTCTATTTCTATTAGGAATGATGTTGGGATTTTAATTGGAATTGCATTGAATCTGTGTAACACTTTGGGTAGTTTGGCCATTTTGACAATATTAAGTTTGTCTCTTCAAGACCATGGGAGACCTACTATCTTCTAAAGTCTTTAAATTTCTTTATTTAGTGTTCTGTAGTTTTCACCATAGAAGTCTTTCACCTCTTTTGTTAAGTTGATTCCCAAGTATTTTATTTTATTTTTGAGGCTATTGTGATTGGGTAGTTTCCCCAATTTCTCTTCCAGATGATTCTTCACTGCTGTATAGAAATGCATTTGATTTATGAGTATTGATTTTATACCCTGATACTTTACTGAATTCATTTATTTATTCTACAAGTTTCCTGGTAGAGTTTTTTGAATCCTCTAAGTATAGAATTATGTTGTCAAGAAACAATGAATTGTTTGAGTTCTACTTTTCCTATTTGTATCCCTTTAATTTCTTTTTTTCTTTCTAATTGCTCTGGCTAGAATTTCAAGAACTATGTTGAATAGAAATGGTGAAAGAGGGCATCCCTGTCTTGTTCCACTTTTAGAGGGAATGGTTCCAATTTTTCTCAATTTAGAATAGTGTTGGCCTTGGGTTTAACATAGATAGCTTTTACAATATTGAGGTATGTTCCAACAATCCCTAGTTTTTCTAGTGTTTTGAACATGAAAGGGTACTCTATTTTGTCACACGCTTTCTCCTCATCAATTGATATAGTCATATATTTCTTATCTTTAAGTCTACTGATGTGATGGATTATATTTATTGATTTCCCTATGTTGAACCAACCTTGCATCCCTGGAATGAACCCACTTGATCATGGTGCACTATTTTTTAAATGTGTTTCTGTGTGTGATTTGCCAGAATTTTATTGAGAATTTTTACATCAATGTTCATGAGGGATATTGGTCTGAAATTTTCTTTCCTTGATGTGTCTCTGCCTAGTTTTCATATCAGGATGATACTAGAGTCATAGAATGAATTTGGAAGGGTTTCTTCCTTTTCTATTTCATGGAATAATTTGAGAAGTATTGGTATTCATCCTTCTTTGTAGGTCTTGTAGAAATCAGCTGTAAATCTGTCTGGTCCTGGACTTCCCTTGGTTGGTATGCTTTTGATGTCATATTCTATTTCCTTGCATGAAATTGATCTGTTTAAATTGTGTATCTTTTTGACTCATTTGGATTGATCATATGCCTCTAGAAATTTGTTGGTGTCTTTGAGGTTTTCTATTTTACTGGAGCACAAATTTACAAAATATTTTCTAATTGTCTTCTGTATTCCAATACTGTCTGTTGTATATTGCATTTTTAATCACAAATTTTATTAACGTGAGTTTTTAGTCTCCTTTTCATTAGGGTCACTAAGAGTTTGTCAATTTTATTTATTTTTGCAAAGAATAAGCTTTTTGTTTTGTCAATTTTTTGAAATTTTTGTTTAAATTTCATTGATCTCCTCCCTGATTTTAATTTTTTTCTGTCTTTTACTAATTTTGGTTTTGGTTTGTTCTTTTCTTCTAGGGCTTTGAGATGTAATGTCAGGTCATTTATTTGTTTACTTTTTATTCTTTTAATGAATGAGCTTTATGCAATGAAATTTCCTCTTAGTGCTGCCTTTATAGTGTCCCACAGATATCGATATGTTGTATCGAAATTCTCATATACCTCTAAGAATTTTTTTAACTCCTCTCTGATGTCTTCTGTTATCCATTTATTACTCAGTAACACATCCTTTAGTCTCTGGGTGTTGGAGTAGCTTGTATTTTTAATTTTTATCATTGATTTATAATTTCATTCCCTTATGGTCAGTTTGAATGCAGGGTAGTATCTCTCTCTCTCTCTCTCTCTCTCTCTCTCTCTTTTTGTATTTTCTAAGACTTGCTTTGTGGCATAACATCTGGTCTATTTGGGAGAAGGATCCTTATGCTGCTGAGATGAAAGTATATTCACTCATTAATGGATGGAATATTCTATACATGTCTGTTAAGTCCAAATTATTGATTGCATTATTGAGTTCTATAGTTTCTTTGTTTAGTTTTTGTTTGGAAGATCTATCCAGTGATGAGAGAGGTGTATTAAAGTCATTGTGTTGTGGTCTATTTGGTTCTTGTAGTTGAGAATGGTTTGTTTGATATACATAGATGTCCCATTGTTTGGGGCATAGATGTTTATGGTTCTTATGTCCTATTGATGTATGAATCCCTTAAGCATGATGAAATGTATTTCTTTATCCCTTTTCACCAGCTTTGGTTTGAAGTTCACTTTATCTGATATGAGAATGGAAACCCCTGCTTGTTTACATGGTCCATGTGAGTGGTACATCTTTTCCCACCCTTTCACCTTCAGTCTGTGGATGTCTTTTCCTGTGAGTCTCTTGAAGGAAACATAATGTTGGATATTTTTTTAATTCAATCTGTCAGTCTATACCTTTTAATTTATGAGTTACTCCATTCACTTTCATGGTTATTGAAACATGATTTATATTCCTGAACATTTTGGTTTATTTCTGGTTTTTAACTTGACTTCGTTTCTCCTTTGATTGGCCTTTAATTTATTGTAATTCCTCCCTTTACTCATTTTCATTGTTGTTTTTCATTTTCTCCTCCTGGAATATTTTGCAGAGGATGCTGTATAGTGTAAGCTTTCTCACTATAATTCTTTTAACATTTGTTTATCATGAAATGTTTTAATTTTGTTCTCAAATCTGACGTATACTTTTGCTGGATTCTTGGTTGGCATCCATTTTCTTTCAAAGCGTGGTATATGTTGTTTCAGGATCTCCTGCCTTTGCTGGTTGGGTTCAAAAATGTGCTGAGATAGGAATTGATCTCCTCCTATATGTGATCTGATTCCTCTCTCTTGTGGCCTTTAAGATTTTATCCTTATCCTGTATGCTAGGCATTTTCATTATAATGTGCCTTTGTGTAGATATGTTATGATTTTATATATTTCATGTTCTGTAAGCCTCTTATATTTGATTTTCCTGTAAGCCTCTTGTATTTGATTTTCCAATTCATTCTTCATGTTTGGGAAATTCTCTGATCTCATTGAAATTTCATTGAAGAGATTGTACATTCCTTTGGTTTGAAACTCTGTGCCCTCCTCTTCTTAATAAATCTTAGATTTGGTCTTTTGAAGTTATCTCATAATTCTTGGAGGTTACTTTTATGGTTTCTTACATCTTCACTGTGTGGTCAACTTTATCTCAAGACTGTATACTTTATCTTCATTGTCTGAGGTTCTGTCCTTCAAGTGGTCTATCTGTTGGTGATACTTTCTATTGAGTATTTTATTTGGTTTATTGTTTTCTTCATTTCAAGGATTTCTGATTTTTTTTGGACTCTTTATCTCTTTTTTTTTTTTGAAGTAATTCTTTTAACCTGTATTTGCTTCCTCATTTCTTTGTTGGTGAGATCAGTGATAAGCCTGTATTTGTTTCCTTATCTCTTTGTAGGAGTGATCAATTTTTGCCTGTATTTTCTCACTGAGGTCATTCTTTAATTTTCAGATCATTTTAATTATGTACATTCTGAAGTCCTTCTCTGACATTTTATAACTGTGCTGTCCATGGATTCTATTACTGTGGTATCTTGGTTTGTTTGGGGCACTTTCTTCCCTTGGTTTTTCATGTTGTCCATGTGTCTTCCTTTCTTAAAGTGATAATCTGAGGTATCACAGTTTCTACCCTATAATCATAGTGTTTCCATACAGATTACCTGTACCTCATCTTGGTGTTGGGCTTCCAGTCCCCACAGGTGTCCCATAATGAATGATACTGCAATTAAAGGTGATGTTGGCAATAGCAGAGGAAACTCAAGATAGCAATGGGGGTGTCCCAAAATGGATGCAACCACTTTTAGAGAGGAGACTGAAAGGGTAAGCCTAACAATTGCTTTAGGCTGTCTGTTCTGAGATGCAGCTGCCTATAGGCCCTATCTATTGTCATAAAGTGGAGGTTACTGAGTGGGGAGGGCTATGGTGATGGCCAAGGTGTGCTAGGCCTGGTTTCCTAGGTGGGCCTGCAGGGTGGTGGTTTACCTGATCTGAGCCTGGGCTCCCACAGAGGTCAGCAAAGGTGATCCTGGGCCAAGGCCTGGGCTCCAGCCTCAACTCCAGCCTGGGTCTACCGATTGGCAGGGGGTGGTCCTCCACATATGTTTTTAACAATTATCTGTTATTGTAATGCTTTATTTTCCTAAATTTGATGTTTTTCTTTTTAGGTATATTTAGATGTAAAAACATACTCTTACCATAACAAGATAACTCAAATATTTGTACAAAAAGAAAACACTTTTCACACAGTTCATCTGTGTTACAATTGAGCCCATAAAACTATTAATGTAACAAAATACTATTGTTTTACCTGCTCTTCAAAATGAAGAGGGAAATTCCAAATTTGAATAATAAAGCATTGTCAATTTGAGGTGATATTTTATGAAGAATGTTTGAAATATTGCTTCTATATTAGCATGATTTATTTAGTGTTAATAATTGGAAGAAATCCTTGTATATTTTTCAGGATTGCTTAACTATAGAATTATATCTAGATGACACTATTTATTTTAGAAGATTGACATGATATGATGGAGATTATTATGGACTTACATTTTAAAAACTCAAAGTCAAATAATAAGGGGATTTAGTATTAAAATATAAGCCAGTTATACTCAAATTCACTTCCAAGCAAAGTTTATACATACAGCCCAAAGATAGTCTATTTTATAACACCCCAAAACAGATCTAGAATATTTTCCAAGAATCAAGAAGTTTCGCTCACTCCCCTTTCTGGTCTTACTTTCAATTTCCAAATTCTTTTTTTTTTTTTTTTTTCAGTTTCTGGGTTTATTTATTTATTTATTATTTATTAGTTGCTCATGACAATACAATGATCTTGACATATCGTACATTTGCTTCAAATGGGGTATCTTTATAATCATCAGATTGTCAGTTTGTGAAATTTGCATATATGGATGTGTATAAAGCATCCCCCTTTGTGTTCCATTTAATTTGCTTAAAATAAGATTTCTAAAATGAATTCAAGATTTTTTTTTGCATATCAGAATTTCATAGTTTTGTAAGTATGTGATATTTCTCTGCTTGAACATACCACCATTCATTCACTTTCCTGTGAATACAATTTTGGTTGTTTGCAGTTGAGAAATATCGTGAATAACCCTTTTATGAATACTATTGTGCACAATCAATAGGTTTGAGAATATAGTGGCAGTCGATTTGCTGACTTCTGATGTGGGCATATATTTAGCTTTAGTAGATATTGATGAGGATTTCCAAAGTTTTTAAACCCATTTATATTGCCCTCAAAGGTGAGTAAAAGTTCTATCTCAACCACGTCCTTAATAATAATTAATATTATAGATGTACTTAATTTTAGGCATCCTGGTGGATGAAAAATGCAGCATATCATAGGGTGTCTCTGATGAAAATGATATTGAATATGTTTCATATGCTGATTAGAGATATGAATATTCTCTTATATTAATTCCATGTTTATGTTAGCTTCTTCTACCTCAAGATATCAGGATTTGTTTTTCATTCTGAAGGAATATTAGCATGGGTATAGAATTCTGGTTGTTTAGTTCTTTCTTTCTGGTTTTCCTAAGAAACTTGCTGCCTATGAAAATTGGTTTTTGCCTTCTAAATAAAATGGTATTTCTCATTTATGACTTTCAATATTTTTTCTTTTTCTTTGGTTTTTAGGAGTCTGACTATCGCATTATTCTATTTGGGATTTCTTTAGTTTCTTTACCCTGTGTGTTTCTGTCTTTTGCAAAATTTGAAGTTTTCAACCATTATTTCTGTGAATCTTATCAGCACCATGTTTGTTTTTTTTTCCTTCCTGAATTCTAATGTCATGAATATAAGATTTTTCATATTAACCTGACTGGTTCCTGCAGTTTCATAAACATATTTTTGAGTTTATTTTATTTCTGTTCTCATTATTGAATTTCTGTTGTACCTTCAATTTATTAGATTGTTTTCTCAGTTTCATTCATTCTTCAATGGAGATTGCCAAATGAGTAACATTTCAGCTATTTTATTTTCATTATTATAATTATCCTTTTAATTCTTTTTTTTCATTTCAAATTAATTTGCTAAGACTTTCTATTTTCTTGTCCTATCTTCCTATTTTTTTCCATATATTTCAGGCGTGCTTATGGTTGCTTAGTAAAACATCTTTATGATGGCTTTTTAAAAATATTTGACAGTTTATTCTAACATCTGTTACCTCAGTGCTGGCATCTATGGATTGTCTTTCTTATTCAATTTGAAATTGTTTTGGTTATTGATATGACAAATAATTATATATGGATACCTAAATATTTTGGGAATCATGAAACTAGATCTTATTTATTATACCTGCTTTAGCCATCTTTTTCTGATCGCTTTACCAGAGGAAGCGTGACATGCCACCCTGGTATGGCTAGACATGTGTGGAAATCATGTTCCCCAAATGACCTATCGTGACACCCAAGGAGGGAGGGTTATGATTATTGCCATGAAGTGGTAGAAGTTCTGGCTTCCCTCTGGCTTCTGCTAGCATCTCCCTGTCTAGGAGGAGTAGAGGGTCCCTCTTTCTGCTCTCATATGCTCCCACTTACACCAAGGTAGCCTCGTCACTACCAGCAATGTCGAAAGTCCTGACTCTCCAAGGGGTATGCTTTAACACTTTCCTAGTGGGAAGAGACAGGAGCACCATCTGATTATGTCCAGGAAGAAGCGGAAATTTAGGCTCACTGTATGGCTTTCATTAATACCCTATAAGTGCCCTTGTTACCACCTGGAGATAGTGGGCATCTTGGTTTCCAGCTCAGCTCAGCCATCCCTGTGAGGCAGGAAGAATTGGGAGCCCTGTGATAGCACAGAAACTGCAGAAATCTCGGCTCCACACTCAGCATTCCTGGCTGGGTGGGGACCGTGTGTGGTGATTTCTTACATGGTGTTTTTCTTCTTATTGTGTAAAAGTTTCTGCTGTTCTACACAGTAACTTTTCTGGTCCTTCTAATTAGAAAAACAAACAAAAAACAGGAATTTGAGGGACTTTGTAAGAAATGCACTTTTTGGCTGCTTCAGGTCACAGTCTTCTCCAGCTTCAAGCTTGGAGACAAAACAAAAACACAGGAAACCCATCATTTTGCCATTCCCCAGATTCTGACATCCCAAGACTGCCTGTTTTTCTCTCTTTACATGTCACAATAGGTTTTTACTCATAATATGTAAGTTTTTAGTTGTACTTAGCCAGAGGTACAGGGAAGAATAAGTCTACTTAGAGGCAAAAGTATATGCACAAGCACACACCTATAAATATGCAAATGCATACCTATATATAGTTAGTTACATAATAAATATTTGTAGTTATCTTCAGTGGTGAATGATGAGAATAGGACTTGGGATCAAATATAAAATTATATTTGATTCATATAATAAGTATATTAATAATTTCTGATTTATTTCTAAGTAGATATCTAGACTTACAATGAAAGATCTACCTTATTTATGATTTTTTTCATGTGATTATTTTATTATTGCCAATAATTTGCAAACATAGAACACAATGTAAAAAATTACACTATTACACTGGAAAATCCAGAAGTAAACAACTTTTAAAGAGTTTTTCTAAGAAAAATACTTTTGCTTAATAAATTTGAATAAACAGAAAATTTGAATGAATAAGCAATTGAAAGTTATAAAAATATTTTGTCCTATATATCATAAACTGAGATGATCTTATTCTTAGTTCTAAATACCTTTAAAGAAGAAATGTCTACATTATATGAATTAGTTTAAAGCACTGAAAAAGTTTTAAAACTTTACAACTTGGCATCATCAACTGAGGATGTCTTCTATTAACTGGGGGCATGTAATTCAACCAAATTTAAAAATTCTAGTGCAATAAAATCCTAAATAAAGCAATTACAAATTTAATTCACCAAAGTATTGAAACAAAAATGTACCATGACAAAAGTTACATTTATTCTTGAGTAGGCAACACATATTTAGTATTATCAGATTTAAACTATTGATAATTATCAAGTTATCATAAAATGTGATAAAGTATAAATATTTATCATAAAAAATAATATTCTTAATGTGTTAAGATCAATTTAACATTGTTGACAATAACTCTTCTCAGTAGAGAATCAAGAAGAGTATCAATGACTAACAAATTTGAAGCTACATGAACTATAACGTGATAGCACAACATACAGAAAACAGCCTGATGTGCTATATACTCCATGTTCTAAGAAAAATATTTATTCTATTAACTGGGGCCTTGTGCAAAGAATTTGACTTGATGTGAACTTGAGTTTTCTCCCTATTTTCTTACCCCTCTTGTATCAGAACTAAGTATTTTATTTAGTTCTACTTAGTAAAAACTCACTCATTTTTACTGTTTATACATCCTGCAGAATGTGTGGTCCGATGCAAAAGAGTCGACTTAGAAACACAAAGTTCATGAACTCTGAAGGAAAGTTACTAATTTGTTTTTTCTATTTTTGATGTTCTGTGTTTAAAGATTTCTTATTGTTTATTGTGTGTACATATATGTACACACACAGACCATTTCAATTTTCTTCTAATTGCCATTAAAAGTACACACATTCTGCCATCTGCTTTTTTCAGCAAGTATTCAGCTGTAGCCAAAGAGGTGGCCAGGATTCCTAGGCTTGAGAGAGAATGGCTATAACTGATGAAAAGATAATGATTGGATTGCTCACTCAATCAAGTTAGCTGAAACATATAAAATCAACTCTGCAGTCCTTCCCAGATAAATTCCTCTCTGTAACTGAAGAAATCCCCAAGACTACTCTCTGCTTCTCCATTTTTACCAAAATATTCAATTTTACGGTTCCCTCTACCCAGATTTCCTTAACTATTTGAGGCATATTTGTATGAAGACCTGCATGACCAGAGGGCGTTTTGAAGAGCAGTATTCTATTTCTGAAAAGTCTATAAAGCAGAAATTCAGAATAAAACCAATAGAATCCCAAGACAAGAAAATAATTTGTGTTTTGGTTTACTGGATCAGCTATCGATGTCCTTCCTGGGCACTTCCTTGCAGTCACACCTGGACTTGTAATTCTGGGGCCAGAAGTGACAGAATGGGAGTGGAATGGGGTCAACAGTTAACCCCTCAGCAGAGGATGTTTGCCTGACATATAAACAACAACAGTGAAAGTTCTTTATAAAGTACACTTTTTGGTGAATTTTTATGAATCTTCTTTTGGAAGAAAAAGTGACAGCTGTTTGGGATTGCTTATTGGGTGGCTGTTTTGAAATTTCAGTCTCATGTTCTCTGATTGAATGTATTCTCACATTGACTCAAGCCAAGACAGTTAACCAAATTAGTGTCTGTTCTTCAATGTGAGCTACAATGTCCCAAATTCTTTCTCATTCAGCTGCTTATTCTGTGCTGGTCAAAATTTTCTATGAGAATTGTGGGTATTAGGCCATACTACTTTGTTTCTAAGGAACTCAGGGGCCTCCTGTGAGATCTCATATCAGACAATGACCCACAGCTGTCAGACATCTATCCTGGAGGTTAACATTACAGCTGCTGGTAGCTGCTGCTACATCACTTCACAGAATGAATGGTGAGCAGACTAGTCTTTCAGTCTGACAGAGCATAATTTCCCCATTTGTTTTGTTTTTTGCATTGTAGCCTGAACATAACTTCTGTCACTCCCAGCATTTAACTGAGATAGAAACTGCTTCTTACAGAGTTGCCTCATCATGTCCAAATGTCAGCTTAATCATTCTTCCCAGCAAGTACAAGTGCTACATAGTCTTGGGACAGAGTTAACTTAACCCAAAGTCACATGAAATCAGTATACAGCAGGCCCTCTATCTCCATTAATCAAATTACTCTTAGAAGAAGACCTGTATCACTTTAGGGATGAAAGTAATATTTAAAAACTACCCGTGATTACATGATATGATTGTTGTTTAAAGCAAATTGATCAGAACATAGCAATAGTTTTTAGGTAAAGGGTAGCGATGATGTTAAACTTATCTTGGTAGCTAGTGAATAATCAACACTCTAGGTGCTCAGATTGAAAAACGAGTCACCAAATTTTGTTAATTTTTAAAGTGTCATGAAGGACCAGGGTATGTCTGCAATTTGGTGACTGACTAACACAAGCTGGTTTTTATCTACTTGTTTTTTTTTTTTTTTCTGTTTCTTCCCTGAGAATTGTATCTTGTAATCCTTGAATTGAAAGCTTAAATAATAAAGGGACTGCAAATGGTATTTAGGATTCTGTAAGGGAATAAGGAATTGAAGGCAGGCCCTTGAGAGTGGTCCGTGGTGACATATGAACACAATTATGGCTTCAAACTAACCGCTAGATCTATGAACCAAGGAGCTGGCTGCAAAAAGATCTGGTGCCCTTTTGCAGAGAGCTTTGGTTCATCTCTTAAATTTCATGGACAGCACAAATAGAACAAAGAAAGACAAACATTCCCACTGAATGTGTAACCAGTTCAGAGGAAGAAAGGTTAATTAATAGCACAGATGGCAAGGTTACACTGAAATCTAAGAAAAAGTCCTTTTTAAGAACACCACTGAAAAGCAGACCATAAAAGGATCATAAAGGCCAACGGGCACACTGAGTAGAGAAAAAAAGTAAAATTCTGTTATGTCACTGAGTCTAAATTTTTAAAGAGCTGCTAAGATGTGACTACAAAATTGTACACAGATATTTGGAAACCTAGAGTTCATATCTTCCCTAAAAGATGATATTAGTGAATTAGAAATAAAGTATTTCTAAAATTTCATTTCATTTACTGTTTCATATTTAGATGTGTATCTAATATTATCATCATTGTTGTTGTTTTTTCTTTTGTGATTTTCCAATTGAGAGTATATTATTTTATCTTTTATCACATTAGTATTTTCTTATCCATTTGTCTGAGGCATTTAAAATTAAATGATGTAAATAGTTTAATTTATAATTTGACCCTAGTTATTTGTCTTCAATTGCGGTTTTCTTACATTTAGAGGTGGTAATATTTTATGCTGAGAAACTATTGAATTCTCATTTGGAAGTTCTTTCAATACTTTTAAATTCAGACCATATACCTTGCCTTAAATATTTTATATCACAATAACACAGCTAATATCATTTAGGGCCTTATTATGAGATTTTAGGAAATCATCTTAATGTTTATTTGAGTTTGTTTTGTATTAATTTGAAAGGTGATTTTATTTACAAATAATTTATTTATTCTGTTAGATTTTCTCATCAAACAAAAAGCAAATAGAGGAAATGATATCGCCTTTTTTAGCAAAAATGAGTAACATACTAATAATATAGTAGAATTTGGGAAGGTAATAATTTTTCAAAGCTATTTCAAGCACTTTATCTTTAAAAATTATGCATGTGGCAAAGAATAGAAGAAATGGTGGCATCTGCACTGCTAAGCAACAACCTGAGGAAAATAGCAAGCTGTCAAAATGATATTTTTCTTTTTTCCAAAGTCTGTAGTAAAACACTACAGGGACATAAAGTGACAAAGAAGATTGATAAGCTTATTTAGCATTATTTCTCATCTATTAATTATGCAATTAAAACTACACTTGGGGGGTATATATGTATGACATGTACATAGCTAATTCTTCTGAACTATCTTTATATATTACAAGTATTATCTGTAGAAGAAGTTTTAGGATAATAATGGACTTACACCAACTTCTTCACAAATATAAAGTGGAAACTGAGGTTAGACAGATATACATTTCTGAAATTTTAGGAAAGTGACGATAGGGTCAGCATACACAAGCCTGATGATATAGAAAAGGATGTGGTACGTTTGGGTAGGAGTAGAATATGCTTTGTCACAGTTGTTCAGAAATTCTATTTACTTTTACTACCCAAAGGACCATGAGGGTATTAACAGTACCTATCTTTTTTTTATTTTATTGGTTGTTCAAAACATTACAAAGATTGCAAAATCACATCGGTTACACATCCACATTTTTACATAATGCCATATTGGTAACTGTTGTATTCTGCTACCTTTCCTATCCTCTACTATCCCCCCTCCCCTCCCCTCCCATCTTCTCTCTCTACCCCATCTACTGTAATTCATTTCTCTCCTTGTTCTTTTTTTCCCCATTCCCCTCACAACCTCTTATATGTAATTTTATATATCATTGAGGGTCTCCTTCTATTTCCATGCAATTTCCCTTTTCTCTCCCTTTCCCTCCCACCTCATGTCTCTGTTTAATGTTAATCTTTTCCTCCTGCTCTTTCTCTCTGCTCTGTTCTTAGTTGTCTCATTATATCAAAGAAGACATTTGGCATTTGTTTTTTAGGAATTGGATAGCTTCACTTAGCATAATCTGCTCTAGTGCCATCCATTTCCCTGCAAATTCCATGATTTTATCATTTTTAGTGCTGCGTAGTACTCCATGGTGTATAAATGCCACATTTTTTTTATCCATTCATCTATTGAAGGGCATCTATATTGGTTCCACAGTCTAGCTATTGTGAATTGTGCTGCTATGAACATCAATGTGGCAGTATCCCTTTAGTACACTCTTTTAAGGTCTTCAGGGAATAGTCTGAGAAGGGCAATAGCTGGGTCAAATGGTGGTTCCATTCCCAGCTTTCCCAGGAATCTCCATACTGCTTTCCAAATTGGCCGCACCAATTTGCAGTCCCACCAGCAACGAACAAGTGTACCCTTTTCCCCACATCCTCGCCAGCACTTGTTGTTGTTTGACTTCAGAATGACTGCCAATCTTACTGGAGTGAGAACAGTACCTATCTTTGTGGTTTATCACCATGCCTTCTGACCTGGCCAAAAGGGCAGCCAAAGGAAAATTGCCAAAGGCCAATGATGGCCCAGAAAGTGACACGAAGAAAATGAACATGCTATTATAG
Organism: Ictidomys tridecemlineatus; assembly: GCF_052094955.1. Classification (NCBI taxonomy): domain Eukaryota; kingdom Metazoa; phylum Chordata; class Mammalia; order Rodentia; family Sciuridae; genus Ictidomys; species Ictidomys tridecemlineatus. Next base: position 41,776,743 of record NC_135482.1, on the reverse strand, counting down.
AACCGCAAATGGCAAGGGAGAAAAATGAAGAGGCAATGGTACAGACCATGAAATGGCTTTTCTGACCATTTGCTAATGGATGTATTAAGTTTCTGCTCAGGCTGTCACCAGACCCTGACCTCTTACCCCAACATTATTGCCCACATTATCTCGCTCTCATTCACCTTTGCATCACAAGCTGCTCCAACTGGAATTAAACTCCAACTCTTATGGTATCGTTGGCTTAATTGAAATTGGAAAGTCCACAGGGCCTCTTTGCTCTAAGGAAACATGAAGAGCCCATCACAGATCACACCAACACCTACCATTGAACTTGCAAAATGCCACTAGTGATGACAAGGCCGACTTGTAGTGTGTGGTAGCAGACCAACATGGTGGGCAAGGCTGTGTGGCTGGCTCATGAGGACATGGAATACAAGAAGCTCATGGAACTGAGCTATGCAAGTGCCTGGAGGAGCTGGATTCTGACAGGACTGAAATGAAGGTCGGGAGGGTCTTGATCAAACTGGGCTTCTAAGAAACTAAGACATTTCAGAAGAAGGAAAGTGGCAGGCCACAGGGAGGCAGCCTTCTCTCTTGCTCCATAATCCAGATCTGACCTAGTCAAAATACTGCATCTCTGAGATGTCAGAGGACCCCCATACAGCTGCCCTCATTCAGAAATCACCAGCACTGTGACCCCATGCAGGCCTCTGGGTCTCAGCATTTGAGCAGGACTCCAAGGATTCGAGCAGGACTCCTGGCTCCTGACACCAGCTCCCCAAGTTCTAGTCAATGCAGGGCTTGCGAGTGCCTTAGCAGGATCACCCATCATCACCTCAGACATCACTCTGCTCCCATGCAGGACTCTCGGCTGCTACCTACCCCAGCACAATGCCATCTACTAGCTCCCCCCACCCTACCTGACACCCTGGCTTTGTAAGCAGACTGTCTCCATCTTGGGTCACCTTCCTTACCATATTTGATGGGGGCAGCTCCCAGATCAGAACTCTAGCTGGTCAGGTGCAAGGCTTCCAACTTCCCCCTCTCCCCGGCGGTGGTAACCCAACACAGTAGCTGACCAATTCAAAACAACTCTCAGTTGATCAGGTGTGCCATGCAACCAGGGCACCACCCACGGGAGCCCTGATGGGAAATGCTCAGGGAGAGGAAAATGGGGCCAAAGTTTGGAGCTGAAGAGAGACCAGGAACTGGGAAATTTCCAGGTAAGACAGGGAAATAGTACCGGGCATTCAAGTAATATGAGCAGTCCCCAAAAGAGACCTGTGAGGTGCAATCTTCCTGCTGGGACTGGCGGGTGGCCCTCCCCATTTCCAGGTGTCCTGCACCAAGACTAGCCATCCCATCCTTGTTGCCTTTACCATCCTGAGGGCAGAGACACCAGCTACAACAGACAACTCCACCAATTGGATGAGAAGAGAAGCAGAAAAGATACGGATCTCTAAAACTAGCAACAATCCTGGTTTCTTACTTTGAGTATTCTTTTTTTCTCTTTTTCTTTTACCCCCCCTATTCTCCCACCCTCACATCCCAAACATGTGAAACCAAGAACTTTGTATGAAATAGAATTTTGAGGACTGAGTCCTCTGAATAATATAATATAGAGGTGTTGTATATGCTTCCCCCTTTTTTTTCTTTTTTCCTCTTTTATTTTTCTTTCCCCCTCCAATTTTTACTATTTCATCATCTTAAATTTTTCTAAATACATATGTGTTTGTTTTGTGTACTCTACTGTCTTCCCACATACTTGTCTAGCCTAAATTACTTCCTGACTATTGTTACTAACCTTCTTCATGAGATTTCTCTTTCACACTTCCTAAGATACATTAACTCTATATCCTCACATCCTACCTCCTCAGCATATCATCCTATGCCCTACTCCCAGTTCATTGTCCACCATCAGAAACTGTAAAACCCTTTTGCAAAACTACTGATTATATTATAGATAATAATCAAATCCAACATTTCTGTTCCTTGAGACCAAATTGTAAACATCTTAATAGCAACGAATTGTTCATAGGTGGTATATTGATAATATTGGAATCTGTTAACATTGTCCTTCTCCACAAAGGAAAGGTTTTGAAACCCTACAAGAACACTACAAATGTATAGGGAAAAAACAATAACACCCCAGACCCACAGGGTTGAAAGGGAAGTCACAGGAGCAACATGAAAAGACTAGAGAAGAAAGTGCCCCCCAAAAAATCAAGACACTACATTATTAGAACCCTTGGCAGCCATGGCAGAAGAAGGAGTTCAGGATATACGTGATTAAAATGTTCTGTGAACTCAAGGAAGATATAAAAGAGCAAATACAGGCAGTGAAAGATCATTTTGATAAGGAGCTACATAAACAAATACAGGAACCGAAAGACCACCTCAACAGGAAGATAGTTTCTTAAAAAAAAATAAAACAATATAAAAACAGAAATTCTTGACATGAAATAAACAATAAATCAAAAGCTCAAATGAAAGCATCACTAATAGAGTAGACCACTCAGGTAGGACATCAGACAATGAAGACAAAGTATATAATCTTGAAAAGCACGTAGACCACATAGTGATAATGGGAAGAAGCCATGAGCAGAACATTCAAGAAATATGGGATAGCATAAAAAGACCGAATTTAAGAATTATTGGGATACAGGAAGTTCATAGAGGTCCAAACCAAAAGAATGAACAATCTATTCAATGAAATAATATCAGAAAACTTTCCAAACATGAAGAATGAATCGAAAATCAAAATTCAAGAAGGCTATTGGACGCAGAATGTACAAAATCACAATAGATCCACACCAAAGCACATTAAAATAAAAATACCCAACATACAGAATAAGGAGAGAATTTTAAAAGCCATGAGAGAAAGGAATCAGATTACATATAGGGAAAAAACCAATTAAGATAATGGCAGATTTTTCAACACAGAGGCTGAAGGTAAAAAGATTCTGGAACAACATATATCAAGCTCTGAAAGAAAATAAATACCAACCAAGAATCCTGTATCCAGCAAAATTAAGCTTTAGATTTGATAATAAAATAAAAACATTCCATAATAATCATAAGTTAAAAGAATTTGTAGCTAGAAAACTGGCACGACAAAACATCCTTGGAAAAATACTCAATGAAGAGGAAATGAAAAACAACAATGAAAATTAGCAGAGGGAGGTAGGACCATAAAGGAAAAACTAATCAAAGAAGAAAATCAAGTCAACTTGAATAACAAAAATAAACAAATATGGCTTGGAATATAAACCCATATCTCAATAATAATCCTGAATGTTAATGGCTTAAAATCACCAATCACAAGACATAGACTAGCAGTTGGATTAAAAAACAACAACAACAATATGCTGCCTCTAAGAGACTCATAAGAAAAGACATACACACTCTGAAGGTGAAAGGTTGGGAAAACTCATACTACTCACATGGACTGTGGAAGAAAGTAGGGGTTTTCATCCTCCTGTCAAATAAAGTACACTTCAAGCCAAAGTTAATCAAAAGGGGTATAGACAGACATTACATACTGCTCAAAGGAACCATACACCAACAAGACATAACAATCATAAATATATATGCCCCAAACAATGAAGCAGCTATATTCATCAAATAAATTCTTCTCAAGATCAAGTGTCAAATTGATGACAACACAATAATCTTGGGTGACTTTAACACACCTTTCTCACCCTGGAATAGATCTTCCAAACAAAAGTTGAATAAAGAAACTATAGATCTGAATAATACAATTAATAACTTTGACTTAACTGACATATATAGAATATGTCATCCTGCATCAAGTGGATACACTTTCTTATCAGCAGCATATGGATCCTTCTCTAAAATAGACCATATGATATGAAACAAAGCAACTCTTAGCAAATACAAGAAAGTAGAAATTATACCCTGAATTTTATCTGATCATCATAATGGAATGAAATTGGAAGTCACTAAAGAAATGAAAATTATTCCAATACCTGAAGACTAAACAGTATGATACTGAATGAACAATGGGTTGCAGAAGACATCAAGGAGGAGATTAAAAAATTCTTAGAGCTAAATGAGAACATAGATACGACATACAGAAATCTCTGGGACTCTACGAAAGTATTAAGAGGAAAGTTCATTGCATGAAGTTCATTCCCTAAAAGAAGAAAAATTCAACAAATAAATGACCTAACATTACATCTTGAAGCACCAGAAAAGGAAGAGCAAACAAACACCAAAAGCAGTAGAAGGCAGGAAGTAATTAAAATAAGAACTGAAGTCAATGAAATTGAAACAAAAGAAACAATTAAAAAATTGACAAAATAAAATGTTAGTTCTTTGAAAAAAATAAATAAAATTGACAGACCCTTAGCTACACTAATGAAGAGAAGCAGAGAGAAAACTCAAATTACAAGCATACATGATGAAACAGGTAATATCACAACATACGCTACAGAAATAGAGAGAATAATTAGAAATTATTTTGAAAACTTATACCCCAATAAAATAGAAGATATTAAAGGCCTGGACAAATTTTGTAAGTCATATTATTTGCCCAGATTGAATCAGGATGACATACACAGTTTAAACAGACCAATATCAAGTGATGAAATAGAAGATGCCATTAGAAACCTACCAACCAAGAGAAGCCCAGGACCAAATTTTAACCCTCACACATCAGATAGAGCACTAATCTCTAGGGTATATAAAGAACTCAAAAAGCTAAACACAAAACAAACAAACAAACAAAAACAAATAACCCAATCAATAAATGGGCCAAGGACCTGAACAGACACTTCTCAGAAGATGGTATAAAATCGATCAACAAATACATGAGAAAATGTTCATCATCTCTAACAATTAGAAAAATGCAAATTAAAACCACTCTAAGATTTCATCTCAGTCCAGTCAGAATAGCAGCTATTATGAAGACAATACAACAAAAAGTGTTGGCAAGGATGTTGGCAAAAAGGAACACTCATACTTTGCTGGTGACACTGTAAATTGGTGCTGCCAACATGGAAAACAGTCTGAAGATTCTTTAGAAAACTGGGAATAGAAGCACCATTTGACCCAGCTATCCCTCTTCTTGGTCTCTACCTAAAGGACTTAAAAACCATACTACAGGGACACAACCACATCAATATTTATAGCAGCACAATTTTAGCTTAGCTATTATGTTTAGCTATTGTGATAGCTAAACCAACCTAGATGCCCTTTAGTAGCTGAATGGATAAAAATATGTGGAAGATATACACAATGGAATATTACCCAGCAATAAAAGAGAATAAAATCATGGCATTTGCAGGTAAATAAATGGAATTGAAGAAGATAATGCTAAGTGAAATTAGTCAATATAAAAAAAAACCAAATGCCAAATGTTTTCTCTGATATAAGGTGACTGACTCATAGTGGGGTAGGGAGGGGGAACATTCGAGGAATAGACAAACTCTAGATAAGGCAGAAGGGTGACAGGGGAAGGGCAGGAGCAGGTGGTTAGCAATGATGGTGGAATGTGATGGACATCATTATCCAAAGTACATGTATGAAGACACGAATTGCTGTGAACATAATTTATATACAACCAAAGGTATGAAAAATTGTGCTCTATATGTGTAACATGAATTGTAATGCATTCAGCTATCATTTATTAAAAAAAAAAGAAACCAAACTAAAACACTTTGTTGGGGGATACAGGATGAGTACTGAGCTTATTAGAGTCTTCTTGATTAGGCCATTGATGCTAATCTCAGGCAAGCCCACCAATACCTGGATTTGATGCTTGTGGGTGGAAGAACTCCTCATTTCTCATTCCTTAGATTTTTAAATGGTATCCATACCAATATCATCCACATGCTCAACCAGAAACTGAAATATAATATGAATAATTACCATTGGTATGCAAAGACATGAATGGAACAAGACGAGAAACAAACTGGAAAAGATTTCACTGAGATCAAGATTGGGTTGTACACATGATAACTATATTTCCAAGTCTGATCATGTCAGAGTCAAAGTGAACAAGCAAGGTCCCCTGAGCAAGGAGAATAATGGCTTTGGGTCTGACATTGTTCTGAAAACAAGATGCAGGGCTTTTATTTCCCACCTTTTAGCAAGATCCTTCCACCTGTTATTCTTGTGCAAAGTATAAACTTCGAGTATACAAAAGATAAACTTTACACCTACAATAATCTAGAATTTGGTATTGACCTTGATATATGAGTGGCTCTGGTAGGGTCTGATGGAGAAGGGGAGGCAACCCCCTTTTGAAGCTACTGACTGGAGAACTACTACACACAGAAAGGATGATGCAAAAGTACTTTAATGTCAAAGAATGGCATTACAAGAGCACATGGACTTTGATCTCTCTCCTTTGGAGTACATGATGAAGAACTATCCAAAGATCAAGAAGAAGAAAAAAAATGAGGAAAAGCTTGGACAATATAATCTCACTGGGAAACAGCAGAGGAGACCAATCCCTAAACTGTCCAATGGGCAGAAGTGCTAAGTGTGACTAGCATGGCCAACCTGGCCCAATGCCAACATGCTCTTCCTGAATGAGCTCACAAATTGCCTGGACCTTGATACCATTGGCACATAAACAGATGTAACCCCATCAGGTTGAATGTGATATGATGCTAGTCAGCTACAACTTTTGCTCACTCAAAAAGTTGCACTGAGGATGTGGGGAGGAAAGTACTCTGAGATATTGTTGGTGGGACTATAAATGGGTACAACCACTATGGAAAGCAGTAAGAAGAGTCCTCAGAAAACTTGACTCAGTCATCCCCTTCCTAGATCTATACCCAAAGGACTTAAAAACAGCATGCTACCGTGACACAGCTATATCCATGTTCATTACAGTAGCTCAACTCACAATAGCCAAGCTATGGAAACAACCATGGTATCCTCAGAAGATGAATAGATAAAGAAAATGTAGTATATATCCACAATGGAATATTACTCAACCATAAAGAAGAATTACTTTGTGACATTTGCCCGTGAATGGATGGATCTGGAGATTATCATGTTAAGTAAAATAAGGCTGTCACAAAAAACCAAAGGCTGAATGTTCTTTCTAATTTGTAATGTAATCCACAACAAAGGACGGTGGGGAAAGGGAGATTAGAAATTCATTGAATTAGACAAAGGGAAACAAATGGAAGGAAGTAGGGAGGAAAATAGGTAAGAGCAGAATTAATTGATCATAACTTTCCTACCCTTGTTTTTGTATACACAACCAGGGTAACTCCATATCATGTATAATCACAAGAGTGGAGACCTAAATAGAATACATTATACTCTATCCATGTATATTCCACCAAAAGACATTCTACTATCACATATAACTAAAAATTAAAATATGAAATTTTAATATTGCACTTGACATGTGGGTCAAGTGACCCAAATGTCAAGTGCAATATTAAAATTTCCAATCACAAAGTGACCTGAGATATCCTGGCCTACAATCTTGTCTAAGCTGGTAGATGAGGATCCCCAGCTCATCAAAATAACTAACAACATATGAAGTTTCCCCCCAGGCCTGATAAAAAGCTTCACTTGGGGCCTGACCAGTCTCTAGAAACAGAACCCCAGGGTTACACTCCTGTGTTGCTCTAATGCTACTCTCCTGGTCTCTCCCCATCTCTCAATCTGCCTTGGATGCACTCTGTTACCATTTCTACAGTTGGGCAGTGCCTAACCATTGACTATTCTCCTTCCAGTTAATTGTCAATGTTTAGATTTTCCAACTGTTCCTGCCAGTTCTACTCTAGTTTCCTTAATTGAAAAAGACACAACCAGGGCACCCGAGGTGTAGCCAAGGGCCCAAGCCCTGAATTTGACCCACTTGAAGATCATCCTTTTCTTGGGTTTTCTGGTATTAGAGGAATATATCCTGCCCAATTCCCTATTCCTTTTTGCATCCAGTTTTACTTGAAGCTCTGGACAATGGTCCTAGTTCTGGTCAGTTTTTAAACAAATTTTTGACAGTGTTCCTTTTAGAACTCTATAGCATCTCCAAATCATCCAATAAAGAAAGAGGAAGCCATCGTCCCTAAAGACAAAATAAAACTATCATCTTAATAATAAATGAAGGAAACCTTTCACTAAAACAGTAATATGTATAACAGCAAAAACTATTACTGAGAGTTAAGTCAAGTCTTTTAATAAATTATATTGACTGATCAGTTATTAAAATTAATAACATAATCAGTTATTAAAATTAATAACATAATCAGTTATTAAAATTAATAACATAATTAACAATTGCACATACACAACAACACGTGATAATGGTAAAAATAGTAAAAATTCAAAAGTTCTGTTAAGCACCATGTATCAGATATTACCTTTCAATTAACTTCACAATAATCTTATAAAAGAGCCACTAGAATGTCACACATCCTTTTTATTTAGATTTTTAAAAAGTTTATACTGAAAATGTCCAGAGACATACAGCAATATCAAGGTATGAATCCAATTCTGTCTGATTTTTCTGATACAATAATTGGCTTCTAAAAGACACATGGATGGATTGGCCAATACAGAACTTTATATTGAAAATCCTTCTATAGGCAAATGGGATAAGCAGTGTTTTTTCCAGAGAATTGGTTAATCAAGGTGATTTCTAACATTATTAGGCTATATTATTTCATTATTAAGAAGATAAGTGGAGAGTATATGATTTAACAGAGGATGTAATTTTTGTTCTTATCATATTAAGTACAAAAATAGACATTGCCTTTAACATTTTTATTCACTTTCTCCATGAGTGTTTAGTTTTGAAATTATCATTGGATTGACACAACAGAACAGTGAACTAGTATGCATTCCCTTCACCAGCCCTCCAAGTGAATTTGTTTTCTTGCAGATAACATAAGATACACAGATATACACACATGCACACATGAACACACACAAACAAATGTCACAACTGTCCAAATGCAGAAATAACAAATATACACATGCAAAAGAGAAAAGAAATTCAAATGATTCATTATAATGAGCTTACTCCACAATTCTTTATAACCATTGAAAAACAAATATGGTATGCAGTGAAGTACATATTGACCCAAAGAAAAACCCTTTTCCAATTGGAATACTTATGTAAATATTGAAGCATGATAAACTATTTACATGTAATCTAAATATATTTGTAAACTTTCAAACCTCATCACTAGAGACATTAACAACTTAGATTTAATGTAAATGTATAACAGTATAGGACAATTTTGGGGAGAGAATGTAGTGCTTTGGTTTTGGTAATATCTAAATTCATCTTGGATATTTGTGTCCATAATTGTAAATGTAAAACATGGTATCTTTGAGAAGTTCTAAAACTAACTCATTGGTAATTATTTAAATGTAATATAAAGCAAAAATATATTATAACTTTATGCTAACAAAACTAAAATTCTCTAGAAAACATAGGAGTTTATAAAGTTTTTGTCTATAGACATAATAGCATAATTAAGAAATTTTATATCACTTAAACTTTTTAGAAAATTTTCAAGAAAATGGAATAACTTAAGGGCAATAATGTGATTCTTCTTCTTATTATTATTACCATAGGTCCTTTGTTAAATTTATAATGTTGAAGGAAAACAAAATTTATGTATTTATTGCCTTCTCCATGATTTGCAATTTCTATTCAACATGCAGAGTTTTCTTCACCAACTTGAGAAGAGAACATGCTGCTTCATATGTTGTAAGTAATTCAAAATTTTGTATTTTATGTACTTACATCTTGTGAATTTTTAAATTCCAAGATATAACTCCTTTCAACAGTGTTTTATAACATCTCTAAGAATACCAATACTGCAGAGTCATTAATCATCTACAGTTTATGAAATCCATTACCTTCCTTTATCTTCCTTGCTTCAGGGAATTTTGGATTCCACTATTTCTAATTTTCTAAGTAATCAATACATATTTTTAGCATTTTACTTTGGGCTTAACCTGTCACTTTCACATTTTTTATTTGTTCTTACAAACTTATTAAATGAAAGCAGATGTTTTTAACCTCTTCTAAGTGCCTTGAAAATTTATATACTTTTATTTCTACAAGATTTCTCTTCACAACAATACTTCATAAAATAAAACTTGTTTTTCCTATAGAATGATACTAAACAGTGTGGTATCCACAAGTTACATTATCTAAATCTGTGTTAATTAAAATTAAATGAAATTTAAAATTTATGTCCTTAGTTGCACTAGGCCAATTTTAAGTGCTCAATAACCTATTTGGCTTATAACTACCATTTTGAATTGTGCAGAAATATTTCTATAATTGCATTAAAACAATACAAGACATATATTAAAACAATATGAGATATAGTGTCTTCTAAGGAAACTAATACTCCAATATATTAGCAGTATTCTAGCAGTATCTTCAGAAATTTTCAGCATGTATCATCAAGAGTAAAGTGATACAAATCTAAAAATATAGGAATTACTAGCATGTAGGAATGTGGGAATTACCACCATCAACCAAAGTCACAGAAATAAAACTCTGCATGTTGAATAGAAATTGCAAATATTTATATCAAAAGAGTTCTGGAGAACCAAATTTCATAAAGCACAAAAAGGAAGAAGAAACTCCAGGTGTCTATCATCCAGATGAATTAAATATATTGAAAAGATTGGAATAGGTGACGGGAGACATAAAAGATTTTACTTTTTAATAATTATTATTCTATTCTGCCTGATAACCTCTCCATTGCCCCCCAAAACATTACAAACTAACATAAACCTGTCCTCACCCCTGCCTCCATACTTAAGAATAAAGGAATCCTAGAACTAAAAATCATGTCTACCTTGCTTTAAATAGAGGGTAAAAGGGAATAACATTTTATCCATTTTCTTTTGCTATAGTAAAAGAAAAACCGGACAGTTAATTTCTCAATAGGTTATTCTGCCACATTAAATTCTGAATAAATCACCTTGCCACATCATGTAATAGTTTTTGCTTAAATTCTCCACTGAATGCACATAAAGTTTGTGCTCGGTGAAAGGCAGGGGAAATGGAAGGCAAAGAGCGTCTTGTTCAGTGAAATACATATTAATAGGTATCCCCACATGTCCCATAGAATAAATGAAGTGAGGTGTTCATAAAGGCTATTTCTGAGACCTTAAGAGCAGTGGGTTTTTATCCCAGGTTAATATAATGACCATTAAAGACCAGTGTTTATCCACACAGTTACACAAAATTGATCTCCAGTTTTATATTTACTTCAACACACCAATTTCTGGTTATACTTTCATAGAAGAGAAAATTTTTATAGATAGGGGAGGAATGGCTTATTCTTTTGTAATGTTTGATCTCCACAACCCCTACACCTGCTGCTCACATATTAAGAAAAGTTATGGTTTTATGAAAGATGAATAGAAAATCTGGTAGGTTAAATTAATCTTTTTTTCCTCCTTCCCTTCCTTTTTTTTTTCCTTTTGTTTTTGGAATACAATAGGCAATAAGTGTGTCTACATTACTAACCTTACAGAACTTAGAAAGTCTTACAGTCCTTGCCCAACTCTTATCCTAGCAAGACTTGACCTCTGGGTAAGAGGAAAGGTCACCAAATTAGCAATTCAAACTCCCTAACTCCCATCTGATCCAGTCATAGAAGCAGAAAATGGAGAGTAGTGGGGAGAAAATTAGCTGGGATCACTGGGAAAACTGAGGGGAGCACAATCTCAGAGAGACTGAGGATGTTTACTAAAGAGGGGATTTGACAGGAATCCAAAGCTCAGAATATTTCAAAAGCTGCAGAAATTCTCAGGGCCAACCCAGATCCAGGACTGAGGTGAATGTGGTAATAACATTATTCAGAATGGACGTTTTCCCTCAGTTGTTTGGGAGCATATATATGCTCAGAGTTTGATGCCTGTTTCCTTTCTAAGGAATTTTGAAGACTACTGTTTTCCTGAATGAACCATGATTAAAATGTCAAGGACAGAGGAGGACAGAGAGGCAGGCTTAAATTTCTAGATAAAGCAGGATGTCATTAAAAGTGGTACTGTCAACTCAGGGCACTGATGGTACAATATGTACATCCTGAGAAAGGCTGCTTCAAAATCTCACCACATAACTCCACAAAAAAATCACGATGGCAGCCAAACAGAGGGAATGCTGATGGACGGGTATTATATCCTCCTTGTGCTTACGCTGAAAGCTTCTTATTGGGTGGCTGTGCTTGACATGGGAATGTTTTACAATATAGTGTGAATTCTAAGACACACAAGAATAACGAGAATCTGGACTATTCTAACATATCTGAAACTCTATAAACAATTGTTTTCTCAATATACTTGGTATAGAACAGCTTAAATAATTTTTCAAAAACAAATTAGTTTCATGTGAAAATGATGTTGATGGTATTTTCTAAAAGCACATTAAGCATGGCCAGTGATTTTGCAGATTGTTGTTTCACATGTTTATTGAAGAACTTAAGCAATTTTCCCAATACTCAGACCAAAATTATATCATTCAAAATGATTAAAAGTTTGCAAGTGAGAATGAAGGTTTGTTGTTTGTTTTATTTTTATTTCAGTTCCCTAGATTATTGCTTATATTTTCAAATTCTTTTTCTAAGTTTAAAGCATAGCTCTAATTTTCTGTTACACTCAACTTTATGGTTCACTTGATTTCAAATTATGAAAATGTGTAGATTGCATCTATTTCTTAGCATTTATATTACTATTCTCTAGTTTTCCATTTTAGTGTATTTTTATTAATGTCAAGTTAAACATCTTATTTTTATAATATAAATTATTTGTTAGTTAATAATTACAATCTGTGCATATTTCAAACATGGTGACATGTGTAGAAAACTTTTTCTAAGTTGTTCAATGTCTACATAACTTAGTGAGCCATTTTCATGTGTAATATATAAAAGTTCTTGACCTAAACACTGTATTCCGTCAGTAGCTATTTAAAAGTATCATTTCTAAGTGATATTCATTCATCTAACAGAGGAAAAATATTAACCATAGGCCCAGAGACGATTTACATTTAAAAAGACAATAAAGTTTTACAGGAAGGAGAAATGTCATTCCAACTCAAAGCATCTTTGTAGGTATCTGAAGATTCTATACAGCAATGGAGTTTTGGTCTGTGACATTTCAGGGTATTTCCAGGTTCAGCAGTCATGCACCTTGACAAAGTTTCCTGGTGTAGCTAATCATACTGTGGCTGTGGGGAGTCTTTGGCTTCTATAGAGAATCATTCCTGCATCCACATGTGCTATAAACCTTACTGAGTTCTGAAGTATTGTTTAGGAGTAACTCAACATATATCTACTATTACTTGAAAATTTATTTTTATAGTTTATTGAGCTAAACTCTAGGAGGGCAATGGGATGATATTTTCTAGGAGAAAATCTTAAATGTGGTACCAATGCTGAATACATTCTTTAAACTTTTTTCTTGAAAAGTAAAACATAAGTTAAAGTATTGATCAAGTCAAACAGTTTAAAATTTCTTCTTCTAGCTTGTGTTTTTTACTACATATATATATATATACATATACATGTATACATATATATGTGCATGTATATAAGTATATACATATATATATATCTGATTAGAAATACTAAAATAAAAAAATATTTAAAATTTAAAAAACTATCAAAAATATATGTGGTTTTTGTCATTATAGGATATGATGTTGATTTTATGTTGTTATCTTCAAGTGTGAATTTTCTTTACTAAGTGAGGTTTTCTCTCTCTCTCTCTGTTTCTGGTAGTATACATTGCCTGTGAATAGCCCTAGAGACCATAAAAAACTATATGTGCATGTATATATGTGTGTGTTTATTTATTTATAAATGATTAAATCTGAACACCTTGGTGCAGGGTCCTTTTCTGGTATCTAGCACAAGAATATATTTGCTGAAAAAAATTTAAAAGAAACTAGACATACATGGAGTTTTTTAGCAAAGGAACTTAAAAAATTTTACTGATTGAAATGACTCCCAAGTAAATGGAAGTTATTCATTTATTTTTAAAGATACTGCTCTTATAATGCACTCGATTAGAATAAAAGTAGAAATCTATGTAATTTGAGCCGTGTGTGTGTGTCGGGGGGCAACTGGCCAAATAAAATCATTTTTCCATTTTATACCTAAGATTCTTTTTTTTCTATTCTGTTTCCATAAATTTAGTCCTCCTCCTCCTCCTCCCCTGCCCCCCCCCAAAAAAATATGCAGTATATTTACTGTAAGAGCAAAGGTAACAAAGTTACAGACTCTTCCCAAGAGCAGAGGAGTCCACGGGAAAGTACTGACTTGTTCTTTTCCTGGGCTTGGGCCTTCCTTCTCTTTCTATCTCCTCCCCAGCCACGTTCCCCTTATTACCACTCACTGGCCTCCATGTCCACACATCTTAGTCTTTCTGTTGGAACCTCGCACTCATATCCATAAGCACTTTCCTCAGCTAAGCAGTTGACCTCATTAGGGGACCCTTTTTACTCTTGCTGTCCAGCCCTGGACCTGCCCCTACCTTCCTCCGTTACCATCCTGCCTTGGCTACACATGCAGTTCTAAATGTCCCTCACATTGGCCTCCTGAGTACCTGGAACTACAGGCCAACACCACCAGGTTCAAAGCCTGTGTTTGAGCCAGGTTCAAAGCCTGTGTTCTCAACTTTAGTACTTCACTGTTAAAATTATCTAATTTCATGCCAGACAAACTTCTGTAAACTTCACTTCAATGACAACTTAGTCTCACAACTCAAGATAAAGTCCAAATCTAAGTAACCAGCCCTCTTGTAAGTTAAGGCTATCTGTTCCCCTCCATGGTCACTAACCCAGGTGCCACTGTAAACACAGTATGTGCTAAAGCACACTCATCCACTTTTTTTTCCTTTTCCTTTGTTGGCTGAGGGTAGAGGCCCAGTTTGGTGAACTAATAGCTGTGTCATATTGGACAGTTACTGATTCTCTCTGTATTTAGGTCATTTGTATAAGTCAGTATTTCTAAGTGTGTACTTGGTGTACTTTGTAACATAATCTTAATTTGATAAGTAAACATGCCTAGGACTGACTGAGTCCCAGAATCTACAAGAACAATCTATTTTGCCCACAATTATTTGAAACATTTTGATTCATATATTTATTACTACACATTTAAAAACAAAAAAATAATATTTTTTAAATAGATGAATATCTTAGGAAAATCTGATGGAAATTTACCAGTTGATGTCTGAGGACATGAGCTTCAAGTGCAGAGAAGTATTCTTAATTTAAACATTTTATTTAATAACAATTGCCCATGAACTATATCTCTGTGTCAGAGACTTTCTGTTAGGTCAGTTCAATGCTAGTGGTGGAAACAGACAAAATTTACTATCCTTATAGTGATTATATTTAAGTGAGGTAAGGCAAAATGTTAATAAAAGAAAGTATTTGTACTAGAGGCAAAACTAAAGCAGAAAGGGAGGATAAAGAGTACTGCATGTTAAATTGGAGGCATGAGAGATCTTCTTACTTAGAAAGTGTTGTTTGTTTGTTTGGTTGGTTGGCTTTTTTTTTTTTTTGTACCACGTATTGATCCCAGGGATGCTTAACCACTAACCCATATTCCCAAGTCTGCCACCATGCCCAGATAGAAAGTTATGTTTAAGCAAAATCTTAAGGCAGAGTAGAGAGCTAGCCTGACAGTATGTGGGAAAGGAGCATCATGGACAGAGAGAAGAGCAAATGCAAAGGCCCTGTATTCAGAGTCTAATTGAAAGCTTAAAATTCAGCAAAGAAGTCAGTGCGGAAAAAAAAATGAAATGTAAGAGAATTTACTAGTGGTTGAATGTGTAAGAAGTATGGAAGCAGGTATGTGGGGATTTTCAAAACTACATAAATACATTTTTTAAAAGAAAGAATACACTAATTTTTATTTTTAATTGATGTAATGTTTGTATATTCTTATGGAATACAGAATGATAATTTAATACATTGATATAAGGTGTAATGACCAAATCAGGGTAAATAGCATTTCCTTATCTTCAATTCTTCTTTTCTGGTTTCTAGAATATTTTTATGGTTAATAGTATGGAGAGGCATTCTAAATTTTTTGACCAAAGAGAGTGGAATATGACCTGTAAGTATTCTTACTAATAGTCACTGGCTTCTGTATTAATAGGATTCTCTAAAATAACAAATATAGCTCAAGCGATCTTTTAGAAGGCTTTTCCTATTATTCAGCCCTGGACTGGAGTAGAAGTCATGGTAATATGAGAATATGTCTCTGATTTTTTTTTGTATATATATAAAGTTTAGCCAATGAATAGATTTCTGTTGTATGTGAACAAAAGAGAAAAAGCCATGAAGATGGCAATGCTGGGCTTGGCACAAGATTCAGGAGGCACCACACACCTTTGTAGGTTCAAACAGCAATTCTTTATTCCCGCTCTCACACCGCTTCCACACAGGTCCAGGGGCAAACGCGTTCTGCCGTCTCCCGCACAATTCACCTACTCCACGAGGCTCTCTCCAAATCCCATTTTAATCTCACGAGAACTCAACGGGAACAAGCAACAGGAACACCCTAATCCCAGCAATAATCTTCAACTTCCAACTTCCCTAAAACCCATTATCTTAAACTGGCAACGCCTTAAACTCAAGGAGCCGGTTACTTCCTCAAACCTGATCAGCTCTAAACCCGGATCCGCCTTGGTCCTTGAGCAAGGTCACCTTATTAAAGCATGCATGCAATGTCCCATCGAATGTCCTCTAAGCAGCATGGGGTACGCTTGGCAAGGAAATTTCGATGCGTCATTCCTACTTGGTAATGGCCCTCAGCATGAAGACACTTGAGTTTTGAGTTAAGCAACTAGAAAAGTAGACTTACCACCTATGGAGACGTGTGGAAGACTGTGCCACAGCATGTTGCTTGTGGAGTTGAGTAAAGGAGTCAAATTTGAGATGTCTCTTAGGCATACAAACAGATATGTGAAGTAGCTAATTGTATGGACAAGAATTGCATTCCTGGTAAATGAACATATGGCAGGATTCATGTGTAGGCTACATAATATTATCATGACATTAGCATAAAAATGGACATTGAGATGCTACATCTTTACTAGATGGAGGTTCTGAAGAGGGACCTGCAGGTGGGGCTAAGTGTGAGTGGCTAGTGTCTGGAGAGGAATGATAGCTATGATTGGGAGGCACCTTATAAAACAGACAGTATGATATTTTCATGGTGATGGAGTGATCAGATTTATCAAACACTGCTACAGTATGATGAGAATGAGGAGATAATGTTAAAATTGTACTTTGGTGATTAGAGTGAGCTGAAGGAAAAACCAGAAGATGAGGAGGGACAGCAGAAGATTTATACAGAAGAACATGGCAATATTGTAGTAGAAGAGGTGTAATTAAGTTTGTAGTGGCATCCGCTTCTCCATAGAAAATCTTAACTTAGCTTCTCCAGAAATCTTCCCCATAATAGATATTAGGATATCAGCAAGAAGTCTCTACAAAAGAGTTCAATGTAGGTAAACTTCATATTTTCTTATAGCTCTATTTTACTTGTCCAGTGGCCTGGACTAGATCAGCAGTCTAGCTGCTGAAAGCCCATTTACTAGTTTTTCACATTTATCCAGTATTCAGGTTTGCAGAAGTGTGTTTGCTAATGCAAATGTGATAATAAAAGACAGATCCTTTAACAAGGCCTCTGGCATTTAGCTGAAGCTTCACAGAAATGTCTACATTTCTAAGATAAGAGAAGTTACCAATTGGGCTTCATGGTATTAGCTATCAGGGGTAGGAAAGAAAGAGGAGAAGAAACTCTCCCCTTCTCAAGAACTGTCCTTGAAGGGTTAACTTGCCTAGAACAGTAAAAGAAACAGCTGCTTTTATATGGAGTTCTGCAGACTGTGAGCTTCTGAGCACCTCCCCTTACACGTTGGTTATAAAGTTCTAAAGCTGCCTGAACTTGGGGTCCAGGGGTATTGATTGATTACAGTGAAAGCTTTGCCCTCTGAACCTGACTATAGCCAAATAAAACTGATTCCTGTTCCTATTTGATGTCTTGCCTTGTCTGTCCCCTATTCTTTGTAAACAGCCAGGCAGCAATATTTCTTTCTCTCTATCTAGGGTAAACTGTTAACTTAGTTGAAATAAATTAAAGTTTATAAAGTAGCATGCAAGGATTAAACACAAATTATATTTATCTGATGCCATATTCTATTTGTGTAAGCTGATGATCTCATGTGCCAAGAAAATGGAAAATACAAATATTATTGAGAAAACACTATTTGATTTTAATTTCAAAGAATGAAAGTGGGAAAAGAATATATCAGATATAGAGAGTGTTGAGATAATTTAACATTATTAGTAATGAAAATGATTCATCATATCCATTGTTTTGTTTCAATCTTTACTTTCTTTTGTGTTTGAATTTCTTTAGGTCTGTTAAGTTTTCCATAGATTTCTAACTCCAGGGCTTATGATAATTGTCATAATTTATGCTATCATTTTGATATGTAAGGAAAGGAGAAAAAGTCAGGAAGGAAGTATTTTACTACATTAAGACATAGAAGACTCATGAAAAACAAGCTAAAAATAAAATTTAAAATGAATGATAAATCAACACCAGATAGTTTTTAAATATCCTGTAAAACTCATTGAGTTATTTTATTTGTTCCATGTTTTTAGAAATTTAATATTGACATTGGTGTAAGCATTGGCTTCAAATAAGCAAAAGATCTGTAAAGTTCTATATATGCTCAGAAATGTTTACATGCAGAATACTTCAGTTGAAAAATTTCCAGGATGATTTTGTATATACTAATTTACTAATCAAAATTTCTTTCAAAAAATAGTACTTTTAAAATTAATCTTCTCATTAAAACTATGCTTTTATAATCAAACTGGAGTACCTTTGGAAATTTTTCATATTTTCTGAGTACATGAATATTTTCAGAATTCCCCTCAATGATATTCAGTTTTGACATGGAATTAATTCCTTAAAATCATATTTACAAATGACCATCCTCCTTATATGGAACAAAAATATATTTAAATATTTTTCAGTTTATTTAATTTTTTTCATTTTCCTGCCTGTCAGCATCTTTCCACATAAGATATTGTACAATCTTGAGATCTAGTGCTTAGAAGGCCCTACTTTAAAATTAACAATTTATTTTTTCAGTATCTGATGGTTACAATTGAATTATTAAAGCTAATGTTTAAAGCAATATTTATTTCTTTTTTCCTTCGCTGTATATGGAAATAATACCTTTATTTTATTTAAACAGTTTTATGTGGTGCTGAGGATTGAACCCAGTGCCTCACACATGCTAGGCAAGCGCTTTACCACTGAGCCACAACCCCAGCCCATCATTTATTTCTGTTGTGATAATTTAACATTATTAGGTTGGTCTTGTAAAGAACATTTGTTTATTTGGTGGAAGACAGTGAGAGGACACATCAACTTGAAGCCTTACCCAGGCTGGCCTAGTGTAGCTGTCATGCTGAGTAACCCCATGCACACCTTCATACACTTGCAGTTTTCACAGGACCTATGAAAGACACACAGATATCACCACCGCTGGCCTGTATTCCTGTGCTTGCTGTTCTTTTGAATCACCCAGCTACTTCCCTTCCATACCACTTTGTTCACCTTTGCATTCATTATCCAGTAAATCCCAGTTCTATTTTCACTTCCTTCCTCATGTACTCCTCATCTTTTTCTCTGGAATAAATTTCCATTTTTCTAAACCAAATTGAACTTTATTTTCACATCATCTTTCAAGGGACATTTCTCACTCCCTACATCTTATTTTAGTTATTTATGCTCATGTCCTATTACTCTTAACTTTGTGACTTACAGATTTCATTTTTCACTGTCAAATCTATTACACCAGGGCTTCTAAATCAGGTTTTATTTTGACCCATCTTCTGGCCATTTAAAGTACATCTTGATTAAATTTTAAGTGAGGTGTGTTATTTTTTCAAAGTCTTTGATTATCTGAAAATGTCTTTTTCTTGGCATCACATATGACAAGGACATCAGAAAAAAGGTAATGGTGTCTAGTCTTTAACATATTTTATTCAGCAAAAAGTTTATAATGAACTAATCATTGTATCCTAGAGACCATCTATTATTTCTTTTACACTGTCATTTTTTAAAAAAATGATTTCATAAGTCTATGACATTATTATTTTTCATCATGGTATACATTATTTCTCTGATAATCTAATTTCTTCTTTCAGATCTCCTGTTACTTGCAGTTGAAAACTTTCACTGTAACATCTTGTTTTATATCACTTTTTTATAATTCTTATCTTTTTGTCTCTTTTACTGAATTCTCTGTTCCTGGGTACTGTTCTCTAATTCACTAATTCTATATACTGCAACGTTCAAACTACAAGTAATTCCATTCGGTATTTGTTATTCTCTAAGACTATAATTTTCATTTTCAACTTCTCAAATGATTCTGTGCTTTCAAATTTATCAATTGTTAACATTTTGCAAGTTTGGTTTTGCAAATTTTCTGATTTTACTCTATGAATTATTTCTTTACCTCTTAGAAGAGATCCAATATGCATACTTAAAGATTTTTAATGTTCTTTTTATTTTTTAAAAAATTTTGACTTGATAAGATTATATTTAGCTACTATATTTAATAGTGTTAGAATTTTAATATATTATCAAACATATAGTATCCATATAAATTTAACAGAATTAAATTTTTGAGGGGAGAAAGTGATCACTTGAAATGTCTTTGTGTGGGACAACCTAGTAAAAGGCATTATGAAAGATTTCTTATTAAAGTTTCCATAAAATTAAACTACAGAGAATATGGTGATCAGGAAAATTTTATGGTAAATTGTATAATTTTAAGTATAATTTTCATTTACCCAGATGGTTCAATATTTAACTGAAATGCAAATTTAGCCATAAGAAGAGGAGAAATATTTCTGTCTACTAAGTTGAATAAAATAAATTTGAAATTATTAACTCATTCAACTCTTAGAACATTTCCATTAATTTAAGATTATTATTATTCCTGGTTTTTTAGATGAAGAAGGTAAAGAATAGAAAATGTAAACAATTTTTCAAGGTTACAAACATAGTATACTGCAAAAGCAGACTTAGTACATTATCTTAAAATCCTTATGTTCAAATAATCATTTCAAGTAAACAATAATGCATTTTGGGGCATGGGAAAAATTGATGAAATCTAAGTTATTCTAATCAGATTTTTCTAGAAAACTTAACAAGTTTTTCCCAAACCAGTTTCTTACAATTGGCTTAAAATTGAAACTTTTAAACTAAAGGATTAAAGAGTAGAACTGTTTTTCCTACTATTTAATATATAACCTAATTTCTACTAAAATATTTGCTCCAATGATATATTGTCTTAAAATTATAACTTAAACGAATTTATTTAATCTTCTTATATAATAGCCCGGTATTAAATAGATATGACCAAACAGTATAATTAAATTGTATAAACACTTTAGTAAATTTGTACAAACTACATCATTTGCTTATACCTCCAAGGCAAAGCTCTCTGGAAGATGCAATGAAGCCAGAAGGGGGGGCTTGAAAGGAATAATTGTAGACTGACTTTTTAACTAACATTTAGTCATTTCAGAAAATAGTTGATACAAAACTGCAAAAAAAAATGTGATTGTTTCAACTTCTTTTCTTTCATAAGAGAAACCTCAGTCTTTAACTCTTCAGATGAAATTAAAAGGACAAATACCGAATGACTGTCAGTCTGGTTTATTGCAGTTTGTCCATATGCATACTTTGTGGAAAGAACCCAAAGACAACTGCTTGGTGTTAGCACAATTTCTGATGCACTACATTTGGCTTTTATTTATACTTATCCTTTAATTTAACTTGTTGGTGCAGGTTCTGTCAAAATGTGTTCTATTTTATAAACAAATGTTTTCATAGTGCTTCTAGTACCTTGACATGGGAAAACTGAATGGAGAAGTAGATTGTTTTTATTTAGGGATACATTCTACCAACATGGAAAATAATTTGGTTTCAATATAAGAAAGGAGATTCTGGGAAAATGATGACAGTAGAGTATTTAATCTTATTAAATGTCCATATAAAAAGCCAGAGAAATTAGATAGTAAACCAAAACTGATCGTCCAAATTTAGAATAAAATTAGGACACAAAGTATCCCTAGGACACAAAGTATCCCTACGACTCCAAAACGCAAATTCATGGGTACAAAATATGACTGGTATGAACGGTATATTATCTCAGCCATTATACAGAGGGGGCTTAGGGGAACAATGAGACATGTTAATATCTTAGAATAGGATATTCACCTGACTATCCTGAAACTAGGGCAGATTTTGCATAATCTGTAACTGTTGGGTGCAATGGTCTATTAAGGAATGGTCTATTAAGGAAGGGGCCACAGCAGTTCAGTGTCTATAAATAATTGAAATTGATTAGGCATGACACCCCTCCAGAATGGAGTTCTATATAGAGGGAACTAAAACAACTAAGAAATAACTAAATATCCTTCTGAGTACAAGGATAATATAAAAAGGGCTGTGTGCAGAATTTAGATAAAACTAGGGAAGGGAAATCAACACAGAAAAATCTCATATTTTTTATTATTAACTGAAAAAAAAACCCAAAAGAGAGAACTTTGAGAAATTAGAAAAACTATTCTGGGATAAGCTGGCTTTTATAAGTTTCTAAAACCTTATTTCATATGAAAAGCGGCATGCAACAGTAAATCTTGGATATATATATAACTAACTACACAGAGCCAAGGTTAATGGGAATAGAATACAGAATAGAAGGTCTGTTAGGACAAAGTAGATATAAAAGACATTGAGCAGTCCTGCATTCCAGAATTGGATTTGGAAATCATAGGCATTGTATCTATCTTTTAATAATTAATTGTTCTGTCAACCTTTTCTTGTTTTTCTTCTAAGCTACATACATAAAGTGTTTTTTACCTTTCCTTCTACAGAAAACAAGATTTTTGGAGAAATGGCTGATTCCATGTCTGAGACAGACATGGAACACCTTGTCATCACAAAGACCAAATATGGAAAGGATACCAACCTCAAGATTTGCTGCTAGTCAAAGGTAGGGCCATCCTAGCTTCAGAATGGGTTGTATTTAAATTCAAGGATGAAAACTTGTCTACTATGTGTAAAAACAGGATTTCCTATTGATTTTTGTATTATTAAAAATTTATTGGTCCTTTTTAGATATATATGACAGTAGAATCCATTTTGATAAATTTATGCAAACATGGGATATATTAAGATATATATATATATATACATATATATATACATATATATATATTTTATATGATATATTAAGGAGTCCGTTCTTGTGGATAAACATATTGGTGGAATTCATTGTGGTGTATTCACATATACACATAGAAAAATTATGTGAGATTAATTCCACTGTGTTTCCTATTCCTTTTCCCTCTCATTCTCTTCATTCATTCATTCATTCATTCCTCTTTGTCTAATCCACTGAACTTCTATCTTCCCCCCCTCACATATTGTGATTTAGCTTCCACATATCATCAAAAACATTAACCTTTTGTTGTTTTGGGAATGGCTTATTTCAGTTAACATGATAGTCTCCAGATCCATCCATTTACCAGGAAATGTCATAAAGTCATTCTTCTTTATGGCTAAGAAATATTTCATACTGTATATATATCACATTTTCTTTATGCTTTTATCTGTTAAAGGGCACCTATGTTTGGCTCCATAGCTTAGTTAAAGTGAATTATGCTGCTATAAACATTGATGTGGCTGCATCAATAGAATATGCTGATTCTAAATTCTTTGGATATGTGCCAAGGAGTGATATAACCAGGTCAAATGATGGTTCCATCCTAGTTTTTTTGAGGAGTCTTCATATTGCTTTCCAGAGTGGTTGTGCCAACTTGCAGTCCCACCAATAATGTATGAATGTACCCTTTTCTCTGCATTCCCTCCAACACTTATTGTTACTTGCATTCTCTTTCTCTCTCTCTGTATTTTTTTAGTTATATGTGACGGTAGAATATATTTTGACATATTATACATACATGAAATGTATAACTTCCTTTCTTGTAGTTGTACATTATGTACATGTACATGTATTTTGTACATGTATTTCACTGGTCATGTATTCATATATGAACATAGGAAAGTTATGTCCAATTCATTATACTGTTTTTCTTTTTCCCATCCCCCCACTCCCTTTCCTCCATTTTCCTTTGTCTAATCCAATGAACTTCTATACTTCCTTTGCTCCTCTTACTATGTGTTATCATCTGCATATCAGGGAGAACTTTTGGTCTTTGGTTTGGGGGATTCACTTAGCAGATAGTCTCCAGATCCATCCATTTACTGGCAAATGCCATAGTTTAATTCTTTTTTATGGCTGAGTAATAATCTGTATGCATATATACCACATTTCCTTTATACATTCATCTGTTAAAGGGTACCTAGGTTGGTTCCATAACTTAGCTATTGTGAATTGAGCTTCTATAAACATTGTTGTGGCTATGTTACTATAATATGCTGATTTTAAATACTTTGAATATTATGCCAAGGAGGGGATAACTGGGTCAATGGTGGTTTTATTCTAAGTTTTACAAGGAATCTCTATATTGCTTTCCAGAGTGGTTGCCCCGATTTGCAGTCTCACCAGCAATGTATGAGTGTATCTTTTTCCCCACATTCTCACTAACATTTATTATTAGTTGTATTCTTGATAGTTGCCATTCTGACTGAAATGAGATAAAAACTCACTGTACATTTAATTTGCATTTCTGTAATTGCTAGAGATATTGCACTTTGTTTTATATATTTGTTTACCATTGTATTTCTTCTTTTGTGAAGAGTCTGTTCATTTCTTTTGCCCATTTATTGATTGAATTATTTGTTTTTTGTTTGTTTGTTTGTTTTGTTTTGTTTTGGTGTTAAGTTTCTTGAGTTCTTTGTATATCCTGGAAATTAATGCTCTATCTGAGGTGCAGGTGGTAAAGATTTTCTCCCATTCTTTAGGCTGTCTCTTGATGCTCTTGTTTATTTCTTTTATGGTGAAGAAGTTTTTAGTTTGATGTCATCTCATTTATTGAGTTTTCATTTATTTCTTGCACTTTAGGAGTATTGTTAAGGAAGTCAGCTCCTGAGCCAATATGTTGACATGCTGGACCTACATTTTCTTCTAGTATGTACAGGATTTCCTAGGTTATTCATCTTCTTAAAATTGATTTTTGTGCAGGGTGAGAGACATGCTCACTTTCATCCTATTACATATAGATTTCCAGTCTTCCCAGTTCCATTTGTTGATTCTTTAACAAATCTAAGTTCAGGAAATGAGAAAAAAATGAATAAATTTTCTGAAAATATTTTAAAATAAAGCCCCATTCCTTGAACCCTTTGCTTAATAGAACATTATAACCCTTGTCATTCTTTAGTCAATATTTAAAATTCTCTTTTGCTGCCATTGATTCTTGGGATAAAGTTTTATTTTTATAGTTAAAATTATTTTCAAATTTCATCTATTTTTTCTTTTAAGCATTTAGTTTAATTTTAACCTAATAACTTTTAAAAATTCCTTATACATTTTTTATATAGATCTTTTTTCTCTTTTGTAGAATTTCCAAATTGTAGTCCTTTCAATTGTCTTTCCCCCATGTACTCAGTATTGTTTTCCAATCCAATCCCATGTATGTTTTTATTACATATAATTTTCTCTCATACTTACTACTGGAAATTTGTTTTTAAATTTTATATTCAAATATTAAAGCTCTTTGTAATCTGGAATTTGTTTTTAGGCATAATAGGAAATGGAAATAAAAGTCATTTAAATATAATTTTAAAACTCCCCAATTTTCAAGCTATTGCAGAAATAAAGTTGAGTAAAGATTTAGGATTGTCTAGACATTAATAATTAAATAAAAAGCAGAAAATGGTAGAACTATGTTGATTTTAAGATAAGAAAAGACTTTAGTGAAGCAATATTTGAGAGCCTATGACATTAACAATCATGTCTCTTGCTAATTCACTGATGGTATGGCAATTTGAGTAACTTTTAATATGTTAAATACCAGAATAAATTTGTAATTTCTCAAGTATATCCTTAATATGTAGGTATCCAACATTACCATAGTAATGCTCTCAGTTTTCCCAATAACCTTGCTAATGCATTTTCTAATAATTTATTTATTATGTGAGTAGCCAATTAAATTGATACTTTTTTGGTGACAGGTACAATCTACGAACATGTTGGTCATTCAAACTGGGATTTGAATATTATAGAAAGTATAATGTTTTCATTACAATAAAGAATTGTAGAGTATATAAAATATAATGACATCTAATTATAGACAGTTCCCTTGTTTTGCATAAATGTTCATTAAAAAAAACAATAAAAGCTCAATGATTTAAAGTTGAACAGAGTATCAGTGGCATTCTTGCATGACTTGCACTCTACTGAAGAAACTCTTACCTATGACAATGCATTGCAGCTTCCCCTTCGTGTTCTTTAGTTTTGTTTTATCTCCTTCACAGTCCATAGAGACAATTAGATTGTGAAATGATGATAGAACTGAAGATAAAGAGCTGCTTCACTCAGCTCTCTTAATTAATCCTATCTGTATAACAAGTGCATTATTTTTATGAGATTAATTCTTTTATGACTAGTATCAGTCTTTTTATTTTTCTATTTTTCCAGTAATTTATATAAAATAAAAAATTCAATAAAATATCAAATTAATTGCATAAATCACAAACACTACTATCTAGAGAAAGATGATGACAGTGCAGTAACTGAACTTTTGACTCCCTGAAAGCATTGACAAAGGAAGAAAAGTCCAAATTTGCATATAAAACATGGTTTAGCAATGATGATACTTAACCTATAAATGTATAGATTTTAAAAAAATCAAATAAGTCTAAGACGATTTTAAAAAGACAAATTCTATTCCAAGTATGAAAGCATATAAATTTTAGAATATAGCAAAAAACTTAAAAATATATTTGAATACTATATAACTATCTATGAATTACTTAATCATAATTTAAAAAAATAAAATATACCCATCCTTTCTATATTAATTTGTCTTTCCTGGTCTTCTCATTCTCAATGAATTATGTCATCATTCTTTCAGTAAAAACTCAGGACAAAAGTTTTGAAGTTACTCTTAATCTCTCTCTTTTCCTCAGACCCCACATCCAAATAGCGGCAATATTATTGCCCTTGCATTCAAAATGTACCTAGAACCTGCCCCATTTCACTATTGTCCCTGATACCTTACCTATTTTAACAGCTGTCCTTTTTTGCACTCATTATTCTACTGATCAGCCAAATTATCCCCCCCCCCTTTTTTTCCTCCCAAAGCATAATGATTCAATGTTGTTGCAGCTAGATTATCCTTAAAAAAAATCATAGCCTGTCACTTCTCTAAAAATTTCTGGTAGATTTCTGTCTCATTGAGAACAAAATCTAAATTATTTGCAATAACTCACAATGTCAAATGTGTCATATGCACCCCCCTTCTAATATGTATGTGACCTGATATGTCACTATTACTTGCTATGATCCATCAACTAAGGCCCTCTTGCTTCAAATATAATACTTAGGGTCCCAAATATTTAGATTTGCAAATATGCTTTTGTTGTGTGTAACAGAATGGGGGTATTTTTCTTCAGACCCATGAATGATTTGCTTTTTCCCTATTCTCAGCTTTACATTAAACTGTCTATTTTCAGTGATGCCTCCTCACACCAGCCTGTTTGAAATGGCATCAGTACCTCTCTTGGTTCACCTTCTCACACAGCATTACCACCATCTGATATACTCAGTTTACTTATTTGTGTTTCATCTATTTCCACAATAGGAATCTAAGCTACATTGAAAACAAGTATTTTCCATTTTATTTACTACTATAACAGCCCAACTGCTAGATTAGTATACGTGACAAGCTATATTCTCTAAATATTTATGGAATGAATGGAAAAATATATTTATTATGACTGTTCATTCATTCTGCAGCTATGAGTAATGATGGTTGGTCTTCCTGACACTGATATTACATGATCCAGGTTGTCCAATTTTTCTGCAGCCCAGTGTTCTTGGCCACCAGCTGCAGCTCACTTGTGTTCCAGAGTTGCTGACTGCTTACCTGGAGACCACCCATGGCCTGAGAAAACCAACAATTTTCTTTCCTTTCCAATGATCTACAAGTACACCTTATCCTTGGAGCTGACTCTGTCTCGATTTGAGAAGTTGTTCCTACCAGGTTTATCTTTTTTAGGAAAATCTTTGTCAGCCCTAGTTGTACCCTTATGTCTTAGAGCTACTCTTTCATCAGATTTTAGTGGTGTTAGGGTCTGTAAACAAGTCAGGATGGCACCTGGCAAATGTTAGAGTCTGTAAACAAGTCTGGATGGCGCCTGGCATTTTGCCTGAGGGAGTGGTTTGTGAAGTAACGCCAGCGAGCCATTAAGTGCGGAGATTCCTTATTGGTTGACTGCTGTATCTAGTTTATGATAATTAAGAAAAGCTGGGTAGAATGTATATATACCCCTTCTGTCCTACAATAAACGGCTCCTGCTCCTGCTGTATCAATGTACACAAGTTGCTCGTTACCCCCAGGTTATTTTGCTGCAGCCGGACTGCAGCATAGTAGGTTGTTTTTTTTTTTTTTCCAATTAAACTTCCTTTGTTTAAATCAATGAATGATTTCTTTCTTTTTATTTGTTCTTTTTAGTTACACAAGAGAGTAAAATCTATTTTGGTATATTTATAGAAGCATGGAATATATCTTGTTCTAATTAGGATCCCAGTCTTATGGATGTACACTGTGTTAAGATTCACCAGTGATGTGTTTGTAAGTACTCAGGAAAGTTATGTCAGATACATTCCCAGGATTATATAAATACCATTTGTAAAATCACCAAAAATACAAAATTGTATGAGTGATTAAAAATACATAAGTATATATAACATCTATATAGTAAAATGGCAAAATATTTGAGAAAAACTAGGAAAGATCTCAGTTGTGGGAGATACAGAGTATGCTATTGAATTAGAAAAATCAATGTTGTTCAGGTATACATTTCCCCAAAAACTATTTCTAGATTTAGCTACTACTATATATAGAATTAAACTGAATTCCAACATGCTTTCTGATAGAAATGAGAATTTCATCTAAGCTATTGATTTGATCATGAAACATTATTTAAAATATTTTCTTCATTTCTATAATCTGTGTAGAATGCATAGTGAACTTACTTTCATTATTCCAGATACTTTGTTTTTCATTGTTTCATAATGCTCGGGTTTTTATTCAGCAGTCTAGATAGGAAATTGTAAATGTCTTCTATCTTCTTGTAGAACCAACTTGTGGCTTGGTGAATTTCCTTTATTACTTGTGTGTTTTCACAAGATCAATTATGGCGTTATTTGATATCCTAGCAATAAGTCTTCTGATCTATGAGCAAGGTACATCCCTTTATTTGGGGTATTTTATTTAATTTTTCTCATCAATGTTTTATAGTTTTAAGTAAATCATTCTTTTTCCATTTATTGGCTGATTTATTTCTTCAATCTTTTTTTATATAATGTAAATGTAAACACAAATGTAATTATAATGCAATTATATTTTTTGATTTTTTGATTCAATTATTTGTTGCTTATGTCAAGAAATGCAATTTTTATCCTGGCCTTAAGAACACTGCTAGCTGGGGCTGTGGCTCAGTGGTAGAGCACTTACCTGGCAAATGTGAAGCACTGGGTTTCATCCTCAGCACTACATATAATACATAAAATAAAGATATTCCACCATTTGACCCAGCTATTGCCCTTCTTGGACTATTCCCTGAGGACCTTAAAAGAGCACACTATACGGATACGGCCACATCAATGATTATAGCAGCACAATTCACAATAGCTAGACTGTGGAACCAACCTAGATGCCCTTCAATAGATGAGTGGATAAAAAAATTGTGGCAGCTATACACAATGGAGTATTATGCAGCACTAAGAAACGACAAAATCATAGAATTTGCAGGGAAATGGATGGCATTGGAGCAGATTATGCTAAGTGAAGCTAGCCAAGCCCTAAAAAACAAATGTCAAATGTCTTCTTTGATATAAAGAGAGCCACTAAGAATAGAACAGGAAGGAAGAGCATGAGGAAAAGACTAACAGTAAACTAAGACGAATGGGGGGAGAGAAAGGAAGAGAGAAGGGAAAACATATGGAAATGGTAGGAGACCTTCAGTGATACACAAAATAATAAGAGGTTATGAGGGGCAAGGGGGTGGGGGGAAAAAAAGGGGAGAGAATTGAACAACAGCAGAGGAGGTAGAGAGGGATGTTGGGAGGGGAGGGGAGGGGAGGGGGGATAGTAGGGGATAGGAAAGGTAGCAGAATACAACAGTCACTAATATGCCATTATGTAAAAATGTGAGTATGTAACAGAAGTGAGTCTGTATTATGTATTTGGGGAGTTCAAAACCCAATTGAGTCGAATGTATGAAAGATGATATGTCTTGAGCTCTGTAATGTTTTGAACAACCAATTAAAAAAAAAATTTTATTTTTTAATTGTAAAAAAAAAATAAATAAAATAAAATAAAGATATTGTGTCCATCTACAACTAAAAAAAAAAATGCTAACCAAGAATCACTATCTTCTGGGGCTTCACCATAGCTAATTGTTTTGATTCATCTGGGGCCAATGTCCATGTGTCTCCTCACCCAAAAAGAAAGTCTATGAGTAATGATGGTTGTAATTGTAATCCTTGTGGGAAAGGGGCACACTATTCGTATTTGCCCTCAGGCACAATAAGATCAGTTTTGCCAGTCTACACCTGTTTATGTATAGCTAAGCTGTCTTCTAGAATTCTTTTTTTCTCTAAAACATATACCTATTGAGTAAATTTGTAGCAGTAAAAATAATTTAAAGTGAAAAAAAGAAATGCAATTTTTAAATTGCTCTTATTTTTTGTAAACTTGCCTTTTTTGTAGGCTAAATAAAATATTTTGAACTATCTTATCATCTACAAATGAGAGCTATTTTGCTATTTTACTTCTTTTTTCCAACCTGGATGTCATTTGTGGTTTTTTCTTATGCTTATTTCTCACCCTGATACAACATTGAATCAAGTGACAGAAGCAAACATTCCTCTTGTTCCTAAGCTTTGGGGAAAAAAAACATTTCAATCTTTTACCATTAAATATGATGTTAGTTGGTTTTTCACCAATACTCTACATGGTGGAGGAAATATTCTTGCACTACTAGTTTCAAGTTTTTATGAAATACACAATAGATTATCATGAACCATAGTCACCCTATTCCTCTGTAAAACTCTAGAATGTAGTAATTCAGCCTATTTCAGTACTTGTTATTCAGTGCCTCTCAATCTTTGTTACCTTCCTAGTCTCTAGTAAATCACTTGTACATTCAGTCTAATGTTTTTAGCATTCACATATGATAGAGAATATGCAGCATTTGTCTTTATGTATCAAACATATTTAACATATCCTCTAGTTTCATCCATTTTATTGTGAGATGATGTCATTCTTTATGGCTAAATATATATCATTGTAAATACATGACCCATTTTCTTTACCCATGCATCTGTTGTTGGTGTGTATATAAGTTGATTCCAAGTGTTAACCATTGTAAATAATTTTACAATAAACAAGAGAGTCCAGGTGTCTCTCTGGCATGCTGCTTTAATTTCCTTCAGATATATTCTGAAGTGGGATAGCTGGATCATATGGTGGATTTCTTCTTCTTCTTCTTCTTCTTTTTTTTTTTTTTTTTTGAGTATTTAACTTACTATTCCCATAGTGGATAAACTAATTTACATTCTCACCAAGGCTATTTACATGTGTCTTATTTAGTTTTTTTCAGTGTTTGGGGAATTTCCAGACATCACATACATTTGGATATGCTGTTTTTATTTTCTTTCAGATTTAAATAGCCTTTAAGTTCCCTAGGGATTCTTCTTTATTCACATTCGCATTGTTTAGAAGTTATTTCATTCCTTAAAAAAGTTGCTGAGAGTCATTTTGCAGGCTAGCATTGGTCTACCTTAGTTAATGCACTATGTGAACTTGAAAAGAATTGCTAAGCTATAGTTGCAAGTAGCTAATCTTCCTCAAATATTATTTAGGTAAACACCTTGATAATATATACCTCTATTCATTTTTAAAACATAATTTCAATTAACTATAAGATAGTTTTAGTTTTAACTTATAACTATGATTATATTTACTAATTCGTGATTCTATCAAGCCTTGTTTCATTTACATATTTATACAAACACATTTAGAATTGCTAAGTCTTCCTGATGAATTGAAACTTTAATCATTACTATTTTGATGTTGTTTATAGTTTTCCTGGAGGTGGGGGTTACTTCCATCATTGCCTCTTTTCAGTCTTGACAACAGTGTCTAGTATGTCCTGTAGGTTTT
The DNA here is from genome assembly GCF_052094955.1 of Ictidomys tridecemlineatus. Classification (NCBI taxonomy): domain Eukaryota; kingdom Metazoa; phylum Chordata; class Mammalia; order Rodentia; family Sciuridae; genus Ictidomys; species Ictidomys tridecemlineatus. The sequence continues at coordinate 41,744,324 of NC_135482.1, read as the reverse complement.
CTGGTAAAAAATTATTAACTTTTTTTGTCTGATAAATGTCTTTATTGCATCTTTATTCTTCAGAGATATTTTACTCTATATACAATAATTTGTCATCTTCTTTTAGTATTTTAGATTTTTCTGACCTCCAAATATTCTGATGAGAAGCCAGAGTCGTTCAGTGATATTCTCCTAATTGTAATGTCACTTTTGTTTGACTGATTCTAAGATTTTTCCCTCTACCTATGGGTTATGCCACTTAGATTATTTTGTGTCTGAAGTGGTTTTGTTTGTATGAATTTTGCTCAGAGTTCATGGAATTGTTTGAATCGATGCATTTATGTATTTCTCTAACTTTGGGAATTTTCTAGTTTTCTATACTGAACTATGTCTACCCAATTTCTCAGTCTGTCTTCTAATATTCCTCTAAAGCTTCTGATATAGCTTGTGTTGTAGTTCCTTGAGTTTCTTAGGTTTGAATGCTTTCAAATTTTTTCTCTTTTTTTTCAGGGTGGTTAATGTATATTGACTTATCTTAATTTTCTTTTTTATTTTCATCTCTAAATTTTATTATGTCATTGAGAACATTCAGCATTTTTAAATTTCAGATATCATATTTTCCTTTACTTCTAGAACTTCCATTGTATTTTTCTCTATTAATATTTTAAATAATTTATTTTACTGTGAACTTTTTTGTTTCACTTCACTGAACACAGAACAGCTGTATTAAAATCATTCTCAGCAGTTTCCTAGATCTGAGTGATGACAGGGTTGATCTGGATTTGTGGCCTTTTCTATTGACAATGGAGTATATTTACTGATTCAAAGTATATTAAGTAATTTTGCATTTTTTGTTGTGTATCATTATTTTTTATGTAGACTTGGGAGTCCTTAAAAAAACTACTTATGCTGACATGCAGATGCTGACTTACAACAGAGGGGTTGGGGGAAGTGAAGGTTTCCATATGAGGATGGGAAAGGGAAAGAGTAGAATGAATCAGACAAGATTTTCCTATGTTCATACATGAGTGCAGGACTAATGTATTCATCATGTATAACCACATAATTGGGAAGTTATACAACATATATGTATGATATGTCAAAATATATTCTACTGTCATGTATAACTAAAAAGAACCAACCAACCAAACAAACAGACAAAACCACTATGTTTCAGGGTCAGACTCTGCTGTTTTGGTAACAATCCATTTCATAAATATATAAAAATAATATGTATCTAATACATATATTTTAATATATATGTATATATATTTAACTGATTATATGTTCAAGGGTCAACCAAAAACTTCTTCAGAATTTAAATACAGAGGTTTTACCATTTTCCCTTCATTTTCTAGTGTGTATATTTGCCCTCAAATCATTTTATTTTTAAAATATTAGTGTCATATAGACTTCAGATTTTATCAGGAGTTCAACTACCCTACATGAAACTGAATTCAAAATAACCTCTTTTTAAAAACTATACACAAAAAGAAACTCACCCTGAAACGTTTATATTTTGAATTCTTTCAAAATTTTCCGATTTGTGTTAACTCATCCATGATCATTTTTTTCTCTAAAATATATACCTATTGACTTAGAGTTGTAAATGATAGGAGATCCCTCAATTTTATCGAAAATGAAAATAGCAACAATATTTGAAACCTGTGTAATTTATATGGATTAATTTTCATCTTTTACTGAACCTTTGAACACCTATAGATAATAAATGACATCTCAATATTTGTATCACAAAATACAAAAAGTTTACTTGAAACACATAATTGTCCCAAACTGAAACACTAAAAACTTAACAATTTAAGAAAGAAAGGCAAATAATTTTATGATATAAGGTAGAGAAAAGCTTGCATGGAAAATTCACAATAAGAAATTTATGAGGGAAAATATTAACAAATATATGAGGTAAACAGTTTCAAGGACAACCCTTTTCATCCTCTTGTCCTTCATGGTATTCACACCCATGTAGTAGCTGCCCCCACATGGTGCTAATATTGAGATGTATGACCAATAGACTATGGCAGACATAATATCATTTCATTTTCTGAGGTCAAGTTATATTAACAGTATGGTTGTTCTTTCTCCCTTCTCTCTCTCTCTGTCTCTCTGTTTTTCCCCTCTTCTTCCTTGAACAACACTCTTTTAAGACATTAAACTGCCTCATGATGAGCAGTTTTTGTGAGGAAGCTCATACAGAGAGGAACTGAAGATCACCCTGCAACAATGTGAATGATCTGGGGAGAAGATTCCCCAACACTAATCAAACCAGCAGATTCCTACAACCTATGGGAGCTCTTGAGTCAGCACCATCCACCTCACCACTTTTGGGTCCCCAATCCTCTGAAACATGTAAGGTAGTCAGTGCTATTGATCTAAGCTGTTAAATTTGGGAGGAATTTGGTACGTGACAATAGATAATTAACAAGTGAGTTTTCATAAAGATAAAGAAAAATAATATTCTTTTAAATACACTAATAGGAAAATCAAAAGGAAAATACATGAAATACTAGGAAAAGATTATTTACAATAATTATACATAACAAAGCCTTGCAGCTAGAATACATAAAGGACTGTTTTGAAAAATTAAAAAAAAAAACAATTTATAAATGTACCAGGAAAAAAGTAGAATCTCATAGAAAAAAAAAAAGGAGACAAAGATGTAGGAGAAAACAGAGGGAAAAAGAAGATGAAGAAGGAGATAGAAAAGGAGAAGAAGAAGAAGAAGAAATAAGCCAAACAGTCAGTTATGTCAATGATCAAAAAGAACACTAAAAGATGTTTATCATCATTAATTTTAAGCGAAGAAATATTAAAATTATAATAAAATGCTTTTACACACCCACAAGTACAGCTAAATTTAAAAGCTACACAACACCATATATTGAAATAATATAGAAAAATTGGAACTCTTCTTTATGCCAATGGCTATTAAAATAGTTAAATGCTTAAGAAAACTCTTTGGTAGTTTTTTTTTTTCTTACGTTAAATAAACAGTATATGATCCAACAATTCCCTTACTGCAGATTTACCTGAGTTAACTGAAAACATATGTCTAAAAATGAAAGAGTCATATTTTTGCCATAACAATTACCTGAGGAAAAATCTTAAGAGGTTGAAAATTTCTTTTGGCTATAGTTCTGCTTTGGGCCTGAGGCAAGGCAGATCATCATGGCTAAGGTACTTAGTGAAAGAAAGCTTCTTGGCTTATGGCAGCTGGGAAATAGAGTAAGAGAGAGAGAGGAAAGGGACAGGAACAAGAAATAACCTCTAAGGGCATGTCGCAGTGTTCTACTTCCCCCAACTACAGGCTGCCACCTGCAGTTTCCATCACCTCCCAGTAGTCCATCTGACTGTCTGTGGATTAATTCATTGATGAAGTGGAAGCCCTCATGATTCAAGCACTTCCCAAAAGTCTGTGAATATTGAGGCTGTATTGAGGCTCACACATTTAACACATGATCATTTAGGAAAACTTATATACAAACCATAACAACTTTATGTGAATGCTTATAGTAACTTTTTTTCATAAAAGGCCCAAATAGGAAATATGTCCATTAACAAATAAATGTTTAAATACATTGTTCTATTCATAATCTAGAATACTTCTCTTAATATTAGAAATAAACTACTGCTACACAAAAAAAATTATATCGAACAAAAGAAATTGAATATCCAACCTTCAATATTATATGATGAAACTTATGTTAATTCTTCAAATATGCAAAACAATCCAATGGTGGCAGAAAGGGAACCAACAGAGGGGTGGAGTTTGATGGCCAGAGTCAGGAGATTATCTGCTATGGAATATGATGGAATGTTTCGGATGATGACATCATTGAGATGTTAGTCCCACTAATCCTTGATGTTTAGAAATTTATGAAGCTAAACAATTAAAATTTATATATTGATATGTACCTACATTGTAACTCAAAAGAAGAAATTTTAAAGGATAAATATTTTTTCAGACAAAAAAAAGCTATGCCTTATTTTGATTTCTGAATTAGAGCTTAAAAGTTTTAGATCAGAAATATTTTATCTGAAGTCCTGAACATATTATTAAATAAGAGATATAGACTTTAATATATTTTATAACTATAAATATTTCTTCCATTTTAAAATAAACTATAAAAATAAAGCAATTATAATTTGTGTTTGTAACCCTGTTTGTGTAAGATATGTGAGGATAGACATAGCACACAGAAAAAGAAGACTAATATTATAAGAAAAAAATATTACATTGCTGTATATTAAATTAGAACAAAAGTTTCACACCATTATTTATGTCAAAAGAAAATATACACAAATGTAATTGTTAACTATTTAAAGAAATACATAAATTTTTACTACTTATTATATAAGATGAAACTACAAATTTAAGTAGCATAATAGTCTTTCTAACTTACTTATTTTCTTTGTACTTTATTATAATTTTATCTTATTTCTAGGAGAATTTTAGAGTCAATTAAAGATAACCTATGAAATGAAAGAAACTATTTGCAAGCAATATATCTGATAAGACATTGAAATTTAAAAAATGAAAGAAACTGAAAAAAAATCTAAGAAAATAAACTTAGTGGCAAAAAAACAAATAGCCCAGCTTAATAATGGGGAAAGGATCTAAATAAGCATTTCTTAAAAGAAGACCTGCAAGTAGCCAATGAATATGTGAAAAATGCTAAAAAACATAATCATCAGGAAAATGCATATAACACCTACAATGAGATGTCACCTTATTATGCCTGTTTAGAGAGGTTATTATCAGAAAGACAAAATATAGCAAGGGTTGGTGAAAATGTGCACACTACTGGTTATAATCTAAACTACTACAGATGATGGAAAACAGTAGAATTTCTTCCAAAAACTGAAACAGTTTTCTTGATCTGGATTATTCATATGGCAAGTCCAATAAAATGCTCATCTTGCTAAAGTCCAAGATTTGTTTTTTGTACCAATGAATACTCAGATACAGACTGTAAAATATAAAGGAAGAAGAGAGTACTCTAATAGCCTTTTAATAATTATACAAACAGATTCTTATAAAGATACTAGATACTTTATTAAACCCATATTTTAGAATGACATTATTATTGCAATATGCACACTACATGAATGTCCTCATGTTCTATCAAAAAAAGGTATGAATTAGAAGTCTGAATAGCAACTCACTGGTTAATTATTTGATTTCAGGATCAACAGATGTATTCCCCATACATTTTAATGATGTGTTCCTTAGTTTTCTGTCCCTAAGTCACTGGCAAATAAAGGTGGTAATTGGCAAAGGCAGCTGTCAAAACAAACAGCTGTCGTTTTTTATCCCCCACTTTTCTTTATTTTAACAGTAAGTGGGATTTTATAAATGCATCACATTTGGGGGATTTCTGTTGATTCTAAGAGCAAGAAAGCAAGTATGGAATTGTCACTTCCAAAGGTCTCCAAGATCACTGATGCCAATTCAAGAAAATTGAAAGCGAGTAATTCCATGTTTATAAAAGCATCAGTTACCAGAGCTTGATGATCAATATTTCAAAATTTCCATTCTAAGTAAATGATTTTATGTCATATTAGTAATGATGGTTGCAAGTATTTAAAGATATGAGGGGCCCTCAAGGATATCAAGTGAGATGAAGGAGGAAAACTATCAAAAGATGCTTTAAAGATAGGTTAATATATTCTATTTTTTTCTCCTCATCTAGAACTTCTTTTCCTTATCTTTCTTTTTTATATTTTTGGCTATCACCTAGCAGTGGTTCATATAGCTGCTGCTATAAATTGGAACTCACATCTTTCAACATTGATATGAAAGATGAGAATGACTCATGATAAATAGCCATTAGTATGTTGTTTCCCATATGATTTACTAATACAGTTCTTGCAAATTGCTGATACAAATAGTTATAGTCATGCATTTTAGATGCAGGTCTTCCTTTAAAATTTTTATGTTACATAAATGTCACCTAGGAAAGGTAAGAGGAATTTCCAAAATAAAAAGAGATTTCACAATAATATTGATCAGTATTTTCACAGTGTCACTTTTACAAACTTTTATCATAACATCAGACCTCCTGAGTTTAGAATTCAGCTTCAACAACTTGACCTTGGCTAAGATATGTAATAAATGTAAGCCTCAATTTCTGTCTCTGTAGAATTAAAAAAATGTCAGGACATAACTTGTATACTTATTAGCATGTATGAAATTAAAAAATTACATTTAGGGCTAGTTATAATATGTAAAATAAATTAAAGAGTAAATCAAGCTGAGGGTATAGTTCAGTGGTAGAGCACCTGACTGACATGCTTAAGTCCCAGGCTTCAATCTCCAGTAAAATAAAACAGTTTATGTTCCTAGTTATATTCTTACTTTGTGATGTTATTATAAAGTGCAGTATATTATTTAACAATCACTTCACTAATTGCAGAGAATAGTTTATATGTTCTTACTTATTAAGTAAATGTTGGTTGTGGTATCTAACTTATGTCATACTTCCAAAGTGCTCAGGACTAACTTTGTACAGTTTCCTATAGAGTTTGTGATAGAATGCTCAACAAAACATTCTTAAATGAATATATTTATAAAATGTGAACAATACTGTAAATTATACAAAGGGACATCTTAAAGGTAGTGCACATATTTCTACTAAGTCCTTTGAAACTATCTGAATTACTCAGTTGTGTCCCAAATATTTTTACTAATGGAATAAAGTACATTTTAGAAACGAGAGGGTTGTGGTTTTAACCATAACAGGAAGAAAGCTTAGGGAGTTAATCTAAGACATTGTAGTATGATGTTGTGGAAGCAACCTAGAATAAGGAAAACTTGAGGCCAGTTTAGTCATGAGGTAGTCTGACTCCTGATTGTGAAGTAAACTAAATTCAGGAAAGACTTTTGGAATCAGTCAGAATCAAAATTAAAACTAATGTATTCTGCATTCAGTTCTTCATATGTAAGTATGAGTGGAAAAGGGAAGAATCTCTCTTGCTAATTTCATGTGAAATTTTCAATGTTAAGTATCAGAACATCCAAAGAAAATTAACCTGAAAGTGAATCATTGACTTTACAAGGCATTTTAGTACTCTTACTTTATGTATTTATTGAGGCAGTTTTTGCCCTGAAGTACAGAAGTTGCTCTGAAATGACTATCACCTTTCTTTCTGAGATCTTCAAGGCAAACTGTCCAGTTAAACTGAAAATTCTTTGACACTAGAAGATATCTTAGAGAAGAGATGTTGTTATGAATTATAAAGACAAACTTCAAAGGGAGGTAGAAGAGGGGTCCTCACATCTGGCCAATTTTCATCTTCTGACATTATAAATGAAACCTATAGAGAAAAAATAAGCTTTTTAATATCTAAGGTAACATTTTATGCACTACCCCTTTGATAAATATAATTGTTTCATAAATATTTATTTATTTACCCTGATATCCTAAACTGAGAGGTATAGGATATTACACATTGCAGTAGATGCTCTAGATGAGACCCATCTCAAGATAGATCGGCAAATTCATAGTGTAATTGATTCATCCAGAATTGTCTTCTAGTTTTAGAATTACAAAGCAAAATCTGAGGCAAACCTAAGTTTTCTTCCTTTACAAATGCAATTTTCTTTCAGACAAAAATGCTTATAAAATTTTTCTTCTGTACAGATTTTTAATTTTCTTTGTATTTATTTTCTTTACATTATTTTTACATAGAATATTATAATTTTTTCCAGTTTTATTTAATTAGGTAATCTCATACTGAAAAGTATGTCTGATGTTTGCTTCTTTTCTGGTCATTGTAGGTTCTTCCTCTCATGTATCACATATAGAGAAGTTAGCTACTATTGTCTGCTTTCCACACCACCCCCCCAAATTCTCACAAATCGACTTTTATATATTTTTTGCCAAAAAATTCTAAATAATTTTATCAAGTTTGCCTTTAATATCACTGTTTCAGTTTCCTAGTTCTGATTATCATTTTTAATGCTATAAGCCCTTTTTATGTCTTTGGTACTCTTCCTTATTTAGTCAGTTTTCTTTCAAATATTAGCTCATTCTGATCATAGTCTATTAACTCTTTATGGACTTCTATTCCTGTAATTTTGGAAGTGTGACCAATTTTATGTTTTTTAAAATGCTAAAACTTTTGCCAACACTTTCATGTTTTAATTGTGAATTAAATCCTAACTTTTCAGGTTTTTCAGACTTAATCCACTTCAGCTTATTGGAATTTTTCAACTGTCAATAATTTATCTTTTCTCACTTTCAAAAAACAAAAAAGAGACTATGTATCATAAGAATGTGTAAGAGATGAAAGTAAAGGTGTTTGTTGACCTTAATCCTGTCTGCATTCTTGCCAGTTGAATTTCTCCTCTGGATAAAGTAAAATGGTGGTATGACATCACATCTACTTCTCCTAATCAATGTGCATCAAAATCTTTTACTTTTCTCCTTCATGCTTTATCTAATTGCTTGATAAAGTCAAATTAATTGCTAGGGCAACAAAATTCTACAGCAAGTTAATATATATATCCCCTGTGTACTCTCAATATTTTTCCCTTCTCTTCCTGAACTGTACACTCCAAATGTTCAGTGAATCCAGAAAAATACTAAACTATTCCGTCATTTACTATTTTGAATTCAAAACTATAAACCTTAAGTGAGGTGTTAGTTCTCCCTGCTAGTCTTGCCTTTTAAATCACTTGCTACTCTGAAGTAAAAACAAAAAAAAAATTACACTTTCTTCAAAATATGCACATTTTATCCTGTTTCCTTGTACCCTGTAATAATTTTCTTACCTATATTCTTCACTGGACAAAGCAGAAGCAAATAGAAGACGCATTCACCATGACTTTCACCAATCATCTTGTATTGGTATGTACATTCACTATTTTTTCTCCTTTATTATGAATGGACTATCCGTACTCTTCTCAATGCCCAACTCCTCTGTGTTTGTACTATTTTATTTGTCTTCTTGACTATTAAAATTTCTCTTTATTAATGAAAACTATACATTCTCTTCTACAGCATAATTATGCTTTTGAAGTGGATCAAACATACTGCATATGGAAATACATGCACGCACACACACACACACACACACACACACACAGTAAAAACTCCTGTTAGCCCAATATGTGCCTTCAGCTATTGCTTCATATATTTCTGTTGTCTTTCCCAGAAAATGCCTTTAAAGAGAGGTACCAATCCACTATCTACTTCCTTTCTTTATTGTCTCTTGAACTCATTTCAATTTTTATTTAGTCTTTCTATTCCACAAATCAAAATATAAGGACAAAACAATTTCCATATTATCAAATACGATAGTCAAGTCAAAGTTTTCAATAGATTCAATCTATGGGCTGAAAACTTAATACAATTGAACACCATCCTTTTGCTTTTTCGCTTGAATTCCTTAATACATATTTTCTTGGTTATCTTTCTAACTTACTGTTTTCAGATTAATATCTTTTTGTTTCAATTTTATCAACTTTGCAAGCTTTAGATCTCCTCACAATTCACACTAAATCTCAACCTTATCTCATCCAATCTTATGGATTTTTCTCATGATTTTTTTCTTCAATTACAATGGAAATTCTATAAGCACTTTCATTTTATTTTTTCTACTGCTATATATGTGATGGTTAATTCATAATGTGATTTGTGTCAATTTCAGTGCACTAAGGGATGCCCACATAGCTGGTAAAATGCTGTCCAGTCAGTTGTAGCAAAATAGATGAGCAGTATGCTAAGTGAAATAAGCCAAGCACAGAGAGATCAATATCACATGCTCGTGCCTGTATGTGAAAGTTAAGGAAGTTGAGTACTAAGAAGTAAAGAGAAGAGTAGTGGTCACTTGAAGTTAGGAAATGTAGCAGGAAGGGATAATAGAAGAATAGTGGATAACGTATACCAAAACATGCTTACATAAGAGGAATAAGTTCTAATGTTCCACAAAACCATGAGATGACTGTGGTTTACTATGTTTTCTTATATGTTTTTTAAAAAACTAGAAGAAAGGAGTTCAAAGTTACCAAACACATATAAATGACCAATATTAAAGAAGCTAGAAAGTCTAATTATTCTGATTTGATCATTACATGTCATACATTTGCATTGAATTATCACAGTGTATTTAATAAGTATGCATAATTATGATGTGTCAACTTTTTTAAAAGTTTAAGAATATATTTTTATGAAATCTGTGATATTGTTTATGGAAAAGAGTGATAATTTAGTCAGTAAACTGAGCAAAGAATGTCACTCTCTTTGATGTGGGTAGCTATCATCTAATTCACTGAGTGTCTGAGTAGAACAAAAAGGCAAAGAATAGACAAGTTTTCTCTCTTTCTTTTTTAGTCGGGACATCTTCTTCTCCCAACTTCAGACACCAGAGCGCCTGGTTTTAAAGCCTCAGACTATAAGACTTAACAACATTGATTACCCAGGTTCTCAGGACTTCAATATCAAGCAGCGATACCATAAGCCCTGATGGTTCTCAGTCTATTAGACCCAATAAATTAAAGATCACTGAGTTTCCTACTTGTTTAGCTTGAAGATAGCACATTGAGAGACTTCTTAACCTCCATAATCACAGGAGACAATTCTCATAATAAATCCTTTCATATGAGAATCCTAATACAGTTTTTGATATGAAAGTGGTTTTCGAAAAACAGAATTTTAAGGATGACTTTTTGAATTGGCTTTGGGGTTTCAAGAACTGACTTTAATTGAATTAGGTTTTTAAAATGCTAATAATGTATTTCCATTCATAAAGTGAGTATTAAAAGTCTATGATGTGAAATGTTTTTAGCGAAATGCAAAATACATACATCGTACATTATTAATAAATAACCTGTAAAAATCAAGGAGCTAAATAAATCTCTATATAATATTTTCAAACATTCTTGGAAAACTAAAGCATGCAATGACATTAGATGGATTATTTAATGTTGTTGGTTAAAGTGGTGAAAAGAAAAGGATTACTTCAGGGATTTGAATTCTCAGCCTGAGGGCAGTATATATCATTTAAAAGCTTCTAAGTATGCCCTGAGTGACAGTCTTATCTTCTGCAGCTGCAGGGCTAAAACTGTGGAAAAACAAATGCAGGAACTCATTCTGCAACTGGTTAAATTGCAATGAAATTTGTATTCAAGGCCTCAGTGAGGTCATGGATTGGGAAAGAATGGCAGCCTGTAAACTGAGAGAGTGTTGTGTGGGAAGATCCCAATGAAGCTGGAAACATCATTAAGTTCTGAGGAGTCTTCTTTGACAGTTGAAGAATATCTCCATTTCCAGGAAAAGTTGTTTCCCCAGACTCAATGGAAGTAGCCTTCTCTTCCCAACAAAGTCCCCTTCAGCAAAAGTATCTCTACCCCCACTGATAGAAGCTTCTGCATTCATAGTGGCATTAGACTTTCCAACTATATCTGAGAGAATTAATCTTACATTTTAAATGTAATGGTCTCCCCTAAAGCAGTTGCCATGTAATATAAAGAGTTTATAACAATGAGGGTCTCGAAGAAAAAATAAGGAGAGAAATGAATTACAGTAGATGGGATAGAAAGAGAAGATGGGGGGGAGGGGGATAGTAGAGAATAGGAAAGGTAGCAGACTACATCAGTCACTAGTATGGCATTATGTAAAAATGTGAATGTGTAACCTGTGTGATTCTGCAATCTGTATTTGGGGTAAAAATGGGAGTTCATAACTCACTTGAAACTATTGTTCGAAGTATGATATGTCAAGAGCTTTGTAAGGTTTTAAACAACCAATAAAAAAAAAAAATTAAAAAAAATAAAAAATTAAAAAAATTAAAAAAAAATAAAAAAATAAAAAAAGAGTTTATTTTGTATTCTTGCTTACTTCTAAATCCATAACTAGAATCAAGTCCCAGCAAGCCCCTAAAAGAGAGATACTAAGTTTGAATCATGTGGTATGTGATGCACACCAATACAACTACATATGTTTTATATAATATATAAAAACATAAATTCAGAGGACATATGTGGGAATTGATTTTAAGGGTAGAGACAAATGGCAGAAGGAACCTAAAATAGGATATCTGTGTTTATTGATATGGACCTATTAAGCAGAGTTTCTACATTAGATTTTAAAACCTGGTAAATTAGAAAGCATTCTAGAAGTTTGTGTATTTGGCTGAATGTAAATTAAAAGATGAACCACCATAAGCAAAGTGAAAAAGTCTAATTTTTCTTGGTAAAAATGTGGAAGGAAAAAATTAAGAGCGTAGAGATTAGAAATTTACTATTAATAATACAGGTAACAATAAATATTGGTGAGGATGTGAGGTAAAAGGTACACTCATACATTACTGGTGGGACTGCAAATTGTACAATCACTATGGAAATTCCTCAAAAAACTTAGGATAGAACCACGATTTGTCCCAGTTATCCCATTCCTTGGTATATATTCAAAGGACTTAAAAACAGCATACTACAGTAATGCAGCCACACCAGTGTTTACAGCAGAACAATTCAAAATAGCTAAGTTATAGAACTAATCTAGGTGCCCTACAAAAGATGAATAAATAAAATGTAGTATATATACACAATGGAATATTAATTAGCCATAAAAAGAATGACTTTATGACATATGCTGGAAAATGGATGGATCTTGAGACTATCATGCTAAGTGAAATAAGCCAATTCCCCCAAAACCAAAGGTCCAATGTATTCTCTGATATGTGGATGCTAAACACACAACAAGGTTGAGAAGGGAAAGAATAGAAGTTTAGTAGATTAAGCAAAGGGGAATGAAAGGAAGATAGGAGTAAGAAAGACAGTGGAATGATTCTGACATAATTTTCTTATGTACATATATGAATACACTACATTGAATCTCTGTTTCACGTAAAACCACAAGACTGGGAACTTAATTATAATCCATGTTATATAAATATGTCAAAGTCGACTCTATTGTCATGTATAACTAAAAAAGAACAAATAAAAAATACAAACCAAAAAAAGATTGGAATGGTTGAATATGTTTGTCATTTATCATGTACTTAACCCAGTTGGAATTTTCAGAAAATATATCTTTCATAAATTATTTGAAATACAAATTTGTGAAGGAAGCCCCAGCATCCTTAAGGAACACATAAATCACTGTTTTCTATAGGCCATATCTAATAGTCAGAACCACACCAATCAAGTGGAAAGTCTTGAAAAAAGAAGAACAAATCAAGACTAAAATCAGTAGAAGACAATAAATTAAAATCAGAGCCAAAATCATTGATCAAAACAAAAAAATCAAAAAATAGATAAAACAAAAGTCAACTCCTTGAAAAAATAACTAAAATCAATAAATCCTTAGCCAACCTAACCAAAGAAAAAGAAAAAACTCAAATCATTAATATTCATGATGAAAAAGGAAATGTCACAATAGACAATATTGAAGTACAGATGATAATCAGAAAGTACTTTGAAAATCTATCCTTCAATAAAACAGAAAATCATAAATACATCTACAAATTTCTAGAGATATATGTCCTACCAAAATTGAAACAGGAGGACATAGAAAATTTAAACAGATAAATTTCAAGCAATGAAATTGAAGACACCATCAAAAGCCAACCAACAAAGAAAAGCCCAGGACCAGATGGATTCTCAGCCAAGTGCTATCAGACTTTCAAAGAAGAACTTACACTTATAGTCCTCAAATTATTCTATGAAATAGAAATGGATGAAACACTTCTAAACTTATTCTATGAAACTAGTATCACCCTGACACCAAAACCAGTGAAAGACACATCAAGGAAAGAAAACTTCAGACCAATATCCCTGATGAACATAAATGCAAAAATTCTTAATTAAATACTGGAAAATTGCAAAAAAAAAAATATTAAAAGATAAATACTGGCAAATTGAAAAAAAAACCATATTAAAAGATAGTGCATCATTATCAAGTGGGGTTAATTTCAGGAATACAAAGTTGGTTCACCATATGAAAATAAATAAACATAATTCATCACATCAGTAGACTTAAAGACAAGAATTACATGATTATCTCAATAGATGCAGAAAAAGCACTTGACAAAATTCAGCACTTGACAAAATTCAGCATCCATTCATGTTCAAAAAACTATGGATAGTAGGAACATACCTCAACATTGCAAACAACATTGCAAAAGCTATATATATATATATATATATATATATATATATATATATATATATATATATAAATCTAAGGCCAACATCATTCTAAATGAAGAAAAATTAAAAGAATTACCTCTAAAAACTGGAACAAGACAGAGATGCCCTCTTTCACTACTCTTATTCAACATGGCCCTTGAAACCTTAGCCAGAGCAATTGGACAAAAGAAAGAAATTGAAAGGATACAAATAGGAAAATAAAAGGTCAAACTATCCCTATTTGCTGATTACATGATCTTATATTTTAAAAAACCAAAAAATTTCACTGGAAAGATTCCTGAAGTGATAAACAAATTCAGCAAAGTAGCAGAATATAAAATAAACAACTTTAAATCAATTACATTCCTATATACCAATGATGAATCAATTGAAAGAAAAATCAGGAATCTACCCCCTTCACAATAGCCTCAAAAAATAAAAAATCAAAGTTGGGAATCAATCTAATAAAAGAGATAAAAGATCTCTACAATGAAAACTACAGAACACTGAAGAAAGAAATTGAGGAAGAAAATAGAAAATAGAAAGATCTCCTATGTTCTTGGATAGGCAAAATTAATATTGTTAAAATGACCATAATACCTAAAGTGCTATATAGATATAATGCAATTCCTATTAAATTCCAATGATAATCTTGATAGACATAGACAAAGCAGTCGTGAAATTTATTTGAAAAAATTAGAGGCTCAGAATAACCAAAACAATCCTTAACAAGAAAAGAGAAGCAGGAGACATCACAATACCAGACCTTAAATTATACTACAAGATATAGTAACAAAAATAGCATGGTATTGCCACAAAAACAGACATGAAGACCAATGGAACAGAATGGAAGACACAGAGACCTATCCACATAAATACAGTTACTTCATACTAAACAAAAGTGCCATAAACATACATTGGAGAAAAGATAACATTGTCAACAAATGTTGCTGGGAAAACTGGAAGTCTGTAAGTAGTAGATTGAAACTTTACCCCTTTATCTCATCCTACACAAAACTCAACTTAAAGTGAGTCATGCACCTAGGCATTAGACTAGAGACCTTGTGCCTACTGGAAGAATTTGTTGGCTCAACTCTCCATCATGTTACTTCAGGAACAGATTTCCTCAATAAGACTCCTAAAGTGCAAGTAGTAAGAGAATCAATAAAAGATTTATCATTTCTTGATTTTTTTAAAGTTATTGATTCATTACTTTTTCATATGGCATCAAACTTAAAAGCTTATTTACAGCAAAAAAGAATAAATAATGTGAACAGAGAGCCTACAGAATGGAAGGAAATCTTTACCATCTGCATTTCAGAGTGTTAATCTGAGAGGATATACAAAGAACTCAAAAAACTTAACTACAAAAAGCAAACAAGAACAACAACAACAAAACCCAATCAATAAATGGGCATAGGAACTAAATGGGCACTTCACAGAAGAAGAAATGCAAATGGTCAAAAAACATATGAAAAAGTATTCAACATCTCTAGCAATTAGAGAAATGCATTTCAAAACTACATGAAGATTCCATCTTACTCCAGTCAGAATGGCAATTATCAAGAATACAAGCAACAATAAATATTGGTAAGTAAGTGGGGAAAAGATAGACTTATACATTCCTGGTGGAACTGCCAATTGGTACAATCAGTATGGAAAGCAGTATGGAGATTACTCAAAACACTTGAAATGGAACCACCATTTGACTCAGTTTTCTCAGTAGGTTTCAGCATGCTACAGTGACACAGCCACATCAATGTTTATAAGCAGCTCTATTCACAATAGCCAAGCTATGAAAATAATCTATGTACTCTTCAAAAGATCAATGGATAAAGTAAAATATGGTATATATATATATATATATATATATATATATATATATATATATATGCGCAATGGAATATTACTCAGCCATAAGAATGAAATTATGTCTATTGCCAGTGAATGGATAGAACTGGAGAATATCATGTTAAGTGAAATAAACCAATCCCTATAAGCAAAAGGCCAAATGTTCTCTCTTATATGTGGATGCTAACCTACAACAAGGGAGTATAAGGAGGGTAAGTATAGAAGCTCATTGGATTAGACAAAGGACCATATAGGAAAGGGAAGGGGGATTGGAATAGGAAAGATAATAGAATAAATTGAATATAACTTTCCTTTGCTCATATATGAGTACACAACCAATGTAACTCCACAACATGTATAACCACAAGTAATTGGAATGGGCTGTACTCCATATAAAAATATTATGTCAAAATACACCCTACTGTCACGTGTATCTAAAACAACAGCAACAAAAACAAAGTAAACCTAAATTTAGGAGGCATAATTAGAGCCCAGGGAAATGAGATCTATAGTGCAGCACCCAACCACCAAAAGCAAGGTGAGAATAATTAAAATAATGAACCAAGGAGTCAAAGCATCAATCATAAGAGTTCAACTTACAATGTTAACAAGTACATTATGATGTTCTTGGAAGTAAAATACATAGGGAACCTTCAAAATATTTATTTGATTTATTTAAGCTAAGGAATTTCAGGTAAAAAGAACAAATTTTTAACTCAGAACACAAAAACAGAGTCACAGCACCTTGATCAATTCACAGATATGAGCTGATTTATAAACTTACAAACCCCTGAGTACAAGAAAAGGTAACCTCAAGGAAGGTCTGTGGTATAACACTGAAAATTTATACTACTAATCTTTTCTGTTAGAGTTCTCCAAAGAGACCTCTGGCCTTTACCAAGGTAATCATGCATGGAGAAAGAGGAAATTGTAGACCTTTCATAGACTGGACACTGACCAGTAGCTGACATTGATTATAGAGATTCAGAACATCCTTGTGGGCCTCCAGTCAGCGTAGGAGCTTGTGGTCATTCAGACTATAAATAAAATTTTAGCACAGGTCCATCTTATACTGGGTAGTGTGTCTACAAACCCATCCTGGTTATTTCCCCAGTTGCAGTATGAATCTTTAGAGTATGCATATTTAGTAGCTCACAGAATCCCCACATTGATTCTCTAACCTGTGGAGTGAAAGCCCATTAATATGAAAGATACAACATGGAAAATATTAGACTGTCTCAACCTAGGAAAAGAGTAAATCAAAAGTAATACCAGTGTCCTGGAGGCTTTGCAGAGATCAGTGCCATCATAACGAACTTGAAAGATGCAGCAGTGGTAATTCCCACCACATCCTCATTCACTCTCCTGTTTGGCCTGGGCAGAAAGCAAATGAATCCTGGAGAATGACTGTGGATTATTCTTGGTAATCTTAAGCAAGTGGTGACTCCAACTGCAGCTGCTGTACCAGATGTGTTTCCATTGCTTGAGCAAATTAACATATCCCCTGGTGCCTGTTAAGCAACTATTGATCTGGCAAATCCCTTTTATTTCATAATTCTCCAGAAACCCCACCAGAAGCAGTTTTCTTTCAGCACTTGAACCATAAATATACCTTTTCTATCTTACCCCAAGGGTATATCAACTTTCCAACTCTGTGTCATAATTTAATTCACAGGAGTATCAATGACATTATGCTAACTGGACCCAGTGAATAAGAAGTAGCAACTTCTCTTGATTTATTGTGAAAATATTTGCATACCAGGTATATAAGGTAAGAAATAAATGCAAATAAAATTCAGTGTCTTCTGCTTCAGAGAATTTTCCAGTGGTCCAGTGGTAAGATGAAATATCCTTTTTAAGGTAAAGGGTGAGTTCTTGCATTGGGTACCTCCTACAAACAAGAAATAGTCATAGTGCCATTGAGTCTATATGAATTTGAGAGGCACATTCTTCATTTAGATACATTTCTCTGGCTCATATATAAAGTTATTTTCAGGGTAGGACAAGACAAGAGAAGGCTCTGCAGCACATCTAGACACTGTGCAAGCTGCTCTACCACTTAGATCATATTATCCAGATATCCTATAAGGCTTGGAGTGTTGGTGGTGCATAAAGTGTCACTGATGGGTGTCCATGCTGGTAAAGACTTTGTCAGACCCATATGTGAATTGCAGTGTAGGACTTTAGTATTTTGAAGCAAAGCCTTTCCATCATCCACATATAACTATTCTCTTTTTGAGAGCCAGGTCTGAATGTGCTACTGTACTTTAGCAGAAACTAAATGCTTGGCCATGTGTCAAATTACCTCAAGAGCTGCCCACCATAAACTGGATGTTATCTGAATAACCTACCATAAAGTTGAGCATGCACAGAAGCATTCCATATTCCAATAGAAGTCGTATAAATGTGATTAGACATAATAGACCCTGAAGACACAAAAAGTAAGTTACATGAAGAGGTGTTTCAGAGTTCATGGTCCTCATCTTCTTTCTCCCAACCTACATGCTTGGCCTTTTGGGGTGATTTTCTACAATTAGTTGAAAGATGAAGAAAAGATGGGCCTGATTTGCAGCTGTTTTTGCATTCAAAACATGCAGGCACTACTAGAAAGCAAACAGTTGCAGCACTACAGCAATTTTCTGGGATATCTTCAAATGAGAGGGGTGAAGGAAAATTTTCCAGTGGGTGTATCTTTGGGCAGTGCATTAGTTCCAAATTCTGCTTGGAAGGAGAAAAGATTAGACTTGCAAATATATAGAGATTTACAGGCTATAGCCAATCATTTGTTGAGTAGCCAGTCTTAGAAAGAACATGAATAGAAAATTGGTCAAAAAGAAATTTGGGGAAGAGGTATCTGAACATGAAGATATTTGTATTTAATAAAAATGCTTACCAAAGGCAGATTTCAACCCAGGCAGATTTTAAATAATCAAGTAGAGAGAATGACCCATTTTCTGAGCATCAGTCAACTCTTTCCACAGCAACCTCTGTGCTCATTCAATGAGCCCATGGACTATAGTCATATGGCGGGGACTGAGGAAATGAACAGGCTCAGCAACATGGATTTCTAGCAGCATTGGCCAGCTTGGCTCCATCTTTTATGCCCAATCTGCCAGCAGCAGAGACCAACACTGTGCCCTCAGTATGTCACATTCCTGGAGGAGGCAATCAGCCAGCTAGTTGGGGGCAGATTGATTACACTGGACCACTTCCATCATAGGAGGGAAACATTTTATCCTTAGCAGAGTAACACTTAGTCTGGGTATGGATATGTCTTCCTTCTACATGCTAATTCTGCCAAAAGTAAAATCTGTGGATTTACAAAAGGTTTTATCCACCATCATAGTATTCCCCAAAGCATTGCTTCTGACAGATGATCTCATTTCACAGCCAAAGACGTACGGCAGTGGGCCCAAGTTCATGAAATCCACCAGTCTTAGCCATGTTCTCTACCATCCTGAAGCAGCTATCTTGTTAGAACAGTTGTATGACTTCTGAAACCTCATTTACAGTGCCAGGTAGCTGGCAATATCCTCCAGGATTTGGATAATTCTCTCCAAAAGTCTGTATGTGTTGTAAACTAGAGACCAATATATGGTACTGTTTCCCTGATTGCCAGGATTAATATATTTAGGAATCAAAGCATGGAAATGGGAATGTCACCACTTATCATTAACACTCTTAATCCACTATCAAAATGTTTTGCTTACTGTTCTTAAAATGTATGTACTGCTGACCTAGAAGTATTTGTTTTAGGGGAAAAATGCTTCCTCAGTAAGAATCAGCAATGATTTCATTGAAAAGAATGTTAAGACTGCCACCTAGATCCTTTCTGCTCCTCATACATCTAAATCAACAGGCCAAGAAGGAAGTAGTTGTTGGATGGGTGACTGGACTGACTACTGAGGGGAAATTGGACTACTCTTCCATAATGAAGGTAAGGATGAGTAAGTCTGAAATATCAGAGATCCTTTAGGACTTGTTTTTGTATCATAAAGACTTATGATTAAAGTTAATGGAAAACTACAACAACCCATTCTAGGCAAGACTACAAATTCTCCAGACCATTCAAGAATGAAGGTTTGTATTAATTATCCCACCTGAACAAGAACAGCAATTAGCTGAGGTTCTTGGTGAAGGCAAAAGTAATACAGAATAGGTAGTTAAGAAAGGTAGTTATAAATACAATCTATGACCATGTGATCAGTTACAGAAACTAAACCTTGTTATGAATAATTTATTTTTATTTTGTTATGAATACATCTATGTACTTATATACATATATATTTTGTCTTCTGAATTCATGAGTCCTGAATCCATTGATCAAAAATATTTGAAAAAATAGAAAAATTGTGTCTGTTTTGAACATACACAGATTTTTCCCTAAACAATACAGTATAAGTTATTTATACAATTCTTACATTGTATCAAATATTATAAGTAATCTGCAAATGATTTAAAGTATATGAGAGGAAAGACATAGACTACATGCAAATATTACACCCTGTTACAGAAAATACTAGAGCATCCATAGATTTTAATATTCATGGAGGTCTTGAAATCAATCTTCCTTGGATACTTTTGAATAACTGTATTAAGCAAATATTCTTGTTTTCTTTCTCTTATTCCTGTATCATGTATTATGATATAAGTTGATCTCATACCAATTTAATTTTTCTAATTTTTCATTAAAATATTTAAGTGACGTTATATTAGAAGAGTAACATTACTTAAGGACTTTACTTACTCTTCAGAGGAAAGCATTACGAATTTTCAGTTGTAGGTAGGATAGTGATATCATGTTAGGTGGAATTATGACCATGCTATTGTCTTTGTTTGGACACTTAATATGATTTGAGGACATTATACAGTTGTTATGTTCACAAGGGGTGGACTCACAATGGTTAACTTTATATGACAATTTAAAGGATACATCTGATAAAATATTGTTTTGGTATGTATCAGTAAGACATCATGCAATTGTCTGAGGGTTCAAATAGAACAAAAGAGCAAAGAAGATGTGAATTCTGTCTGTCCCTAAGAATTTTGACATTCATTTTCTCCTGTTCTTAAACATTAAGGGTCCTGCTTTAGGGTCTTCAAACTCTGGGAAGTATACCACTAGATCCCCAGTTCTCAGCAAGTGAGTTCAGACTAAGTTATCCCATGGCTTTTCTCTATATGACAGATGGCATATTGTGGAACTTCTTGGCCTCTATAATTGTATGACCCAATTTCCATAGCAAATCTCCTTCTATATCTATGTTGATATCATTTATATCTATATAATTATATACATATATATTATTATGTTTCTCGGTAAAATCTTAATATGGTTTATCATGTTTCCCTACTAGATAAGAAATTTGAAACTTCTCCTGAATATAATGAAGTTCTGATAAAAGATTTTGAAAAAGTCACTATGAGGTCACCTAAATGATGAATTTGAGATGGAAGAAAGACAGATTATTCTGGCGTAGCAAAAACAATTAAGAGAAATTATATCCCAGTAGCAGTGAGGATGGAGAACAAAGATGAATTCAGATTTATAGCAGCTGGGATGATTCAGTCTTGGAGAATGATTGAATTGTGGAATGTAAAAGAAGTAGGGGACTTCTTAAAGCATATGTTGAGTGTTGAAGCAATCATAGGGATGGAAAATTCAAGACAGTGAACAGTCTGGTGGAGAAAGCATGGAACAGGGAAAGTTTTGTAACTATGATTTGTATAATGACACATGGGATCTTACAGAAGATTCTGGTACAAGAGTCCACTAAGGCACACGTCATTAAGAATCTTCATCTTAGAAGCAAATTCTTGGTTTGTAAAAAAGATGTGGAAGCTTCCATTCCAAATAGAATCTGAAATTATCAGATGGAAATCACTGAAGGTGAGTATGCAGAGTTAGAAGAGTAGATGATAAAGGTTCTGCTAAAACTTAGGAGGGATCATGTGGTTGAGAAGGAGCTGGAGAAGAAAATAAAAAGAAAGAAAAAAAGTGGTAATGGTGAAATGCATGAGTTATTGTGACAGTCACACTCCTGGATGTAACGTGCATCTTTTCATCTTCTTAACATTATTATTTTGGGGAAAGTTAGTTTTCTCTCTGTGATAAAGTGCCAAATAGTGTTATTCAAAGAAATAAAGGAGAAAATGCATTTGGAGTATTTAATAGAGTCTTACAAAATTCCCAAATGCCTAATTGGTAGTAACTATGATGATATAAGGAGAAAAATGAAAAGATGAGAGATGCACGAAGAAAGTGCCATGCCAAGGAAACCACAAGAGTACACTTTTAAGAAATGTACTTTTCATATTTCTTATGTACGTGAACACCAGATTGAAGGTAGAAAAATCTGAGCGCATTTCATTTAGCCTTTGTCTCCCAGGAATAGCCTGTTTCCACTTCAAAGGAATGATTTCAAAAACGAAACAGTATCTAGTAACAGTGATTATAACATTATTAGCGAGAATTCTTGCAGAGTAAAGTTCTTTCTTCTCTTTTGTAGCCATGTACTCTTTTATTTTATTCACAATGTAATTTTTTTCAACAAGGAAGTGGACATTTCTACCTTTGAGCACTCATCCAGAAAATGCTTAAGGACATTTGTCATAACAGCATAACAGCGCATTATAAAATCATGATTAACATTTGAAATCAAGACATAATTACAGTTACTAACAAATATACCAACAGTAGATGAATCATATAAGAAGATATCAAATTTGGTCAAATTAGTAACACAAAGAAGATTCTTATTTCTGGAGGCAGGTGGGAATATTTTCTTGGCAGGTTTGCCACTAGGTATTATGATAGCAAATGGAATTGCTGCACAAAGAAATTACCCATATGTTTTAATTGTGAAATGTAACAAGTGACATGTTCAAATATGGTAATTGATGATCAGTGAAGTACAGAAATATGGATATTATATCACTTTAGTGCATTTTTTAAGTTTCATGATAAAAATCTATAATTGCAAACATCAGACACAAAAGAACAGATATTCAGAGAATCTTAAAAACTACTGTAATTACTATAATTTAAATGTCTATTGAAGGCCTTTTCTGGGAAGAGTTCAGTGTTCACTTTAACATAGATGCAATAGAAGAAAAATCATAGATTTCTAATATTTTATAGTGCTCACCATGGGTTTAGAAATAAATGATAGACACACAATGCTAAAATATTTAAGTAGACTTTTTAATGCTCTCCAGTGTTTAATCATTTAATAAGCCAGTTTGAATTTTAATTAACTCTTAAGAATATATTTTAAAACAAAAAGTTAAAATTTAATTTTTAGACATACTTCTTTTTCACTTAGAAGACAGAAGATTAAGAATTCTGAGGATCATTGAGTTAACAGATCCTTTTTTAATAGTTCAACCCACCAAAATACCAAAATGATCTAAATGGATGTGTTATATCATTATTTTTAAAGATGTTTACCACAGCATTATGAAAACACAAACAGAAACACTTTGAAATTTGAAGATTCTTGGATTTACAATTAATTTTCCTGAATGCCTACCAAGGGAAAATAATAAAATGTTAAGTACACTTTTGTACACCCTACATCCTGAAATATTATGAAATTATAAGGTAACAATTAAAAGGATATTTAAATATATAGAAATTTTAACATTACAATGTTAAACAAAAAGCATAAAAATTGCATCATTCTTTAAAGCACAAAAACATTTAAATAATAGTAGGACTTTTGCCAAGTGTACATGTTCTTTACTATTTACAATAATCCATGGGTGGTTATTATTATTATTATTATTATTATTATTATTTTCTTTCCACATTTTTATAGGTGCATTATAGTTATACATAATGATAGGATGTATTGTCACATATTTGTACATGCATACAATGTAATGACATAATTTGGCCAATATCACTCTGTAACACTTCCTTCCTTCCTCTCTTACTCCCACCCTCTGGTCCTTTTCCTCTACTGATCTTACTTTTATTTTCATGAGGTCCCTGACTCCCCACCTATCTTTTTGATAAGGATGATTTATGAGGCCAAAGCACTAGGTAAATAAAATGCTTACTATTTTTTGAATTATACAACAGAAAAGAGTTGAGACTCGTTTATACACAGCGAAATAGGTAAAACTTTTGTAAGGGTAACCCCAGTGAAAAAAGGTAGAACAATGAAAAGGCTCATGCTAGTTTGTTCAGGCTGGTGAGAACGAATACACATTCAGGAGTCATGTAAGCTGGTTGGCATCATGTTGATAGCTTGAAATAAGCCATGGATGGACAGGTGGGTTGCTCCTTTGTGTAAGTGCACCCATTATTCTTTTTAAAATGAAGTCTTAAGAAACCTAGTGAAACCCTGTCTCAAAATAAAAAAAAAATAATAAAAAAAGAGAGAAATAAATAAATAAATAAAGGCTGTGGATGCAGCTCAGAGTTTCTTACTCTCTGCTTCTATTCCAATTATTAAATGGCAGGGTCAGGATTTATAACCAGTATAAACTGTCCTAGAATCTGTGCTGTGGACCACTAAATTACATTAGAAATAGCAAAAAAGAAAGACTAACAAGAAATTCCATAGTGTTAACAGCATGTATTCATCATCACTTTGTCAAGGCCTTACCCTCTCTCCTCTTCAGCATGAATCTCTCCATTTCTAGTGATTCATTATCAATTATCTATAATCTTATATAGAAAGATATTGATGCATTATCTATCATCTTAGAGAGCCCAAACAGATGAAAAACATTGACATTTTTATTCTGTTTTAGCATTCTTAGAAAAGCAGGATATGTCTGTCCTCCCATTTCCCTTCAATCTTCAACCCTTAGAAGAATTTGAATTGTCACATTAGCTAAACTGGAACTTGTTTCCCTGAATTCCCTTCCCTATATAGTTCTGGTTTGACTGGGTCATGAAAAACATTGTAACTAAGATTTGAATGGTATAAATGAAATCATATTCATCTTATTCTAGCCAGGAAATTTTATTCTAGTACAGGATGAGATATAGCTATAGCTTATGCAGATTATTATTTACTGATGGTTTCTCTTGTCATGAGGCTGTGGCTGGGCCCACAGCAACTCTAGTGTATCTGCTGTGTAAGCATCTCAGGATTCTCAGCCATGTGCATTCTTAGCCTGGCAAAGTACATTCAGATAATGGAACATTTATATACATATATCCATAAATTTATATGTATGTATATATAACATATATACATATCTGAGTTATATATAAACATATATATATACCATATATATAATATTTTTGAATATACAAATACATAAATACATATAAATGTTACATATATGTTATATATGAATATATTACACATACATATAGTTATATGTTAGGTGTGTGTGTGTGTGTGTGTATTTGTTTGTGTTTGTGTGTGTATGTGTGCTTAGTACACTTTGCCAGACTAAGAATGCACATGACTGATTAGTCTGGGATATATTTATCAGTTGTTCCCACAGAACATCCCCAACATTAAAGTTGATCACTTGGAAATTATGGGAGACAAATGTTGGTAATATTCCATACTCCTGATATCCATTAATCCTAGTAGATTCAACTTTTCCCTGTGTCTCCACTTCATGACAATCTTCCCTGAGCAATCGATGACCTTGCCAACTGCCAAGACAGTTTCAGGGAGAGTATAATGAGTTCCCTAAATTATTTTAAGGCAAAGTTATGTATTTATGCAAGTGGCCATGTTTCTCTGATAAGAGCTTGACTAGTACAGATCTTTCACAAAATAAAATTTTTTTCTACCCAGCAAATGAAACATTTTCAAGAATCACTCATTTCACTCATGATCTCCAGAATTCAAGATATCCAAAGATTCTTTCTCTTATTTCCAGTCACAGTCTCAGGTTTGTTCTTTCTTTCACTTTTTTTTTTTTTAAATTCTCCTTTGCTGGCTCCTCCTTTCCCCGATGTTTCAAGATGCTAGAAAGTTTTCAGGCAAATTTTCTTTTTTATCTATACCGAGTATGGATAGATTCACTTTTATATGATTATAATCCCACATTTACCATGTCTATTGTATCCCTTGACGTCCAAACATGTAAAACTAATCTACTTCCTTTATATTTGTATTTTCATATTCAGGTGCATTCTCTAATATAATGTGTGAAAAGTAGAACAACTAGCTTCTTCCCTTCTGCTCTGCCCAAACTCTCTGAGCCAAGTCTTCTCTATCTTAGCAAACTGCATAACTGCCCAGTTATTTAAACCACTCATCTAGGAACCTTCCTTGATAATTTTGTGGTTTTATAACTTTTGCTGTAATTGCATTAGATATGAATTCCTTTAGATGAGGATAAAGTAGGTACTTCAAAGCATCACTAAAAATCATTGCACTTACATAAAAATAGCACTAGGGTTGTTTTCAGAGAACTGTTATATATTTATAATAAAGCTCATTGATGAAATAAATTTATAATTATATTTTCCTGTATTCTTTAGCAACTTTATGAACAGTGAACAGTTTTAATTTAGTTATAAGAATTTTTGAAAAATCTATAGGTAACACTGAACAGTATTTACCACATATAACATCACATTTTTAATCATGTTGACACACATATACTATATGAGCATTGAAGTTGCTGACACTTTATTGATAAATTTTTGTCTCATTAATGAACTTTAAAGTTGAAATACACCTTTTGGAGAGTTAAGATAACACATTACTGCCTTTCTCTCTCTCTCTCTCTCTCTCTCTCTCTCTCTCTCTCTCTCTCTCTCTCTCACTCTGTGTGTGTGTGTGTGTGTGTGTGTGTATGAATGAGATCTGCCAAATCACTTTACCCCTCAAGATCAGTTTTCTCATCTGTAAAGTAAAGAAAACAATATTTCCCTAGCTAACTCACTAACTGTTTGTGAAAGCTATGAAAAACTATGTTATGAGCAATTTCTTAACAGTAGATATTATATAATGGCTTATTGTAATGTTGCTAAGCAAAAGCATAATCATACTTTCATTGTTAATTCTGTCTACTAACATTTTATTTTTATTAATACTTTTGCTTCCTTGTGTGGAAAAACCTGAAATAGATTTCTGCTTATTTTCAGATAACCTAAAACGATTTTCTGTTTCATCAGTATTTTTCATCATTCTTACATTAGTGAAAGAACAAGACAATGATAGAAGCTTTGATGACTAGTAATTACTCAGTGGACACAATTTCCAGTTATCTTATTCCAAGGAAACAATACAACCAAGATGACAGAGCTTGGAGTTTGAATATATAACATATAATGTAATGACATCCATGTGAAACAGGGAGTACTAAGGATGCTTAGTGAAGATACTTCTCAGGAAAATGCCCAGCTTTTCATGGCTGACAATTTATTTATTCAGATTAAATAGTAATGATCAGCTTTAACACATTCTTTCATAAACTCATTGTTTAGCCAGGGTTTACTTTCTAATCTCAGTGTGGACTTTCCTAATTGTGGATGAATTTGTCAGCATACAACCATACAACCGAGTGCTATATTTGATGCTCTGATAATATTCTAAGAGTCACAATAATAACAATGTCAATGAGCTTTCCCTCAGCACCTGATGTGTGTATAGCACTTTATATCTATTATTTAATTTCATTTTTACAAAACTCATGGAATGGATCTTTTCATTTGATTTATATGGGAATCATAAATGAGACAAATCATTTTGTAGAAAAAATAACTATAGAAATAAAGGTGAAAGTCCTAAAATTTATGTGACATGATTTCCTTAATTTAATCCACTAGTATGTGCTGGGCATAGATATAACAAGTATGTTTTCATTACATACATAAAATATATATCATATATGCATATATACAACATATATGCATATATAAATCACATTTTCTAAATAAGTTATTTTAATCATAATTTTCAGAATCATTGATATTAATTATATTACATCATTTTATTATAGATTCTCTAATGCAGAGAGAGAAAGAACAGAACAAGGACACCATGTTAGATTTATAAAGAAATAATGTCAAAATGGTTAATGTAATTCACCAGTTCAATAAACTGGATTACATTTCAGTAGGACGAAAGATCAACGAAAGCCTATTTATATTCATTGGCTGAAGGCTGAAACAGCAACCAGGTAATGCTCTTCCTATCTCTAGGCTCATTAGCTGTGGCTATTATATTTGTTGGGTACCATAACATCCAGATGTTTCTGGACACTTAGCTGATTTTTCTCCTATATACAGATTAAATAGTAATGGACAGCAGGTGAAAAAAATCAATCACCAGTCAAGGTCTGATGTCTTTTTTTTTCCTGTTACTAACTTTAATTTTATATTTCTCAAAAATGTTGATATCTTCATAAAATAAGCCTTGAGATACAGGCTGCTCTGTCAAGGATGTCCATGGAACAAGGATTAAGAATGCCACACATTTCTTATTTGCATAATGTACTAATTTCATTCATCTGCAGTCCTGGTTGATATAATGCTATGCAACACTCTCTGGTTATTTCATAAGAAAAGCTAATAAAAAGGACTTTAATAGCATTATTTTCTCATTAACTTGTCTTTCTTACTTTTACAATAGTTGGTATCACTCTTCTGAAGAGAATATTGTGGATGTTTTATAGAAAATGTAAGTAATACTTACCTAGTAGAAAATTGAGTTTTAATATGTCACCTTCTATTTTGTATAATTGAATAATAGATTAACATTTCATTTTTCTAATACAAATACTATTCATATATACACATGCACACATACATATATTAATAATACTAGACAGTTGAAACTGCATATAGTCGAAATAAAACTATTCTGCACAATGATAACACTGTACTATTTTAGCAGGTAATTAACATTATTAGATTTCTTTTGTTAGAGAAGTAATTTACAATATTTTATTCTTCCTTTTTAATTTATTATTTAAAGCATAATTGTGGCCATCGTAGGCCTTGAAGATAAAGTGAAATGTATTATTGAACTTATTTTTATTATGTGTATGTGTGTAGGAGTGCACATTTAGAAAAGGCAGTATTAAGTCTGCTCTATATCTCTATACCTAAACCAAAATATAGACTTGTCACAATCATCCTCATCATGACAGTAAGCACTGAGTAACTGCCTGATTGCAAATGTCACTCTGGTAGCTACTGAACAGTAAGAATTGGATGTAAGTAGCTTACCCCCAGGATGTTGCAGGCTACGGCCATGTCTCTCTCTAGATACACATGTCAAAGAAACAGGGAGTTAGAATAAAAACATCAAATCATGAATAGCTTGTGAAGTATCTCCAGAATAGAGCAGTCAAAGGCACGTGCATGTCAGTACATTTTACCGTCAGGGATCAAGACAACTACATAATTAAGGTGAAGATCAAGGAGAGTAGCTGTGGGAGCCTGATGTCCTGACTAGGTATGATTTACTAACTTAATTATTTCAGAATCTTCCGAGGAAAACAGGGGTGTCTGCTCTTTAATAGATGCTGCTCTCAGATATGCCACTGGGTATTTGCTGACATACACAAATAATTATACCCTCTTCTGTTTAGAAATATGTCAGGATGTAGGATGGTGAGTTCAAGTGAATGCTGTTTGATTCCCTTTGCTTAATTAGAAAATTTGCATAATTTTTTTTTCATCTCTGGCAGTCAGGTAGCCAAGCTTGCTGGACTGAGGAAAACTGAGTTTCTTTAAGATATTTGATGTCAGAAGCACACAAAAATATGAGATGGAAAAACTTTGTTGTTTCTTATAAACTCAAGTCTATATTTTAGAAACAAAAGACTATCATGAGCTACATGATAAGGATGTTTTATTTCAAGTCAGTCCTCATGAAAACAAAACAGTGATAACAAAGGGGATGAGGCCCACGTCAATTAAATAAATGTACTGTTGTGCAGATAACATGGATATTTCTCATTGTGGGGCTATTTTAAACACGAGTTGAGTTTGCCTGTATCCCTGTTTTATTTCATTATCACTTTAGCAATGTGGAGGAAAGTGTGTCTTCAAAGTACTATTTCATTTAAATTAAGAGGCTTATAAAATCCTTTTGTTTCTTATAAATTTTCTCAAGCATCTAGAGCTGCAGCAATAAATGGATCAAATTAGACTGAAAATTAATTAAATTGATTTATTCATGTAAGATGTCAGTAATTGCTTTGTTCCTGGTGAAGAAAACAGTCTTAGCATCAGGATAACCAAGAAATACTGATGGGCAGAGTGACTTCATCAGACCAGCCAGCAATCCTGGCTGAGTTCTTACTCCTTTTATAGTCTTGAGCTATCTCCATAAATGCACCCCTCCTGGTAACCATAGAAACAGCATCACTGTGATTTCTTGAAGTGGTAGCACAGCAAGTGCCTAAAGACATCTATGAGGAAATATATGAACGCAATTACACCCTAATTATTATATATGATAGCTCGCATTGTATATTAGATGTGAACGTTTCCTGTGCCTGAATGAAGAATTAGATCTGTGACCTTTCCTCCACAGATGATTCTGATAGATGATATCGAAAGCAAATTCTGGAGATTTGGGGGGAAGAAAACTAATGAAGGCAATAAAACCTTTTAATTTTATTCATGATGGAGCTTGTGAGTGAAAGCTTTTTTAAAACTCCTGTCTTCCTTCAACTGATTCAAATACATCTATTGGTAGATGAAAACTTACCCTGTGATTTTGCTTTTGTGAGCTGGACTCTACTTCAAAACTCATTTTCTCTATGCCTTGTACAACTCTAAAGATACCAAGTACCTTGAAAATAATATACCAGATTAATTACTCTGTAAATATTTTATGTGTTGTTATGTAATTTGACTTAATATTTAAATCATATTTTAATAATTCACAACATTTTTCCTGGATGTGAACTAATGCTATACATTAAAATGTTATGCTCTCTTTAAAACAGAAGATATTAAGTAATAATTAACCTCTGGCTCTAAAAATATATTTAATAGAGGTTTATAATACTAATTTCTTAGTTGCATAATTAGCTTTTCAGGTTTTATGTATTAATATTGACCACACAGAAATCAACCTTTAGGATCAGGAAGTAATTTTTTCTTATCATATAATTTTATAGCATTGTTTAATGGTGATAATCCAAATTCATTACTCATAAATTGAAAATTTTAAAAAGTAAGAGATTGATGAACATTTTGTCATAAATCTCTTATGGTATGACCTCATATAAATGAGAACAACAATGTAAGAATCACACTAAAAATTCTCAATCATTATTCTGTCTAACAAATATTAAGAAATTTTTTCTTTAAAATATGTGAAACTATTCAGGTTAATTATCATATAAAATTGACCAGAATATTATTGTCTTTGATATGGAGTTTACTGTTTTGACAAAACAGTGACATCCTACTAAGAGTTCTCCGTAGGATCAGGTGGTCAGGTAATACATTAATTTTTTTATCACTCACAACTCTTCTCCTGATTGATATATCCTTGAATTTATAATATTGTTCATGGTTAAAAGCATCAACCCATACTTATGCTTAAATATGGAGCCTCGGGACTGTGACTCTCTACAACTTTAACCAGAGTCTCCTTGCCCCAGAAAAAGCCACCTTACACTATAACTAAACACTGAGAGAGCTGGGATACTGGACCCTGTGCTTTCTTTCTTTTTTTTATTGGTTGTTCAAAACATTGCAAAGCTCTTGACATGTCATATTTCATACATAGGCTTCAAGTGAACTCCCATTTTTACCCCAAACACAGATTGCAGAATCATATCATTTACACATCCACATTTTTGCATAATGCCATACTAGTAACTGTTGTATTTTGCTACCTTTCCTATCCTCTACTATCCCCCCTCCCCTCCACCTCCCATCTTCTCTCTCTACCCCATCTACTGTAATTCATTTCTCTCCTTGTTTATTTTCTCATTCCCCTCACAACCTCTTATATGTAGTTTTGTATATCAATGTTCATAGCAGCACAATTCACAATAGCAAGTCTGTGGAACCAACCCAGTTGCCCTTCAATGGATGAATGGATTAAAAAAAATGTGGCATCTGTACACCATGGAGTATTACGCAGCACTAAAAAATGACAAAATCATGGAATTCGCAGGGAAATGGATGGCACTGGAGCAGATTATGCTTAGTGAAGCTAGCCAATCCCTAAAAAACAAATACCAAATGTCTTCTTTGATATAATGAGAGTAACTAAGAATAGAGCAGGGGGGAAGAGCAGGAAGAAAAGATTAACATTAAACAGAGACATGAAGGGGGAGGGAAAGGGAGAAAAAAGACGAATTGCATGGAAATGGAGGGAGACCCTCATTGTTATACCCTGTGCTTTCTTGATTACAGAGCTCCCAGTAGAAAGAGGTGGAGTCAGTCTGCCACACTGAAGACTCCCATTCTCACACAGCTTCCCTGTGTCTCACAGACTTTCCTGTATCAACGGATTAGCAAAAGGGGAGGCCAAACCTTAGAGAGATGATTCTCAGCTCCAGCAATTAAAACTTCAATATCAGTGTGATTTTGTTTCCTATTCACACTTAGCATGCCCCCACATCAAACCTGCCTATCCAAGCGCACACTCTCCCTCTCTAAAGTTATTCATCCTAAAATTAGCAAGTATTTAAGTCAGCTATTTTGATCTCACCAGAACAACTGTAGGGGAGGAAAATTTATTTAAGGGTTCATGGTTTCAGAGGTCTTAGTCCTTAGAAGTCTGGCTTCATTTCTCCAGGCTTCAGGTAAGGCAGAACATCTTAGAAGAGAGTGTGGCAGAGGGAAGCAGCTCACATCACAGCGATCGGTGATCAGGAAACAGAGAGAGAGTCAACTCTCCGGGATACCAATATATACCCCAAACCACAACCCAATTCCCACCCAATGATTGACTCTTACAACTCAATCATTTCTCCTCTGAACCTTCTTGATTTTTCTCCATCATGAGCTTTTGGGGGACACCTCACATTCAAGCCATAAAAGCAAGACATTTTTATGTGTAATAACCTGGAACCAAGGAGTAGGATCAACTTGTTTCTATCTGTTTCTTTCTACTTCCAGATTGTTGTATTTTTCCTTTCCATCTGAACCATAATACGAATTTTCTTGATGATTAAAACAACTTTGAATTCTTGGAGAAATGGTGGAAATATAATATTATTAAGAAAACAGAAAATCATGTCTAACTTCTACAATTTCGCATCAACAGAGAAGAGGTATGTAAGGAATTATTGAGTATGCCTATCAGATTACACACATGAAATCACTGAAGACTAAATCTGTACAGAAATCCACATCCATTTATACAGTAAAATAGAAAGAGAAATGAAACTTCTGCTGTCTCCACGAGAGATAAATGGTTGCTCCTGCCATAATTTTCTAGATCCTTCTGAGAGACTCCTGAACAAATTTTGGAGTTATGGTATTATAGTGTTTACAGTTTTAAGATCAGAAAGGTCTCAGCTTTGTATTTTAAAATCAGCAAGTTGAGCCTATTATTGGGCATATTATGTTTTTATGGGTATAGATATAAAAACTGGAATTTCCTTCGTACTTACTGAAAGAAAATATTATCACTTTTCTCTTTTAATTCCTTTAATAACAGAATATCTTGGAACTCATATCCAGGTTTGTTTTTCTCTATCAATCTTTAGTGTGTCAAATATCTATATCTGTCATACAATACAATATGTAAGTTGCAACTTGCTAGCAATATTAGAAAAAGTCACACTGAATAACTTTGTATCTCGGTTATTAGAAATAAAGGCTAGAATTATATAACTGAAAAATGAAACATATGTATGTCAGATTGCATATAGTATCATGCTTTTGAGAAATGCAGAAATAGTCAATAGTCATATTTCTATGAGAAACCAATAAAAGTGCTGATGCTGCAGGATGGATGATTTTTCTTAAAAATGTATATGTAGAAAATAATAGAACTTATTGATATTTGTCAAACTGTATTATATCTGTCTCTCAGTGTTCCTTGTACACACTCCTAAGTCAGTCATTCCAAAGATAAAAACTCTTTAGTCTGTTTAAACATAATTTTTGTTAGAGTAAACAATTTCTCTAGACTTAGTGATTTCAATACTATTTCCCATACATGTTTAATTTTATTATAACATTTCTATGAATTTAATATCATAAAATCTATGTACAATAAAAAGTAATGTTCAGAAATACCAATTGAGTTCTCCAAGGTCAAACAGTTAGTGTAAATTGAAATTTCTGACACCAAAGCACAGTTCCCAAAATCATGTCTGTCTTACTTACAGATTTATATTACTATCTGGGCACATAAAAGTAAAGTGCAAGTCACATTCTTTGACCTGCAAGAATATAGTATTTTGGGGGACAGAGAGATAAAAATATGAATATAAAGAGTTTAAATATTGATTGCACATTATGAAGTTTACATAATACCAAATCGTGTAATACAAGAAATACATGCTTTATAGATTTAGAAAAAAATGATCTCATATGTTGAACATTTCAGGCAAATATTCATCATAGAAGGGGAACTTACACTTTACCAAAAAAGGTGGTTATAATTTTGAAAGTCTTGGGAAACAGAGTCAAAACACTGTTTTAATTGTGTTTCAATTGATTCTTGAAAAATTAAGACATTAGTCCATGTGAGTTAGTTATAAGAAACACATGCAAAGTAAAATCTGCAACTACATAAAAAGAAATAATCAGTACTCTCATAGCATTAATTTGACAAAAAGTTTGTTATGTTCCAGTTAATAAATATAGTATTTAAAATTTATGTTATAATCTGATATTAATAAGGCTTTGTAAAGTAATCAGTTAAAAGATTAAAGTCTGCGATTCTTTTTTTGAATGTTTATTTTTCAGTTGTAGTTGGACACAACACCTTTATTTATTTATTTATTTATCTATCTATCTATCTGTCTACCTATTTATTTATTTTTATGTGGTGCTGAGGATAGAACCCAGGGCCTCACACCTGCTAGGTGAGCACTCTACTGCTGAGCCACAATCCCAGCCTCAAGTCTGCAAGTCTTAAGATTCTGTTTTTATGTTTTGCATTTTTTTTGTTATTGTTGTGATTATTTTTAGTTTTTATTACAAACAGAAGCTGTTGTATAACTCAGGCCCTGAATTCTTACACTTATTTATCTTCTATTTACAAAATAAAAATACCAAAATCTTCTCAAATACATTTCTTTAGAGAAATGGTACTTTCAAGGCACAGTGGAAAGTGTCTGTCACAGAACATGGGTCCACATGTATAGCATGTACAGGAGTCTGTACTGAAGGTCTATGGACAAATTGGCAGTACTGATGCTAACTTTTTTCCTCATCTTTTTCATTTTAAGTTTTAGCTCTTCATATTACACAATCTTTTTTATTATTTTTTTATTTATATTTTTAATTAATTTTTTACTTATATATTACGGTGGAATGCATTACAATTCTTATTACACATATAGAGCACAATTTTTCATTACTCTGGTTGTATACAAAGTACAATCACACCAATATGTGTTTTCAAACATGTACTTTGGATAGTAATGTCCATCATATTCCACCATCATTTCTAACCATATGGCCCCTCCCTTCCCTTCCCTTCCCACCTCTGCCCTATCTAGAGTTTGTCTACTCCTCCCACACTCCCCC
This sequence comes from Ictidomys tridecemlineatus, assembly GCF_052094955.1. NCBI lineage: Eukaryota > Metazoa > Chordata > Mammalia > Rodentia > Sciuridae > Ictidomys > Ictidomys tridecemlineatus. The sequence continues at coordinate 41,708,724 of NC_135482.1, read as the reverse complement.
TCCCAGCCCCATTATGAATCAGCCTCCTTATATCAGAGAAAACATTCTGCATTTGTTTTTGGGGGGGTTGCTAACTTCACTTAGCATTATCTTCTCTAACTCTATCCATTTACCTGCAAATGCCACGATTTTATTCTCTTTTATTGATGAGTAATATTCCATTGTGTATATATGCCACATTATTTTTTATCCATTCATCTATTGGAAGGCATCTAGGTTGGTTCCACATTTAGCTATTGTGAATTATGGTGTTATAAACATTTATGTGGCTCTGTCCCTGTAGTAAGCTGTTTTTAAGTCCTTTGGGTATAGACAGAGGAGAGGGATAGCTGGGTCAAATGGTAGTTCCATTCCCAATTTTCCAAGAAATCTCCATACTGCTTTCCATATTGTTTGCACCAATTTGCAGCCTCACCAGCAGTGTATAAGTGTACCTTTTTCCCCACATCCTCACCAACACTTATTGTTTTTTGTATGCATAATAGCTGCCATTCTGAATGGAGTGATATGAAATCTTAGAGTGGTTTTGATTTGCATTTCTCTAATTGCTAGGGATGATGAACATTTTTTCATATATTTGTTGATTGATTGTATATCATCTTCTGAAAAGTATCTGTTCAGGTCCTTGGCCCATTTATTGATTGCTATTTTGTTTGTTTGTTTGTTTGTTTTGTGTGCATGTGCTTAGCTTTTTTAGTTCTTTATATACCCTAGAGATTAGTGGTCTATCTGATGTGTGAGGAGTAAAGTTTGCTCCCAAGATGTAGGCTTTCTATTCACCTCACTAATTGTTTCTTTTGATGAGAAGAAACTTTTTAATTTGAGTCTATCCCATTTATTGATTCTTAGTTTTAATTCTTGTGCCAAAGGAGTCTTATTAAGGAAGTTGGGGCCTAATCCCACATGATGAAGATTAGGGTCTACCTTTTCTTCTATTAGATGCAGAGTCTCTGGGTTTATTCCTAGGTTCTTGATCCACTTTGAATTAAGTTTTGTGCATTGTGAGAGAGATAGGAGTTTAATTTCATTTTGTTTAATATAGATTTCCAGTTTTCTCAGCACCATTTGTTGAAGATTCTATCTTTTCTCCAATGCATGTTTTTGGAGCCTTTGTCTAATATAAGATAATTGTTATTTGTGGGATAGTCTTTGTGTCTTATATTCTGTATGATTGATCTACCAGTCTGTTTTGGTCCCAATACCATGCTGTTTTGGTTACCATTGCTCTTTAGTGTAGTTTAATGTCTAGTGCTGTGATGCCACCTGTTTCACTCTTCCTGCTAAGGATTGCTTTAGCTATTCTGGGTCTCTTATTTTTCCAGATGAATTTCTTGACTGCTTTTCTATTTCTATGAGGTATGTCACTGGGATTTTGATGGGAATTGCATTAAATCTGTATAGTGCTTTTGGTAGTAGGGTCATTTTGATATTAATTCTGCCTATCCAAGAGCAAGGTAGATCTTTCCATCTTCTAAGGTGTTCTTTGACTTCTTTCTTTAGGGTTCTGTAATTTTCATTATATAGATCTTTCACCTCTTTCATTGATTCCCAATTTTTTTTGTGGGGGGCTATTGTAAATGAGGTAGGTTTTTTCCCTTTCAGAGGATTTATCACTGATATACAGAAATGCATTTGATCCCTGTGTGTTGATTTTATATCCTGCTACTTTGTTGAATCCATTTAATAGTTCTAGAAGTTTTCTGGAGGAACTTTTAGGTTCTTCTAGGTATAGAATCATTTCATCAGCAAATAGTGCCAATTTGAGTTCTTCTTTTCCTATCTGTATCTCTTTAATTTATTTTATCTGTCTAATTGCTCTGGCCAGTGTTTCAAGAACTATGTTAAATAGAAGTGGTGAAAGAGGGCATCCCTGTCTTGTTCCAGTTTTTAGAGGGAATGCCTTCAATTTTTCTCCATTTAGAATGATGTTGGCCAGGGGCTTAGCATAGATAGCCTATATGATGTTGAGATATGTTCTTGTTATCCATAGTTTTTCTAGTGTTTTGAACATGAAGGTGTGCTGTATTTTGTCAAATGCTTTTTCTGCATCTATTGAGATGATCATATGATTCTTTGAGTTTATTGATGTGATGAATTACATTTATTGATTTCCATATGTTGAACCAACCTTATATCCCTGGGATGAATCCCATTTTATCGTGGTGCATGTTCTTTTTGATATGTAAAAATATGGAACAGTTCACGAATTTGTGTGTCATCTTTGCACAGGGGCCATGCTAATCTTCTGTGTATCATTCTAATTTTAGTATATGCGCTCCCAAAGCAAGCACGAAAATTCTTTAAATAACTTAAGTTATGAAACTTTTGGCCTTTGTAAATTTGTATGGCTGAATTAATCCCAAAATTCTTAAATATCCATCTGATTTCAACCCATCATTAGAGTCCAAGAATTATGCTGAGTTGTCTTACAAAAATGCAAGTAATTTGAAATAACATGTTTGTTTTTCTTTTTCCCAAGATTTAATTTGGACTGAAATGACTGGCTAACATCAATATTGCAAATGACATGAACAAATTTATCATGGCCTAAAAAGTAAATATTACAGACAAATTTCATCTATTAAGCAAATAGGTAATAAACAATATTTATTTTATAGTGTTGTAGTTTGACTTTAGGGAATCTGGACAACAAGGCAATCCAAAATGGGGCAATGAAAACATTTCAATCTGCTAAATAAATTCTTGAAAAAATGTATACACTGATAAAAAGTTTAAACTCTGCATGAAACACATAGGGCTAGGATGAATAATTGAGAAGTAATAACCCAAATAAGATGATTACTCAATTAGAGGAGGATTTGGAATATATGTGCTATGAACATAATTTCTAAACTTAAGATAAAAGGTATATCTATAGAAAAAGAGGGTCTAAAAAGTCAAAGCAAGTCAGTATAGGACAGAGACCAAAAGGGAAATGATATTTATTGAGCATACGAATGTGACAGGTCTTCTATTATTTACATCCCTGGTTGAAGACATTACATTGGCCTAAAATACAGAGAAACCCCAAGATTTGTCTTGCCAGTCCTATTACAAAATATCAAAAAATAATGGTACACTAATCATATTCCTAATTTTTAGTGTCTGTATAGCACATTGTTAGAACTATAATATGTCACATTCTTCATTAACTGGAAAAATACATTAACAGAATATATTTATTAATATATTAATATTTTAGTATAATAAACAATGATTTAAAAATAGTATAATAAACAATGATTCCCAGAAATACAATTTGGGATTACTTTGTTGTATACTCCTTCAAACAGAATATTTTATTAGTCCAACTCAGTTATATAGTCATAAATATATGATATGTGAGAAATGTAAAAGATATTAAAAATATACCAATAATTTTTTCTTAATATGTTTCTCTGAATTTTGGGGACAACAGAAAAATATTTCTTTTCTGTTTTAAATTATATTAATAAACATTATTATAAAAAAGCAGGATGAGGCAAGAATATTTTTGATTTTTTTTTTGTGGGGGTGGGGAACCATAGATTGAACCCAGGGATGCTTAACCACTGAGACTCATCCCTATCCCTTCTTTTTTTTTTTTTAAGAATTTTTTTTTAATATTTATTTATTTATTTTAGTTATTGGCAGACACAACATCTTTGTATGTGGTGCTGAGGATCGAACCCGGGTCGCACGCATGCCAAGCGAGCACGCTACTGCTTGAGCCACATCCCCAGCCCCCCATCCCTTCTTTATATTTTATTTAGGAAAAGGATTTTGCTGGGTTGTTTAGTGTCTCAAAAAATTGCTGATGCTGGTTTTAAACTGTGATCCTCCTGCTTCAGCCTCCTAAACTGCTGGGATTACAGGCAGGCACCACTTGGACTATCATGATAATATTGTTATCACATTAATAAAATCATAAACAAATTTTGGTCAGTATGATTAACATTCAAAATATTTTTCTTCCATTTTATCTTACTAGTAATTTAAAATAACACAATAAACTAACATCTATAATTTACTTAAAAAATACTCAGAATAACCTGGGCTTAGAACATATTTAAATTGCATATTGTTTCATTAATTTCTACTGTATTTCATGTGAATAATTGATATTCAGACAAATAAAAATGTGAGAGTGCAAGTACTGAAAAAATGCATATAAAAAGAAAATAATCAGATTTATGAACCCTGTTTTGAACATGCTATTTATTGTTTTGTTTGTATAAACTTAGTATATCCAATCTAATGAACTCAGAGTTCATAATTAAACTTTCATCATAATGTTTATGTTGGGCCAAAGATAATGCCAAGTTGCAAGATAATTTTATATCAGATGTAATAATAAGAACTCCTTCTTTAATAGAAGCTTGATGCTTGGGACATATGAATGATTCATCAATTTTCATGTTTTTTCCCCAGAATCATTGAGTTTCAGAAATTTATCCAGAAATCACATATTTTTCAAATGACAAAACTCTGGTTTTTCCGTCCACATCAAATACCTATCTTGTCACTATCCTCTTGAATCCAGAAGCTGCTTAGGAACATACTGTTTATTAAGAGGTTCAATTCGTTCTTTATTTAGAAACTCATTGTTTCTTAATCAGAAATTCACTAAATTTTGAAATTGCACTTCATCTTTGCTATCTTCTCACACCTGGTGTTTTTGGCATCTATGAAATTACAGTATCGGGGACAAATTCAGATTCCACAGCCTTCATAATGAAAGGGACAGAGAGAGGATTGAAGAAGTAGAAGTGAGACTGCCTTTTTTTGTGTGTGTGTCATTTAGTCCATGTGGAACACTAATAAAGGAGCCTTGGGCAAAATCCAATAATTTTTATTTTATTTTGTATTTTTGAGACCAAAATGTGACGTTTTACCTGTATTGTGCGTGTAATGGCTTTAGCCTTTTTCTTATAATTTCTCAGGATTATTTATAATTGCCCTATTTTATTTTTCATGTTCAAAAAAGGGCATGGTGATTCATGATAATTACATTAATAAAAAATTAATGGATATATTCATTTGCAAGGTGTTTAGAAGGTTAATGTATATTCACTAGAATTATTTTTAAATAGACAATTTTTGAAAAAGAAATCAGTATCTATTTTTATATGGGGAAGTTTGGGAGAGGCTCCATCATCAAGAGGAAGAAAGAATAATTTTTTTTTTAATCTCTACTGATTTGTTGTCCATTGGTTAAATATCAACAAATTCCTAAATAACATGTGGGCATACACACTGTCAATGAAACTAAATTGAACATTGCTGCATACATGACCCAAACAAACAAAAAAAAGATAAAAATTAAAGATAATGAGATATTCTTAGAAACACGTAACATATATAAATATCAATGCAAAACAATAGTTTAGCCATGAGGGTTGAAGAGCAAGCTTTGTTTTTCTCCCCTGTGTGATACTTTTCTGAAACAGATTTTTTTCTTTTCAGAAGCTCTGAAAGCAAAGCTTTCGTGTATCATCCCATTGTCATTTCTCCCCTTCAGACTATCTTTGATCATAAACCTCAAATATTGTTGAATTTGTTTATTTTGCTATGTGCTTGAATTACTTTTAACTAGGAACTGGGGATTATTAGCCCTCTTAAACTGAATTATTTTCCTTCTCAACCATGCCCTGATGCACTCATGATTTCTTGTTGATAGTGCAACATGTTCTTTTAATCGGCACTTTCACTAATACAGTGGGGCTTATTTGGTTTCAGACCTCTCCTGCCTAGCTTGTGCTTTCCCTTAGGTATGAATTATGAGGGCCATCAATGTGTGCCACAGAGTGGAAAATTGGGCCAGCTTGCATTAGCTCATTTCAAATTTTTACCTTTTTTCCCTGCTGTGAAAAAATTTCACCTTACATACATTACACAATTCACTAATGGCATCTGTGTCAGATCAGAGGCACTGATAGCATCAGATCTACTTCTAAGACCATTGCAAACGTGTGCTCATTCACTGTTTATATCAGACATAAGACTAAATATTAGTTTTATATAAAAACAGGAAAGATAATGATGGCTAACAGTTTTAACTGCATTAATAAAAAGTTGACTTTTAATAAATAAAGTCATTTGAGTTAGAAAAGCATGAATCTTTATATATATATATTTTTTTTTCTATAGGTCATGAACTTGGTTTTATTATAAGATGCTATCGACATTTTGTCAGGTATGAAGTTGGAACATAATGTTTTACTTTTTTGCATATATTATCTGTGTGTGTGTGTGTGTGTGTGTGTGTGTGTGTTGTGGTTATGGCACATGGAGAATTTGAAGTATACACTTAAAGAGAAGCCCCCAGCATGGTGGGGCTAGCCTGTAATCCCAGTGGCTTGGGACGCTGACACAGGAGGATCTCGAGTTCAAGCCAGCCTCAGCAAAGGCGAGGCCCTAAGCAACTGAGTGGGACCCTGTCTCTAAATAAAAATACAGGGCTGAGAGTGTGGCTTAGCAGTTAAGTGTCCTTGAGTTCAACCTAGGTACCAATAAACAAACAAACAAACTTAAAAAGAGATAAGATTATTAAGTGAAAGAAGCATCATGTATAAAGAGCAAAATTTAATCATTATTATTTCTGATTACTTAATATGAAGAAAAAGAAGGCAAAACCAAAATACCAGCCTTAAAAATAAGTATGAATGAAAGCACATGAATTATTCAACATTTTAAATTATGCCCAATAATTGTACTCTATGATTTGTAAATTATTTTTATTTCAAATATTGTTACTATTAGCTTAATCATACTACTGATCATATTATTCAAACTTTGTACTAAAGATTTTTGGGATTTTCTTAACATCAAAATCTTTCAAAATATAATTCCAAAAGTAGCCCAACATTTTTTTCATCTATTAAAGTACTCTCAAAATAAAATTTCTATGATATCTCTGAAATAAGTAAAAAATCTACAAAATTCAGTGTTCCGGTATGTTTGTTATGGTAACAAATTACTTAATTATCCTTCAGACTTGTTCATTACTACAGCATTTCTCAGAATGATTGGCATTCAGTATTCTTCCTGGGTTTCAGATGGCTTTCTATTCATTGCATCTTCATATGGCAAAGAACAGTATAAAAGAGAGAAAATTCTCTCCTAGTTTCTTTCATAAGGTTATTGATCCCATCTTGAGACTTAATTCTTGTCACTAATCACCCAGCATGTCCATCTCCAAATACTATCACACTGGGAATTAGGCTTTCACAATAATTTTTTTTTAGAAATTGTAAACAGTTCAGTTCATAACATTCCAACCTTGGCCTTCCAAATCTCATGTTCTCACATGCCACGTACATTCATGCTATCTCAATAGATTTAAAAGTTTAATTAGTCTAGCGTTGACTCTAAAATCTAGAAAAAGAAATCTTCTCTGAATATCATCTCCATCAGATATGGAAGAGACTTGAAGTCTATTCATCCTGAGGCAAAATTTCTGGCCCACCATGAACCTGTGAAATGAAACAGATTATATGCTTCAAAAATACAATGATAGAAAAGGAACAGGGTAGATATTTCCACTCCTCCCTTTCAAAAAGGAGAAATAGGGAGACATTTGTGGAGTCGGGGGGCGGGGAAAGGGTCAGTTGTCAGTTCCAAAAGAAATTTAAAAACAAGCATAGCAAATTCTATGAAAGTATAAGGGTCAAGAATATCCTCCTCAACATAGTTTTCTGATCCACTGAAAAAGCATCACCACCTCCACATTTGGAGGGGTGTTGCTTACGCTGGGGCTTCCTCACACACATTCAACTTCGCAGCTTGTGGTTGAGAACTCTGCATCATTAACACATGAGCCCTATTTAGAGACACCTTGACATCCAGTTAGATAAAGAACTAAAAAAACAAAGCCCTGTGAATGAGGTTATGGGTGTGCATCTGTGTGTGTGTGTGTGTGTGTGTGTGTGTGTGTGTGTGTGTGTAGGAAGAAGACATACCGTTTAAGAAAGAAAACATTATTAAAATTTCAGGATATAGAGACAATATTATCAAAAGGTTTTTTTTTGCAATAACCTATATTTTAGTATCTTATCCCAATGAAGTCTGTATCATTTGCCTTGATAAAAAAACAAAGTTTTAAATTTGTTAACTTTTAAAATCTGTTAGTTTTTTAAATTGCCAATTTGTTGAATTTGTTAAAAAAATTAATGAAGTGTGGGTTAGGGCTAAATATTTCTGCTAACAAAATTTATATTATAGTAAGTTAATGATATGCATTCTTTGACTCTCAGGGAAGTAGCCTTTTGTAATTTTTCACTCTTTAGAGAATTACTGGATTTTGCAGTCAATAATAAATAAAAATACATGGGAAAAAAAAAACCCAGCTTTTCTTTAGGATCCCATCCTCCCCATATCCTTATAAGAAAGTAGTAAGGGATATATTGGAATTTTATGGTAAATTTAATCTTGGAAACTTTTCTTCATACAGAGTTAGGGTACAAAGAATTTAAAAAGTAGAATTTAAGAATATCCAAACATAGTTGAGTACCTGAAGGAAAGCATTCCTCTGAAATGGATAGGACTATAGAAGATTCTGGAATTGGTTTCTAGCTGGTCAGCATGCTGGGTTTGATGACTGCATTATTATAGTGAATATTGTTATGAAACCAACAGGAACTAGGTCACAGCATGCCAATTTGTGAACCATCCTGTTTGCTGGGTTGTTTGAGAAAGAAAACTTTTATTGTTACTGTTAAGAAAAGACATACTCTATTTTAGCTCTCGCTTTCAAACAGGGGTCCAAAGCAATTCAGCTATTTTTTAGGCCACACAGCAATGAGTATAAGAAAGAAGGAAAGGTCTTTAAGGAAGAAAAAAATCTGTATGCCACATAATGAAAGCTAGTTGCTGTTTCAATGGCTCTTCTTTGTCATTTACCAGCTTATAATCCTTTTTCTATGTTGGTAAGAATAGAAGCAGGGCACAAAATGGGAGTCTAGGTCAGTCACTGCAGTGTTCATGCCAGGCACTCAGCCTGTTATCTGACTCTAAGAATACACAGAGCACCCAGGAAAAGTTCCAGATATGGATAGATTATCTGTCTCACATTTCCTTTTCATCTCCGAATGATAGTGCAAAGTCCAGGTAGAAATTGAAAGAAATACACATTTTCTTAGTACAGGAATAGTCAGATGTTTTAAATCTATTAACTCTTTAAAAATAATGGATCCTTAATGAAAATATATACATATACAATAAGTATGTATATGTATGTATTACATATAAAACACTTGTTTATATTTTCATTACATTTTAATTATAATGGCAAATGCTTATCATTTTAGTGGCTGTGTTTTCTTGGACCTTGTTATTCATGATTTCAGAAACATTGCTGCACCATCCTCCGACTGACAACCACTGGATGGTAGCCCTTGGAAACATTCAGTTTCACTTTAGATATGGAACAAAATTGGAAGTCATCATTCCCTTTACTACAAGATAAAATTCTAAGCAAAGAAAATAATGGAATTTCCTTGGACTCACCAGAGAATTGAAGTCCTAAGGCAAGCACTATTCTGAATTTGGAAAGATAATAAATCCAGAGAATCAGAGTGGATCCCTGCTCACCTGGAGTAGAAGGTGGGATCATTACCACTGATACCACAGCCATTAAAAGAATAATAAAGGATTATAATGCACAGCTCTAAGCACTTCAAAATTATCAGCAATGTTATAATTGTGTTTCTATTGCCAGGTGTGGTGGCATATGCCTATAATCCCAACCACTCAGGAGGTTGAGGCAGGAGGATTGTAAATTCAAGGCCAGTCTCAGCAACTAAGTGAAACCCTGTCTCAAACTAAAAATAAGAAAGGGACTAGGGAGTAGGTAATTGTTCAGTGGTAAACCACCTATGAGTTCAATTGTGAATGTAGTTCAATCCCCATTCTGACCAAGATTGATTGGTTTTGTATAAGCCAGTATAGAGGAAATATTTATTTAGTACTTATCATGTCCCAATATTCCCTACTTTCTAATGATGCAACAGCAAACAAAACACAAAAATCTTCTTTACTCCATTTCATTTCCATTTGATTACTGCCTTAGTACATAAATTTAGAACTAATAACAATTCAGAAAAATTTTTCTTTCCTTGAGTCTGAGTTTGATCATTAATAAATCTGATCTTTAAAATTAATAACACTATTAACATGTAAATAAATGAGATATGCTTCATTCAAAACTTTCGACTTTCCATTTCACTCAGAATACAAGTAAGCCTATGCCCTTAAATGAACTGTTTGCTTTAACCCCGCTCCTTCATATTTCCATGACTCTTTGATTCTGTCACCTTTCTTTTTACTTACTGTGCTTTAGTCTCATGGATGTTCTTGTTATTATGTTTACCCAGAACAGTTTTTAGCCAAATAGCTGAGTGGCTGGTTTCCTTCCCTCTCTTTATTGTTGAAATCGTCTATCGCCAATCTATACTAAATATCAACTTTACTCTCATCATCTCTCTTATTCTGCTTTAGTTTTCTCCATATAAATGTTCTCCATCTAATGTAACATATAAGTCATACTTAATATTGACTGTCTATACCTACCCTTACCACTGGATTATAAACTGCATGAGAGCAAAGAGTTAATTCAGTTCACTGCCACCTCATCATCACTTGGAACAATGTCTGAGTAATAAATTATGTAATGAATAGTTTCCAAATTTTTAAGAGATGACTCTGCACTTCTGTGTTTGAACAATTCCAAATTTATGTAATCATAATAATCATCTCGAGAATCATCAAAAATAATATCTGGGCCTACAGCAAAGTGCTAAATTTAAATCTAAAAAAAAAAAGTGAGGGTTAAGAAGTTAAAGACTTAAATATCAATACTCAGTTTTCCTGTTACTAAAATATATGCACAGTATAGTTGAGCCTTTGTTTAGGCAAGCACTTTTAGAATATTTGGATGCAAACACTGAGGACAGAGATGAATAAAAGATAAAGTGAGGAAAATGTATATATTGGAGTGGGAGAAGTAAGGAGTATCCAGAAAAATAGGAAAAGAGTTAGATCAGCATAGTCTGGGGGATGACCTGGAGCTGAGAAAATTTCCTGGAGGAAAAAGATAAAAGCAAGAGAACAGTCAATAATACCAAAAAAGAAACTGGCCAAAGGACTTCCACCTGGTATGCCTTACATGCTTAATGTAAGAACTCTTCTTCATTGACTGAGTCTTGGAGGAAGTGTTCTACAATCACACTGAGTACCACAAAAACTCAAGGAAAGGGAGACTATTTCCCATATAGTTTTCAGTATGTACAAAGAGAGTAACAAACAAAAACACATGATAGGGAGCTAAAGACTGAATGTTTGCATTTACCCCAAATTTGTAGGCTTGCTGCAGTCTTGCTGGGCAAAATAACCAGGGGCTGACAAGCAACTTGTGAAGATTGAAACAGCAGGAGGAGCCGCTTTATTATGGGACAGCAGAGGTATATATACTCAACTAATCACACACAGCTTAACTTAATTAACATCATCTAGATACAGCAGTCAGTCATTAAGGAATCCTCATCATCTTAATGGCTCGCTGGCGTTGGCTCACAAACCACTCCTCCTGGCATACTGCCAGGTGCCATCTTTACTTGGTTGTGGCCCTCAACATATGCTGAAGTTTAAATATTTAATTTAATAGTGTTAGGTGGAGGGACTTCCAGGAGGTGACTGAGTCATGAGGCTGTAGCTCTCTTGGAAAGTAACTGAGCCCTTGGGGGAAAAAAAGTTTCCCTGTTCTTTTCCTATTATAAAAGGACACAGAAGATGGACCTCATTAAACCAGGAAGTGGTCCCTCACCTGATCCCAACTCTGAGGATGCCTTGATCTGGCACTTCATAGCCTCCAGAACTGTGAGAAATAAATGTTTGATGTTTAATCTTCCTGGTGTATGGTGTTTTTGTTATGGCATCCTGAACTGATGAAGACATTGGGAATCATTGAAAGCCAATATGTCACGGAGGACACTGATTCTGAAGCATGAATCTTTGTATCAATTATAACTTAATTAGAAAAGAAGAAAAATTATAAAAGACTAAATAGATTTACTGTAGGGCTTAAACTTTATGTAATCTTGAGAAGTGATAAAGTATTTTATAAAGGTCTTCTGTTATACCAGAAGATGGGCATGAAATTGGAAAAGAAAGATAGCAGTGAAATGAGAGAGAACTTGAAAAATGAGAATTCCTGAGCTGGAACCCATGAGGAGAAAGTGTCCATCATATGGTACTGTACGAACATCTCACTGCTTAGCCTACAACTTTGTTTATATAGGTGAACTGCAGTAGATCTAGGGTGTTTCTCCACAGAGCTCCAAATGTGTGTTGCCCAGGATTCAAGAAACCGAAGGAATTCTGGATCTGGCTGTAGCCAAGAGGAAATCTGAAGCTACATAGCTAAAGATGTTATGGACTGACTATCTCAAACTTATGAAGTGAGCCAGTGTAGCAATCACAAAATATGTTGAGGAATCCAGCCTAATTAAGATTGGGAGCCATCTCGTCACAAAGTCATGAAAAAATAATTTCTGTTTTACTATAAATTACTGTGATTTCTAAACTTGTTTGGAATTCCTGCCCGTGCCTTGAACTCATCCATGCCTAACTTTCCCGGACCAGATAACAAACCTCTCTAAAACCTTAGTGGCACCTCATAAATCCTGGCTCCCCCTAACCAGATAACAACCCTCTCTGAAATCTCAGTGGTGCCTCACAAATTCTGTGTTTGGATATGAATTTATTACCTACCTTAAAATATCATACCACATAGTTCAGTAACCTACTATCTACCTTTGTACTATGCTTGTCAAAATCCTGTTACCTGTAAGTTCTCAAGCCACCCGCCTTTGCAACTTATTGTATAAACCTTGTTCCTGGAGAGCTGGGGTGCTGATCTCTAGCCCAGGGTTTTTCTGGAGAGACAGTCACTGGCCAGCTTTTGTGTACACAAATACAAGCTTGCTTTAATTTGATTTAAAATTGGTGTTGATGGTCTTTTCTTTGCATTGTAGTTTAACAAGAGGACCTGCAAGAGCATCTGACCCAAGTCTGATCTTCCTAGCACAGACAAGTCTGCTGCTTAAATTCTTTCTCAATAACATCTGTTATTGCTTTTAATACATTAGAATAAAGATAGGAAGGGAATGGTAAAAATGTAGCTCCAACTCAGTAACACAACCACAGTCTGTTGTGTAAATACCTATCCCAAAGAGTACTGAAAACACAATATTGCTTATTATTACCTTTAAAAGTTCTAGAAGTTGATTGAGCTTTCCTGGGAGTTCTTACTCTGGGCTTTTCTTAGTTAAGAGGTAGTGGGGTCAGAGGCGAACTTGAGGACTTCCTCTCCAATTTATCTGGCTGATATTATCATTCACCTGAACCTCATCTAATGCTATGGCCTCAAACACAATTACATTTGTTCAGCTTTCTTAAGGTTCCATTGTGAATTCAACCATCCACAGATCAAAACTATTTGAAAAAAAAATGTGTCTTTACTAACCATGTATGGAAGTATTTTCTTGTCATTATTTCCTAAACTGTATATGGTGTAGCAACTATTTATATAAAATTTACCTTTAATTAGATGTTACAAGTAATTTGCAAGAGACATAAGGTATATGGGTAAATATGCTCAAGTTATATACAAGTACTACTCCATTTTGTACAAACAGATTGATAATCCATGGAGTTTGGTATTCCTGAAGGATCTTGGAACCAGTGCCCCTGGATAAGGAGGAACACGTGTATGTTGCCTGAATTTCACTACAGCGTCATGCCTGGTTTCTAAGACAAGCCTCTGAAAGAAAGCCAGGCAGAAGATAAATCACATTTTATGACATAGCCTTGGCAGTCATGCATAGTTACCTCTGCCACTTTATTGAGTGTATCAGAATTTAATCAGAGATATAGAACCAGTAGATTCTGTTCTCCCTCTCAAATATATATAAAATATATATGTGTGTGTATGTGTGTGTGTGTGTGTGTGTGTGTGTGTGTGTGTGTGTGTTCCACAAAGGAATTGGCTTACTTGGGGACTGGTTTGGCAAGTTTGCAAACTCTAAGGTAAGCCAACAGAAAGTTGGAATTCTTCGAGGTTGTAACAAAGCTATGTCCACAGGCAGAATTTTTTTCTTCAGAGAAATCTCACTTCTGTTTTTCTCAAGTGATTAAATCAGGATTATGCTGTTTATCTAATATTATTTGAGTTGTTTAAATTCTAAGAATATGGACTTAATCACATCTGTAAAAGTACCTTCACTAAACAGCTAGATTAGTATTTGATTGAATAACTAGGGACTAACCTAACAGCTTGACAAATAAAACTAATCATCATGTGTCATTAAGGCTAGCCAATAATCAAGAAAAGGAAAACAAAGAATTTGGGGATACACTTAAGAGTGCCATAAAATACATTGCATTTAATGTTTATTTAAATCTGAATGTACAATGGGTAATTTCATTTATATATACATGTATATATACATATATCTTCCTTATGTTTATTTACATATATATTTATGTATAGCAAAATAGCTGCAAGGTTTAGGTCTTAGAATTATATCTGAATATTTTTTAAATTTTCATATATGAGTCTGTACTTTTATAATTTCTGGAGTATGGCTATCTATATATTTATGTGTACATATATGTATATGTTCAATTATATTGTTAGCTATTCACATCTTGTTTGTGAAATCCAAATAATTATTCACAGAAGTGTAAAATATTCCTAGCAACCATATTAATATAGTAACAGATAAACTTTTGCCTCCTCCCCAATTATAAGACATTGAAATATTTAAGATCTCCTTTATTTTTGCTGATGACCAGTTTTGGAGAAGCTGTTTTGGGAAATTTTGATCATAAATGATAAGACCCAATGAGTATGGATAACAACAATCTTGGAGCAGTTTCAACCTTCAGCATACTGAGAATGCTTACCCTAGCAAAAACATGTGAAATATGTGTCTGAATGTAAAGTGTTCTGTCATGTTTGTAATGTGAAATCTAAGCCTTCAGAAAGAACATTTGTTTGCAATCTGAAAGGGGGCCCAGTCGCTTATCTAATTGACTCCATTATGTTTCTCTCGGACTCCACCTGCCTCTTTTAACTTTTATTTTCCTTTCTGAGCCACTTTCTTCTATAGATATTTGGATCTCAGAAACCACAAGTCTGATTGATAAGTGTCTTTATGACAAGGGTCTGAAACCATGACTAAGCAACAAACAGTGAGCTTCAACAGATCACCGGATGATGAGATTGCTCCCCTCAGCAGGAGCAATTGTCCCATAAGGAATTGAAGCTGCCCCTTTATGCAGGAGTAATCATTTTAGAATGGGAACTGAATCACTCCTCAAGAGATGAGGACCTTTCCTGATCTTCACAGCACCAGTCTTCAGATCCTGGCCAAGTAGACCATGTCTTGACGGAGTTGAACTATTCTATCAACCCCACAATCCCCCCAGCCATGCAAGCCCCTAACCCTTGCATATTTTGACAAAAACACAAAATATTTTTGTCAATCTCTTGAAGACAAAATTTTATTCATTATCCCCATATATCTGTTCTTACTGGCATGGCCATGCTGATTAAAGCTCCATTTTGGACCTTCCCTACTGTTCCTCTCTTTGATAGGCAGATAGATGGCTTAGCCCATCTGTCGGAATCCCTGAAGTCAGGGCCTTTTTCCTAGGATGTCAATAACAAAACTTCCTTTTCCAGGGGCTTTATTATTCATCAAAGTATCTTTCCCTTATTAATTAAGAAGTCCACAGATTTAAGAAATGAATCCCAGGAACTCAGAGCATGTATTATTACCAGTGACAACATATGAGATTTTATCACAGGATTTAGAATTCTACAGTGTGAATTTCAAGCATCTATTGAATGCTCTACTGACCAGGAAATCAGAAAATAATTCATGTGGGAATTTTTTGAAACGTAAATGAATTATTTCAGTTTTTAAATTATTGACAAGGGAGAGGAATACATGTAAACTACTAGTAGACTTAGCTAAAAGGGCCTATTATTAGTGTAAACAATTTATATGTAGAAAATTTCAGTTTGCAAGGCATGAAAGATAAGAATCTCACTACACTCTGCTAGTCAGCTTGCTACTGTGGAAACCACTATATTTTAAAAGCAACATACATACATGTCAGTTGTTAGAAGTGTTCTTGGAATCATATATCTAGGAAAATAATAATAGTTCAGGTTTGGTTTGATCTGGAAAAAAAGTATTTAGAAGATGCATGATAACTTTTTTTTCAAATAAGTTTAAGTGAAGATTTGTCACATAAAGTTAGATAAGATATTGTGAAAGTAAATCTGTAGCTCAAAATTGAGTAAATAATACAGACGTGATGGTTTTATTCACTATAAAAATAGCATTTAGACCTGTTCAACTGTGAATATATCTCCATAGGAGGTATTGAAGCTTTTCATTTTATTTTCTACTCAGTTTTTACTAATGAGAATAGATTCTCATAAGATCATTTCTGAATACATCATCAAGAAATTCATGGTATCATTTTTGTTTAATAGAAAGTGAACTCACAAACACAAATGTCCTTTTAGAAACTAGGCTATCTATAAATAGAGGAACATCAGTAGTTATTTTTCTGTAATTGGAGTTATTAAAAATGAGTCCTATGTATAGCAGAGCTTCTTGTACATGATGGAATGTTGAGGTACATAATGGAATGTTGAGCTACATACTCCTAGAAATGCTTTTGTTGTTGCTAAGATTTTTACCTCTAAATAAATATCACTCAAATAGGATTCATAGAGCTTGGTTTTTCTATTGCCTTTTATTCTATTTAATCATGTAACATTATTTAACCTCTTTAGCTTTCATATTTCCAAATTGATAGGTTAATACTATAAGAGAGTTGAGATTTCTTTAATTTTTGTAAACAAAAGAAGGATTCTACTTGCAAGAAAAAATTAATTTACAATTCATTTAAATGAGAGTAATCATAATACTTTCAATATATGACATTTGTGTAATTCTGTTATTTCATCTTTAATATTAAATAATAAATCTTAAGGATTAGGAGGACAGTTAATTACATAAGTACCTATGTTGCACCTGGTAGAGTGCATAATTTCAAATCAACAAGAGAAAATATGTATTAATGTATAACATTATGTTGACCTAATATGCACAAAATATCATGTTCACTGGAGTTCTCTCATGAAGTAGACTTGACATGAGATTTGGAAAAAAAAAATGGCTAAGATTTTAATACAAAAAGATTTCATCCCAAAAGTAAAGCAGGTACAAAGGTAGATTATTCAGAGTGAGTGTATTTGGAAATAGTTAATAAAGCCTCTAAGGAGGGGTTCTGGCCAAATGGCAGTTATAATGAACTGCCCTACATGGCTCCAGTCAGCAAGCTAGAATCAGTTGTTGATTCTCGCCTTTTTTTTTTTTTTGTACAGAAATACTTATGGGAATGGCCATGGCACTTATTTACATTTTGTCTATAGTTGTCTTCCTGGTACAACAGGAGAGTTTAGTTCTTGTGACAGGGACCATGAAGACAGCAAAATTCTAAAATATTCACTATCTAGACTTAAGGAAAATTCTGCTGACTCCTGCTATAAGGAATTGTTGTGTGGTGTTAGAAAGGAAAAATAGAAACATCTTGCCTGTGAGAAATCCCCAAATGATTTTCTCAGCAGTGGTGATTCTTTGTTCTGTATTATTTTGGAGAGGATTCATATGATAGTTCTTAGAATATATAAGACATTAACAATTCAATGGAAGAACAGGAAGATCTCAGTGATTCACATAGCTAAGTCTGTCTCAGGTACAAGAAGAAGGTTGATTTACAATTCATTTAAATGACAGTAATTATAATACCTGCAATGTAATTTTGTGTAAGTTCAAGTGTTATTTCATCTTAGTATTAAACAATAAATCTTAAGGATTCAGAGGACAGTTACCTACATAAGTACCTGGTAGATGATGTATTAGAAAAACTCTTTCTTATTCAGTGCCTCATTTTTCCTTTACTTGTCTACTTATTTATTTCCTCTAAGCCACTTTGAAAAGCTACATTTCTGTATAGTGTGGTAGAAGACATAACTCACCCAAATTAGTAATTCAAAGATAAGGCTGTTTCTAACTATGCTCCCCCAACACACACCAACTTTCCTTTCATTTGTGCCTTTTTCATTTTTACATGGCAGATGCTTGGATGAGTTTTACTATAAGTCAGGTTAACTTAACATCTGGTGATTAGTTCCATGCAATTGGTAAAAGTATTGCTAGTCATAAACTACACCTAGTTTCAGAAACTACCAGTCTGTAAACATAATGATTCCATTACTATATCATTGTAATTCTAAAATTGCTTTTAAAGACTTCTTTTGTTTAGTGATGGGATAAAAATGTCAAACCAGTTGGGCTTTTGTTGAAATTGCTTGGGAATCATGAGTAAAACTTTTCATGAAAAAAAAACAAGAAGTAGAGAAAGCATTGGTTTTATTATTAATAACTTTACACTTTTATAACTAGAGGTGTGAAGACATCACTTTCTCCCTCCTCTCTCCCTCCCTTTCTGTCTGTGTCATCATTATTTAGTTGAGAAGTTTTAAATCTTCCTGTTACCCCTGTGTTGACCCGAAATGAACCAGATGGGACCTTAATTCCCTGTTCCTTTCAATGACTTTACTCTCCCAATTCAGTGTTCATATCTCTAAAATCAGGCTGGTAATCAAGCCAGAATTAGACAGGCAGATAGGCAAGGGTCAGATCCGGAGAATGGAGGAATTGAAATGTTAATACCTCCAGAGTTCTTCCTCTACCCTTAAGATAACCTGCCCCTGCTTCAACCTGTTGCTAAGGTAACCTGTCCCAGGAATTGCCCTTCCCTACCAGGAGTTGTTAAACTCCCTTCCTGCCCAGATTACTCTAACTTGGCTCCTTCAGCCCATCTGCTTCTCTTCCTTTGGCCATTCCACCAGCATCTCCTGGGCCTAGTCACATATGCAGGAAGGAGAAAGATAAGGGGAAGAGAGCAGGAGAACAAAGAAAGCCAAAGACATGAAAAAGCAAAACACTTTGTTTCTTGGGATACTAGGATAACAGCTATGGCTTCTCCCTGTAGAAGTCCATGTTACCCTTTTTTAAATAAACCCTGCTTTATATGCTTGCCTCCACGAGTTTCTCTAATGTTATACTTCAAACAGATGCTGACAGTTTTATGTTTAAGAAAACACAATAAAAACTTTCCCATACAGAGCATGTTGATGTTATAGAACCTGATTTTCTTATCTTATAATGACCAATTTGAAGCCCACATTTTAAAAAATTAATTAAATATAAGAAAACTATTAGGCAAATTATTTACTATGACCAAATTTATTCATAATTATAGTTTACTCTTTATGAAATAACTCACCTAAATATCATTATTATAGATTAGCTAGCATAAATTAGTATTGAAATTGCTTTTTCTAGTGCTATAGATAAGAGATCTTATTAATAATTTCTGAAAATTCTACTATTTACTTACTCATTTGTGTTTTGGGATTCTGAAGAAGTAATACTTGTCTTACTTGGTATCACATAATCCAGGAATGAGACAGTGTGACAATTAGCACTTCTTTGAAGGTGTCTAAGAATGAATGATCAAACAGCTGCTCCATTCAGTTACCACCTATATTGAAATGATGTAACACATCCTGGCAAGCAGATAGTGAAGGAAGGAATTCCTAATATTCATATCCTACCTGTTAAACTACATCAATTCAAAAGATAAGAACATCTAATCAATATTTCTGAAATGGATGAAAGCTTAAATCCCCAAATACTTTTGGGTATCCTGCTTGCCAGGATGTGTTACATCATTTCAATATAGGTAGTAACTGAATGAAATGAAGAAATCATGTGACCCAACAAGCATTTGTAATCATTTTTCTGCTAAAGGTATATAGAAATAAACTATCTCTGATTTACATGCATACTCAATCCATACAGAAATTTCTGACCTAAGGATATGGCTATTATCTATTTTCAGAAAGGCTCCTCTTTAGAAACTGAACAATTGACCTATGTGTCCAATTTAGAGAGGAAAGACCAAAGAAAGAATAAATGTTTAGTAAATCTTTTCTTCATGGCTTTTCAGGGATTCTAGGAGAGGTGCTCCTAAAGATCTGTGGTCTTTGCTTCCTCTGGAACATTTATTTGGGAAGTCATTGTGCATTATATTTTTTTCTGAGATAAATCACAGTCTGGTGTTTAATCTAATGGCTGAGCATTTATTTTATCTAACCGACCTTTACACAAGTGTTTCTGAGAATGACTAAAGCTAACTCAACGTGAAAAGAAATTTAAAGAACCATATCATGATTTGTTATGAAAATTCATCCACTTTAGAGTTTGGTAAGATAGTAGACATCATGCTATATGAAAAATTGTGGTATATATGTGTATTAAGAATTATAATGCAAAAAAAACCACAAAGTACATATATAAAGGCATGAATTGGCATGAACATACTTTATATACAGAGTATGAAAAATTGTGCTCTATGTATGTAATAAGAATTGTAATGCATTCCATGGCGGTCCTGTATTTAAAAAAATAAAATCAATAAAAAATTAAAAAATTCCAAATAAAAAAAGAAAGAAAAGTTGTATCCTGTCTCACTCCTCAAACTGTAAGATGCATTTTGGAGAGAATTTTTTGCCATTTAATAGATGTTCATTACTGTTATAAATAACCATGAATATAAACTTTGTCATCTTTTTTTTTAATATTTCACCTTAACCAGTCTAAATGTATTTTCTTGTTCACATCCAAAATGTATTTTGTAGATTTAAAATGTCCTGTGATATGCTTGATAGTTACACACACTGCAACCACCATTTAGAGCAGGACTTTTAATTAAATGTTATCACAAGAAGTTCCAGCAAAAAAAATTCACCTTAGCTGCAAAAAAATTGACAAAATCTGAAAATATTTGGTCTTTAGCTATCCCACTCCTCAGTTTATACCCAAAGGACTTAAAATAAGCATATTACACTGACACAGCCACATAATGTTTATAGAGGTTCAATTCACAATAGCTAAACTATGGTACTAATGTAGATGCCCTTCAACTGATGAGTGGATAAAGAAACTGTGGTACACATACACAGTGGAATATGACTCAACCTGAAAGAAGAATGAAATTATGGCCTTTTCAGGTAAACAGATGGGGCACTGGAGAATATCATGCTAAGTGAAATGAGCCAATCCCCAAAACCCAAGGTCAAATGTTTTCTCTGATAAGTGGATGCTGATCCATATTAGGGAAGTGGGTAGGGAAGAATGATGGAACCTTGGATTCAGCAGAAGTGAGGGGAGGAGAAGGAGTGTGTGTGTGGGGGGGGAGGATGATGGAATGAGAGGGACATTATTACCATATATACATGTATGATTACATGACCAGTATGATTCTGCACCGTGTACAGTCAGAGGAATAAGAAGTTGTTGTTCATTTGTGTACAATGTGTCAAAATTCATCTACTGTCATATATAACTAATTAGAACAAATTTTTAAAAATGAAAAATAAAGGAGAGTTTAAGTTCTTTAAATCATTGTCAATGTAGTAATATTAAAATTTCGAACAAATTAATATCTTATTGAATAAAAAAACCAATCAACTTTTAATCATAGGTTGGAAGAACAAACATCTAAGAAGTTGCCACATTTTACATTTTTAGTATATTAAAAATAGATTTTCATAAAATGAGCTTGATCAGTAAGAATACTTTGGGTTCAAAAATAAAGCAAACTACTAAATTTTACAGCCATCATTACCAGTACTGACAGAAAGTAAGCCATAAAGAAACTGTTGTCATTGCCCCCAAATGGAAGAAAAATCATCTTTTCTGCACACTCCAGGATATTTCAAGAATTGCCATTTCATATTTTATTTTTTTCCACAGACAGAATCATTCTATGTTGTTCCACTACCCAAATAGCTGAGGAGAATGACTTCAGGTGCATGCCAGTGTGTCTGGATTTTAAACATTTCTGGATTAATCGATAAAACTAGGCAAGTTTTGTTTAGGTATTTATATATTTTTCTATATTCTACATTGGTCTAGTGCTTCTCTAACAAAGAATCAACTACCATTTTTGTAGGCATTGAAGGTATCTTTTCTGGGCCATAGACAGATTTCAGGCTAAAACTATAGATTCTTTGATTTATTATTATAACAGGGGCATTCATTCAGGTATTTTTAATTATGGCACTTTGGAAATAAATCTCAATTCTTCCATATTAATTTGTCAAAATGATATAGACCTAAATGATAAAATATTTATATATGAATAGGACTTATTCAGTAGATATTATTAAAGTACTATACATACTTAACAATATATGATAATTTGGATATGATAATTTAACCCTCATTTCTACTAGTTCATTTTTTGTTTGTAATTTCACATAAAAAGAATGGCTACATAATTCTCACCAATTGAATTTTCTGTGTATATAAATAGTATTTAGCTTGTATTTATAAGTTTTCTGATACTATCTTTTGCATGTCAGTTATCTGATCTCATTCTGGGTAAAACTATCTTCAAAGATGCTTCTATAATGCCTTCAAATTAGTAAAGTTTGTATAAAACTACAATAAATAATTTTATTTATTACAATTGTTATAAAACTAGAATAAATAATTTACCATTCTTCAAAACACAAAATATATTAGAGGAAAATAAGCTTTCAATTAGAGAACCACTAAATGTATTATTAGTAAAAATATAAAAGCAAAATTACAGAATTTTATAACCTTCAGATTAAAAGGAATAAGCAATATTAATATTTCACCAAAAGTAAGAAAATGTAAGTAGAATCATCAGTGGCAAGTAATGCCATTATAAATGCTTTCTTCTGTGATATGGAACAGAAATATTACTTTTCACAAGATTTTATGTACCATTAATTTTAAAATAAAGGCAATTTTAGTAGTTGAGAAATGTCAGAAACAGAGATAATTATCTTATTCTCAAATTTTAGAAAATTCATTTACTCATTTTTAAAAGAAAATATGTATCTATGCTAAAAAATTGCTAGTCATTATTGGTTGAATATGAGTGTAATATTCCAACTTGTTCTACTTGCATCTGAATTCTACATTATTATTAACAATTTGTACTGAATTTCTTTCTACATTTGCTATCCTACTCTCTCCACTAAAATATATTTTTATAGTTATTCTTTAAAATGTGACTTGAATGAATAGCAATTAAATCTGAGTTATGGCACCTCAATGTATGATCAGTGATCAAATACACAATTCATTTTATAATTTTTTTAAAAAGGGTATATAGCCACAAAAACACACTTATCTCATGCTAGACAAAGGCATCAAAAACATACATTATAGAAAAGATAGCCTCTTAAACAAATGGTGTTGGGAGAATTGGAAACCTATATGCAGCAAAATTAAAATAAATCCCTATCTCTCACCATGCACCAAATTCAATTCAAAGTGGATCAAGAACCTAGGAATTAGTCCAGAGACCCTGTGCCTAATAGAGGGAAAAAATAGGCCCAAATCTTCATCACATCAGATTAGGCCCTGACTTCCTTAACCAGACTCCTAAAGCATAAGAAATAAAAATCAAGAATTAAAAATGGGATAGACTCAAACTAAAAGCTTCTTCTCAGCAAAATAAATATCAATGAGGTGAAGAGAGAGCCTACATTTTGGGAGCAAATTTTTGCCACATGCATGTCAAATAGAGCACTAATCTCTAGGATACATAAAGAATTCAAAAAACTTAACACCTAAAAACAAATAACCCAATCAATAGATGGTCTAAGGGGATGAAGAAGAAGACATACATTCAATCAACAAATATATAAAAAAATGTTCAACATCTCTAGTAATTAGAGAAATGCAAATCAAAACTAAGATTTCATCTCATGCCAGTCAGAATGGCAGTTATCAAGAATACAAACAACAATAAATTTTGGTGAGGATGTGGGGAAGAAGTCATACATTGCTAATGGTACTGATAATTGGTACATCCAATCTGGAAAGAAGTATGGAGATTCATTAGAAAACTTGGAATGGAACCACCATTTGACCCAGCTATCCCACTTCTTGGTCTATACCCAAAGGAATTAAAATCAAAAAACTTTAATAGCAGTAGCCACATCAATGTTCATAGCAGCTCAATTCACAAAAGCTAAACTGTGGAAGCAACCTAGATGCCTTTCAGTAGATAAATGCATATATAAACTGTGGTATATATATACAATGAATATTACTCAGTATTAAAAGAGAATAAAATTATGGTATTTACACGTAAATAGATGGAGTTGGAGAATATTATGCTAAGCAAAATAAACTAATCCCTCCAAAACAAAGACCAAATGTTCTCTCTGATAAGTGGATGCTGATCCATAATGGGGAAGGGGGAGGCATGGGAAAAATGGAGGAACTTTGATTGGGTAAAGGAGAGGAGGATAGGGAGGGTGCATGGGGGTAGAAAAGATGGTGGAATGAGAAGGACGTCATTATCCGAGGTACATGTATGGCTGCAAAAATGGTGTGACAATACATCATAGAAATATAAAGTTGTGCTGCAATTGTTTGGAATCAATCAAAATGCATTCTGCAGTCATATATACCTAATTAATACAAATAATTTAATATTTTTAAAAAGGGTAGATAGCATGTTAAAATGAGAGTAGTATTAGGGAATTCCAAACTTTTCAAGGAGTTTGCAGTGGAGTTCTTCCTGTGACTGAGACTGGGAGTACAATTTCACAAGATGAATTCCATATGATCATGAGGAGCCTGTTATCTTCTCTGCAGCACCCACCTACCAGGTGTCACATCAGGTGACCTTGAGTAAAACATTAGAAAGGTTTGATTGGGATATTTTGTGACTTTCAAAAGCCACACAGCTAAACACTAAACCAAATAAACTCAATTCTCTTGAAATCATGTCAAATACTATGTCTACCACTCTTAACTCCCACTGAGATGTGCAATGTGTCAAATAATGGCACTTTTTTTTCATTAAAAAAAACTGGAGGGCTTTAATGCACTTAAAAATGAAAAGAACAATGTAGGTATTCTGAAACACCAAATAATTGATCAGAAACTATTCTTTGCTTTTTGTTACACAGAAAATTTAAAAATTTTCTTCTAAAACACACCTTTGTTACTAAGCATTATTTCAATTATTCTTAGAATTTGTTTAGATTATATTTGCAAGATGCAAAATATCTTTTAAGTCAAAATTGAGAAAAAATGGTAATTTTTAGCAATTCTTTACAGAAACTTAAAAACCATACAGGTTTGCAAGACTTCTTGTGGAAGGAAGATTTTAAAAGCACTTAGGGTTCCAGTATAGTGGGGTATATAGTCATTAAGCAACCTACCTTGCTTCCTCCCTGGAATTTGCAGGATTTGAGGCACACAGATTTAAGTTCACCCATAGATTCATTATTGTTTATTCGTTATTCGTCATTCAATATCCTTCTCATTCAAATTACCTTTTATATCTTTATGACTAATAAAAGGATCATGGATAAAAAAAAGGTTGTTGGCAAGCAATCTCATTTTCAATGACCATTAGCTTCCATGTGGATCAGTATCCTAACTCTAGATCTATCTCTATCTACTCCTTTTAAAAGAAAAAATAAGTCATCAAATCATTGAGTTAGGGAAGGGGAGTTAGACATACATAGCTCGGTCTCCTCCTCCCTGTTTTTAAGTTTGGTGTTTCTCTGAATATAGAACTCATTTCCTGTAATAAGTTTAGTAGTAAATGCTCTACTCTTATATTAGAAAGTCTGAGGATTCCCAGGCCTCTCTGTGACTTATGAGGGTGTACATCAGGAATTGTACCAAATATTATAAAGTCCATTATCATTCATAGTACTCCCTTATATCTCACAGGACTATTTCAGTTAGGAGAGACCTGAGCTAACTTGGGCCAAATAGCTGACACTTCCAGGTGAGGCAGTGATAAGTTCATAATTCATTATCCTGTCTCTCTTTTGTGGACCCAGCAACTAGTATATGATGTACATGGTGCAGCAACAAGATCATGGAACCTGAAATGACTGGTTCCTAACTATCAATCACATGGATTCTTTTCTCTCTTTTTTTTTCCCTTTGGTACTGGGGATTGAACCCAGGAGCATTTTACCACTGGGCCACATCCTCGACCCTTTTTATTTTTTATTTAGATACAGGCTCTAAGTCACTTAGGGATTTGGGCTTCACTAAGTGGCTGAGGCTGCCCTCAAACATGTAATCCTCCTGCCTAAGCATCCAAAATTGCTAGGATTACAGGCATGCACCACCATACCCAGCTCCATATGTTTTTTTTTATAATGTTTCCAGGATTTGCTTAATGATTGCATGACTTCTGCAGTTACATAGGGCTCTTAACTTAGAATCTCCCTGTGTTTGATTTAATGATCTGCTGTTGCAATCTTGAAATACTTAATGTTTTTGAGTAAGAGGTCTCATAAGCATAGTTTTGCAGGAGATTTATAAATTATGTAACCAATAATGACCCTGGTAAAATCGTGTTAGCTATAATTAGGGGAGGATTTTTAATGGCTCACAAAAAAACACACTCTGGCAAGAATTAAAGAAAAAATACACTTATTTAAGAATATTATTCAGTTACTAAGTTTATATGCTGACTTCCAAAAACAACAAAAATAGAAAACCTGTCCAAACATATAACAGACATATTTCATATGAAATTCTAAAGAAGCAATAGCTTTTTACTCCAATGCACAGGATTCCAAGGACCCAACAAAAAGACCTTATATACTAGCTAAACACACACACACACACACACACACACACACACACACTCAGAGCACAGCACACAATCATATATTCACATGAGAAAATAAAAGGAAAAAGCGAATTATTTTATTATTTTGTAAGGAAAACCATATATCCACTTCCTTTTAATTCTTAGATTGAACTTTCAAGTCTTACAGAGAAGACTTGTTGGTAGAAGCTTGTAACCTTTACAAACGGAGCTTCAAGAGTATGAAAAATGAGATTTTTACCTTCCATTCCCTAGCTTAAGGTAAGAGATGCTGATTGAACAAGTTTGTGATATTTTTAAAGAAAGGAATGGTCCACCTAATTCTGGGGTTAACAATTGGAAAGCCAACCCAAAGTTTAGCCCTATATCAACTATGATGCCTTGAAGGTAATGTCTTAAACATATCTCTAATTAGTTTAATTTTCTCCCAAGTCACTGAAACTAATTGATATCTGTATATTGTCCTGATTTTTTCTAAATTTTTTTTTCCATATTAAGTCCCTGGAAGTATCTCTAGGCAAATGAAATGCTATTCTGCTTAATAAAGACAAACTACTGATACATCCAGTTTCTTAATGCCATGCATAAGGCTTCCATCTTCTGGCCTTTTTCTTCCTTTTATCCTACTGTTTATTCATGGACTCTATGTTCATCCCTGTTGAACTTTAACCTACAGATTTCCTCCCTAAGTGCTACTTCTTTGTGTGCAATGTCCTAATCTTCCAAATTTTGTCTGCCTTTATGTGGTTGGCTCCCATTCACAGGTAAGGACTTGGCTTAAACACTTAGAAGGAGTTTGTCTCATCTCCTTTCCCTAGACTCAGATTAAAATGCCTTTATCTCTGGTGCTTTTGCATTCTTTTATTTTCCTATATTAACTGTGTATTAGTTACTTATATGATTTTCCACACTCCCAGAAAAATTATTTCCAGAAAGATTCTGTGAAAGCTGAAAATGTAATTGCCTCTGTATGGATGCATCTTTATACCCAACAAAATTTCTTTGAGATTAGGTTATTCACAAAATTGGGAGAAATGACAGAGAATAAACAAATAAATGAATAGATTAACATATAAATCCATCAGCTGGCAGTCTGAAAGTTTGCTGGGGCCCCTTCAGCTGTGGCTCTCAAATGCCGCAGTCTGGCTGGGCACAATTCAGTAGCCGCTTGTCAAAAGAAATGAACTTTATTTTTAGAACCACACACACCAAACAAAACAGCTCCTCAGGAAAAACCTTCAGAGCCCAACTGCCACCACCGGCTTCCCACAAGCCTCTCCACCTCCCCCACTCCTCCTGCTCTTGAGGCCGATTGGTTGGGTAGCATGGGCGGAGCCAAAAAGTCCCCCAATGAGCAGTTCCGTAGTCTGAAAGGGCAGGGAAACAGCCCAATGAGCATCACTGCAGAGGAGCCAATCAGCTAGAAGTTGCTGGGGCCGCTGTGAGCCAATCATCAGCTGGCAGTCTGAAAGTTTGCTGAGGCCCCTTCGGCTGTCACTCTCAACATAAATCAATTATTAAATGATGGAAAGAATAGCTCCTCTATTTAATTTTTCTACTATCATATGGTTTTATTTTCTCTATACTGATGCTAGGTTTCCTCTTTGGATAATTTTTACATTTATTAATTGGGCAAATATTTCTTATATGATTACTGCCAGGGCTTGTGGCTTTTAGTGAACAGTGGTAAAAATATGTTAATTGCTAATAGAGGATAAATACATGATTTATGTTACTATTTTATGAGCAGAATATGTTGAAATAGGTAATTTAAAATGAGATTTTAATTTAATGAAAACATTCTCTGTACCAAGTCCAATTCATGATGTCCATTGAAGAGGTTTAATGTATAATTACAGGTTTACTCTTAGGATCTGCAAACTTGAAAAATAAATAGAATTACATATATACATACTATACTACTGAATTTGTGCAATGTATCTTAGAAAAAGTAGCCCAGTCTGGGTTAGAATTGAAACTCTTCTGTTTATCCAAAAGCCCTAAATACCGAAAGCACAGAAAAAAAGGATGACTGATGAGGAGGAGGAAGGTTGTATGTGTGTGAACATCTGTCATGACAAACTCCAGTGTTCCCACTCATGCATTTTACATTTCTCTAAAATTACACCTTGGACTTCAAAGAGATGTCATTGTGAATTAAATTTATCTGATTGATAATCAAAATGTCCATTATTGGAACAGTTTGAATTTTAATGAGTGCTTTCATTGTTACAAAATTTTAAACTCATTCTGAACACAATTCTTCAACTCTATACAGATAACTACTTTTCACTCCACGTAGTCTGATAAAGGCTTCTATAAATTTTTCAAGTGTTTAATGTTTCATCCATATCATCAATATGAAACCAAGCATACTTTGAGGTTTTACATACATTGCTTTTCACCAAAAAAAGTCTTTCTTATTTGTTAGGTTTTCATTTTTTTAACTTTATGCTTTTCCTGCAGATATTTTTGCTTTGAATCCTTCTCTTTTACATTTGACAGAACATTCTTCTGCCTTCTCTTACTTCCACAACCTGTCATGTTGCAAGATATGTATCTTTTATCTAAGGTGCTTATTGTATTCATGTTGTCATTCTACTTCTTAGGTATAGTTGACTCTGTATCACTGATTATTTAAACCAAAGGATCATGCTTTATTTATGTGTGTTCACAATTGTTATTCTAACATCTAGTATATGAATTTGCACTAAAGGGGCTTTTGATACATGGCTTAGAATTACTAAATAATTCCCAAATCCCCAGGGTATGAGGTGGACCAATTTGTAAGTAAAATTTATACAAGGAGTCAAGTTAAATACATTCAAATATAATTATTGCATCATGACAAAAATTTAAACACAGAAATAAAAAAGGAAAAAAGAAGGTTGAGAAAAGACACTGCAATTCACGGTTCCTTTAACTTTGTGACGTTCTAACTGTAATTCTCACTGTAAATTCACATAGTCTTCATAATTCTCATTTCACAACTGACAGGCATGTGATGCAAAAAGTTTAAATAATTGGTTAAACTCATGACTCACAGGAAGTGGTGAGGCAGGAGCGTAGCCAGATCTGATCATCTTCAAAGCCCACCTTCTTTCTATCACTCAATGATTGAACTACTTGTCAGTGTGTAACCTCCAATTCCCTCTTAGATTCACTTGAGCTTGGGCTTTGATCTCTCAAGTCTGAAGAATGAGTTATATGGAAATTATGAATTTAAACCTATCTTAGATTCACATCTTCTTAATTACGTTTTCTCTTTTTTCCCCATAAGTGCAGTCACAATTTAAATGCTTCTGCAATTGTTGATTACTACACTCACAATATGCCAGATGTTATCTCATTTAAATTGTGCCCACACACTGCAGGTGCAAAATGGAGTCCAGAATTGAGGAAATTTGAATTTAAGTATTTCTGTGTTTTCATTTAATCTATATGCTCAGTCCAATGTAAATCATTTTCTTCATTTTTTCCCTGCCTTCTATTTGCCTAGAAGACTTTTAAAATATTACTTTAAAAGTTCTGAAAAGTTAGAATGGTATATTTCTTTTTGTAGAATTTTTAATTTTTATCATCACCTTTTAGGTGGATTGTACATTTTTCCAGACTACAAAGACAATAAATAACCTTGCACATTTTGGGGAGTTGGTTGTGCTAGGGATTGAACCCAGGACCTTGTGCCTACCAGGCAAGCACTCTACCAACTGAGCTATATCACCAGCCCAACCTTGCACATTTTTGATTGTATAAATATAATGTAGCTAAGTCAGTCATACTTTCCAGAGTATGACTGATAGGATAGGGTCATATCAAAAATCCTTAAGCAAATGCATCTACCATACTTCCATAATTATTCTATATTTATTTTAAAGGATGACCCCTTTTACATTCCTCTTATTTTTTCTTAAAGGTATTCTCTGTTTACTCTTCTATGCTATCAAGTCCAAGTTCATAAATATCGAACATAGTGTGTCATCCCCAATGGTGTTTCTATAGGTTTCTCTGACTGAGTTATCAAGAAAGAAAAAGAAAAAAAAATCTATAAAAAATATCATCTTAGAGGGAGTCACCATTAGCTAAATCATTTTTGTATAACATCTGAGAAACTATGTACTTCACTAAATCTGAGATACTATCCATTGGGTGACACATTTATTTTAACCACTAATAAGAAAACAGTGTAAATTAAAATGAATGTTAGTAGTTTTCTTATTTTATACTATGAGAAGATATCTGCAAGACTCAGGCTCTTTTATTTATCATTCTTGTTTATACATTAAAAAGAAAATATAAGAACAGTAGTTTTTAAGGTATTCATAAAATTTTTCATTCAATCTGGATCACAGAATTGCCAATTATCCTGGATCACAGAATTGCCAATCTTGATATTGGAATAACAACCTATGACATTAAGATATGGAATTCCTTTAAAAGATCATCTATTTTTGTCTCCAAGCTATTTTTCTATATAAATTACTTCTAATTTATGGATTTGATTTTTAAGTTCTCTTAAAATTTCTAGAGGATTTTATTTAATATATTTTGGCAATAATGAGAAATCATAATTTTTTCTTAAGTGAGTCTTAAATACTCTGTTGATTTTTAAAGGAAGGGGCCATGTCTGTCAAAGGGTAACAGAACATGCCTCCTTCAAATAGGTCTTTGCATAAGGATTATTTTCACCTAAAAGAAATTTTTTTAAAAAGTAGGTGCAAGAAGGATACTCTTTCACTCCCTCTCTACTTGCTAGAAGGAGAAGAACCTGTGGTATGGAATATGTCTTCCCTACTCTAGAATAAAAGTAGCATTCTTATCAGCAGGCAGGAACATAAGACTGAGCAAGTTCTGTAGAAGCAGACTTTATTAATATAAACCCTTTATTTCTTTAGCTTCCCCCACATAGTTTAGTAATCTTTCCACAATTGTCCCTCTTTGTTCAAACTGGAATAAAAAACATTTAGCCTATGCCACTTCTGCGGGTGTTCATTACTATAGAAGAGATCCCATGTTATTCACAATATATGTGCAATACATTTTATGCCTTTCCCCTGTTAATTTTCCTTTCACCAATTTAATTATCAGTTCCAGAAAAACTTTCAAGAGGGTCAAGATAAAATCTTACCTCATCTGTGTTGTTTTGCCTATGATAATTTAATATGTTAATATTTCTAAATGTTAAAACTAAAGATATAAATGCATGCATATATACATACATAAAACTGCTTTTTAAATAAACAAAAGTTAGGTAACCAAATAGCAATCTAAGATTGGCTAGTGTTTTATTGTGTTTGGCAAACTGTACCCATTCATTGGGCATAGCTTGCCATGTGTCTTTTGCACTTATATGAAGTGCATTGACCCATGAGTTACCATACCATGCATTTCCTCTTTGGAGACTGGCCTTAACCATTGTGTTACAGGCTCCTTTCACCTTTATTTCTTCATACATAGGAGGAATCTCTGTCTTCCCATCATGCTTTCCTCATGATGTACTTTAGTTTTCCTATTTAAATAAGTGGAAAAATTGTCCATTCAGTACTGTCCTAAAACAGAAGGAAGTTCATGGCTAACATTTTGTATTCACTTATTTATTGTGAACAAGTCACTTTGATGGAGGCTTTTAAAAATTTTTACATTTCAAGAATAATTCAGAATTCATGAAGTTCATTTAAAAATGATGTCAGAAGAAATTTGATTGATTATAAAATTTAACTCAGTAGAATTTGTATGTTGCAGTTGAAATTTTAGATGTCTTATTAACTCCTTCCCTTCTTCTTCTTTTAATTTCACATGTAGTAGCCAGCATGTGCAGATTTTTAATTTTTTTTTCTCTCTACTTTATCTCCTTAGGGACTGGTTCTTTTATCATCATTACCCAATCCCATGTTCATGTTTATTGAAATGCAAATCACACCTGGTGTTTTACTTTGGGTTTAAAGTTCTGACATAACCTGGAATTATGATATGCTCATTGCAAAATTGTCCCAATTTAAAAAGGGGTTTTGTTGTTGTTGTTTGTTTGTTTGTTTGTTTGTTTTTGTGATCTTACAGTGTCTAGATCATAGCCAGGATTTAAAGCTTTTATGGTAATAGAAAATAAATATGAAGAAAAAATCATATACTGAAATTCGAATGGGCATTGTCTTAATGTTTCCTGAAGAAAGTAAAATGGTGTAAGGAACAAGTAAGCATTACAATGTTCACTTTGATTGGCAGACCCCATCTAAGCTAAGCTTGGTCAAGATAAAACAAAGACTTACTTCAACTATTAAGTTCTGTACTGGAAAGAAACTATGTACAACTCACTACCATGGAGATGATGATATAGTTAGTACCTGTCTTAAAAGTAAGGTAGGAGTGGTTATGTGTCCTGATTATGTAGCAGCAACTTTATACAGAAAAACTTGTATCATGTGAACCGGAAATGAGTCAGACTACTTTAAGACTAATTGAAGTGAGTAAACACAATGTCTGATCAAGAATAGAGGATGTCTCCGTGTTTTTTTCCTTTTCTAAATGATATAATAGTTCATTCTCCTCCCCTCTTTCTCTCTGATAATATATATATATATATATATATATATATATATATATATATCATCTCTGTCATCTAAATAATTAAGACTCATCTCTATCATCTAAATAGTTTTATATATATTAATAATATATATCTAAGTAATTTAACATAAATATATATATTTATATTTATTTATATGCCCATGTGGGGCAAGGGGATGAAATACTACCTGAGGTAGCATCCCTATAAAGTTGGAAAGTCCTATTCTCTCCATTAACTATAGTGTTTATGGCATATTTTCCTAAAAGAAAGCCTGAGGATAGTGCTATACCCAAGTCTTAAAACTTCATAAATGAAGTTATGAATGGTAGGGGAGATTGAACTAAAGTCAAATTGAACTAGGACTCTGTAGGGTAGGGGAGATTGAACGAAATCTCCACAGTTAACTCTTTTGACCAAACACAACAGAATTCTAATCCCCCAGATATATCACTTACTCTAACCACATGTTAAGCCAGACCATTTCTATATTTATAAAATTTTGCATTGCTAAGAACAAGAGACTACTATTAGAACACATTCATTTCCTATTTGTCTCCAGAGACAAATAATAGTAGATATAATTACTAGTATATTTCAGTAGAAAATACCTGAATTTATGAAATTGATGCAACTGTATTTAAAAATAAGGCCAACAGAGATAGAAATCTCCAGGCCAAATGTTTGTGAAATCAGGTAATATCTATTTGAGGGAATGGATGATGAGAGAAATCTAGTTTGTGCATTTAGAAAATATAAATTCTTATTTTCATTCTGACCCATTTCCTTTGTGGTCTTGATGACCCTCTTATTCTCTCTGGGGCTAACTAAAATCAGCAGAGTAATAGTTGATGACAATATTACAAGTCCTCTATAGACTGTCACTATCAACATTATTAATATGTTGTCAGTATTAATTTTATTAGCAAATGCAATTATTTTCCATGTAAAATACAAATACCTGACCTAGTGAGAGTATATAAATATATTTTTATAAAACAATTTGAATTTGATCCTCCAAACTCCTGCATACTAAAGTTTAACCTTTTATTTCACCCTCAGCACAATATAATAAATAGTTACTTGAGCTGCCATTAACAAAATAAGAGACAGAGTGTCTTAAACAGCAGACATGCATTTCACATAACTCTTAAGGCTAAAAAGGTCCAATAGAAGGGTGCCAAGCATGGTTGGATTCTTGTAGGAACTCTTCACTTTGCTTGCTGACAGCCAGCTCTTCAATATACTCTCACACGGAAAGAGAAAAAGAGGAAGAGGAGCAAGAAGAAGAGAGTACTCATGTCTCTTCCTTTCCTTGTAAGGTCGCTAACATCATCATTGAAACCTACTT
Organism: Ictidomys tridecemlineatus; assembly: GCF_052094955.1. Classification (NCBI taxonomy): domain Eukaryota; kingdom Metazoa; phylum Chordata; class Mammalia; order Rodentia; family Sciuridae; genus Ictidomys; species Ictidomys tridecemlineatus. The sequence goes on along the minus strand of NC_135482.1, from coordinate 41,673,982 downwards.
TCCTTTACACCTAATTAGCTCCCAAGAGCTCCACCGTCATATCAACTTTTAAGTCTTTCACCTCTTTCGGGGAAACACAAACTTTCAGTCTTCATAATATCATTAATTTGTCACCTGCTTCCTTTTTTTTATTTCTGTTTGAAGAAATTCGGAATTCTTTTGTCTTCAGCGTCTTTCCCTTATGTTCTCGCAGACTTTTGTTTTGTTTTACTGTCCTTGTCCTAGATAACAGTTTATCATCATCACCAATTGTAATGAATTTAAATACCACCAATAAGTCATAATCACCATCACTTCTCATTTCATATGCTTTCAGTTAAGGAAGTGGGTGCTTGCCTGTTCTGTAATTTGTTCAGAAAGGGGAAAAAATTAGTATTCACTGTAGCTTCTTCACTTTTATAAATGGTGTTTCTTCCTGCACTGCTTTCTGCTGTACTCCCCAAAGCACTTACTAATTCTGAAATCCTCTCTTGGGTGAGTCTCAGAATTGGAAATTGTGACCTTGAGGCCGTACTGATAGATCATTTCTTATGTGCTCTGATTCCATGACTATGTTGAATTCCAGAGAAGAACAACTTCCCTGAGCTCTGGGAGATTCATTCATCTCAAGGGTCTTTGCTTCTCTTTTCTTATGGGAGCCATTTCATGTATGTGCACTCTCTGGGCACTGAATCCAAGTAGAAACATATGGCCAATAATATGCTTATGATGTTTCACACAGGAGAAAGAGTAGAAGAGATCAGGTGAAACATATAAATCAAGGAGTAACCTCAACCAGATAATTTCATGACAAAGCATATGTGGGTTACACAATATTTTTTGAATGAATCATACATCTTAGAAATAGTTACTAATTATGTTTGCCTGAGAATTGAATTCATTGTAGATGCTCATTTGTATGTTTGACTATCCTACATTAATACTAGTAATGTAGGACTAATTTAAGGCCTAATCAAGTTTATATCACTTTATAATAGCCACCACCCTATAAAATGGTCCATTAAGATTATCCCAGCTTAAAAGGGAGGAAGGGCTCCCAGATAGGAAACAGAAGAGCCAGGGTTACATACAATATATTTCTATCACAATTCAGAAAAGTCTAAGATCTTAAAAATCATCTTCACATAAAGGGGAAATTTTCCAGTCAGCAAAAGCATTGGCCCCTGAGTGCATTCATGAAGCTGAAGGAATGGAAGAAAAAGTGACTCTCACCAGCCCTCACATTCCACAATAATCAGTTATAAACAAAAAGCCTGGCATCTAGAGCTCAGACCATATGGGAACCCCTGCACCTTCAGTTCACAGGCATGCATTGAAGACCTTGATAAAGTTATTTGGGAAAGTCTGTACATTGCTGACTCTGCCTTGGAAGCACACATTCAAGAAGACATGCAATAAATTATGGGTTGTTTAAAGGCTCAGTGTAATACAATGAAATGACAATCATCCTGAAAACCAAGGTCTTGCTGGGCAAATCCTATACTTGGAAGCAACTCTCTCCTGACCTAGAGGGCTCAGAGCTGTCACTGTACTCTGTTACTGCCATAGCTCATCATCAGTCTCCACTATGCTGTGTTGTATTTACACACCAGCTCCCTATTAAAGAGAAATAGCTTCATAAAAGAGCAAATATCACTAAATATTACAAAACCAAAGTAGCTGCATGATATTTGAATAAACCCAGAAGGGAAAATAATGAAAAGAATGATATGGAAGCAGGGTGTGGTGATGCAAGCCTGGATTCCCATAAAATAAGGAGCCCTAGGCAGGAGGGTTGCAAGTTTAAGGCCAGACTCAGCCTCAGCAACTTAGTGAGTCCCTGTCTCAAAGTTAAAAAGTAAGAAGGGCTGAGGGCTAAAGCACTGCTGGGTTCAATCCTCAATACTAATAAAGCCAGGATGATGGTGATAGAAATAATAATAATGAAGAGCAAGTTGTTCTCATATTTCAGTACACCCGCATAAATATCCAATAGGATATTTGTAGCCCTGAAGGTGAAATTATAGGTACTAATATCAGTAAAACAGAATTTACTAATTTATTGCTTGATAAATATTGGCTTTATCTTACAGTTTGTGATTGTTTTCATTTTTAAAATTATTGATGCCAGCATTAGTATTAGGGGCTAGATATACTATTTTAATTAATGCATTTTATAATGTGGTTTAATTGTGGATAGCAAAAACCCACTTCAAACTTGTCCAAGCAAAATGGATTATTTGACTTATGTAACAGAGCAGTCTAAACCTAGAAACAGCTTTAGGTACAGCATGAGAAGGGTATTCAATTGAGATATTCCAAAATAACTATCTAGAGATAACTATTCACCACTGATATGCTCTTGTCAACTTTATTTTTAGGCGGCTATAGCCAATCACAACCACCAGTAACATTAAAATATAATTTCATAAGTTTAGATATCTTTTTGAAATAAATACTTTCTTTCTGCAACTGAGTTTCAGTGGAATCAATGTGTAAGGATTTCACTAGGTCAGCTGAGTAATGAGTTTAGTAAGGAAACTTAAATGCACTGAAGGGCCACATCAGGGACACGTGTACTGCTGAAGCGCAAGGTTGAACAAGGCTCCCTCAAACCACAGGGAGAAGATTGAGGAAAGAGTCCTCATCTGCCTCTCCCCTAAATCAAGGGACTTTTCCAGATGAAAGTCCCTTTCAAATTGTTGCTGGGTAGGCAAAATGTCAGGTCTCTTGTACGAATGGCAACCATGCGAAACAACGAATACTAACACAGTGTCTAAGAATAAAAATGTGCACTCAGAGCTTAACATGCCCTTAAACACTATCGCCACCATTGTTCAGTTTTTAGATGGGATTTATTGGCAAGCCTGTTGTTAATGTTGTCTCAATTAGCAAAATGGAGTTGAAATGATCAAGATCCTGGACCAAAATATATCCATTGGTGTTATAGCCATGCATACCAGACCTGCTTTCAAGTGAAGCCAATGTATTTTCCAGCCAAAAGGAGAGAAGAGACCATAGAAATTCAGCCCGTAGAAATGTAAAAGAGTAGTTGATTACTCAGAATAAACAGAAATAGCAGAAGGCAGCTGGCAGGGAGGATTCAGAGATGGGCTGATAGAGTTTTGAGAAAAAATAAATACCTCTGTAGAACTATATTTCAGATACTAAAATATAAGATGTAGGGCTTCAGATGTGAAAGCATTTCATTGCTGAAAGTGGAAACCTCATGAGCTAAGCAGAAGGCAGTTTCTAATCACTGTCTACCTCAGAACATGTTCTGACCTCTCCGGCCTCATGTCCACTATCAAGTGTTAAATGGTAAGTAGGTAAACCACAGAAGTGTATATGTCATGCAAAAGCTGAGTCTTGACAGATTAAGAAGCACACCCATGTAAGAAAAGCACCCCGTGGATTTATTAATATGGTAACTCTGTACCAAAATCAACTGACCAAATCAACAAAGACTAGTAACCAAAATTTTATGCTCAAATTCAATAATCAAAACAGAGATCTTATAATCAAGTTCCAGTCAAGTTTGAGGCTCCTTGAAAAAAAAAAATGAAAAAGAACAAGTACAATGGTCTAGACTGCTTGAAGCCAGGAAAACTGAAAATTCAAATGATATTTTGTTTTAGTCATATACATTCTATTAACAAGCTCGTGTGTATGCATGTTTTATCTGGAGTCTTACCACAGTTTACCAAAATAGCATATGTATGTGTCTGCATGCTTGTATTTTTGTATGATGCCATCCTTAATGGTCAAAGTGTTCATTTAGGCCCTTGGGAACATGCTGTACAAAGATTAATTCTTATGGTGCAATTTAAATGCAATAAGAGAAAAATGATTAAGTGCATATACTTTCACTTAGCAGGTTCAGCTAGCTTATTTGTGGATCCAACATAATCTCTTAAAAATTACCATAAGAGAAAAATAACAGATTGTAAATGGTTGCTTATATTAACTTAGCTAAGTACTTGTAATCTGCCTAAGCATTATTTAACAAAACATAATTGCAAAATAGTACGATATCTCCGGAGTTTGGAAGACTCTTATGTGCCTAAATCATATTCAGCCACCAGAAGGCTAAAACAGTGAATAAAAAAGTACACTTGAAAATATTTGAAAAATATAGTTAGTTCTTTTCCTGGTATTTAATTACATTCATCTTAGATAAACTAACACGGTAAGGAAAAAACAATAAGAACAACAAAAACCCCTTTGTCCACAAGGCACAGCATTTTAGATTTTAAATACTTGGATTTGGGTGAAAAAGTATGGTTTTTATAGAATTCCAAAAGTCAGACTTTAAGCATTGAGAGTCCATTTTGAAAGAATGAAAAATAAGTCTTATATCACAAAATATAAAGAAGGAAAATGCAGCATGATAATCTTCTAGCCCAGAAGGAAATAAAGCTTGATCTGGGGCAGGGTTCCCTATACTAGCAGCAGAAATTGGAGTTACCAGGTTCTACCCAGGACCTACAGAATCAGGAGATGGAGCTCTGCAATTTAAAAAGCCCTATAGGTCATCCTGATGTCAACTAATGCATGGGAAACACTGGTCTAGACTAAAACAGATTTGATAGAAAAAATTTAAAGTCAGTTGCTTGAAAAGAGTCTCTGTAGCTGTTCCACCTGGAGGCAGATACCCTGGGAAAGTCAGGGAGTGCTCTATATAAACAGCTGAGTATATAGAAGAATCCTGAGGTAGATCTTCCTTCCCTTCAGAGCATGGAACACAGTAGGAAAACATATCTTTACCCATGTCCTTTCCGGCATGAAGCTGGGGCCTATATGTAGCTTCTGAGTTCTGGGCAGTGCAGAGAAAGCAAAGAAGCTTCCTGAGTATCTCCAATACAGACAGAAATCTTGAAAGGATCTGAAACTTGGACAAGGAGGACTTGAAATCAGATGGTCTTTCTGAGCAAGGACTGCAGCAGAATGCATACATTTTTCAGCAACAAATACAGATACCTCTTCCTTTCCTTATGGCAGGATGGTCTCAATGCTCCTAAATGTAGATCACCTGGAGAGAAGGGTCTAGAGAGAGAATTCTCAAAGTAATTGAGTTACCTTAAACTAATAATCCCTGGAACATGGACTTATTAACTTGTATTCATTTATAGAAAAATAATGGCAGCTATATAATGGCTTTCATATTGCAGTCTGTAATTATTCATTTTAAATATAGTACCATTAAATTATGTGGAAGATTTTAATGACAAAATATGTTCTCATAATTATATCAGTAACATTTCCAACTTGAAACATGCCTATTAGCTTTTCATCACTGTGACAAACACCTGAGATAATCAATGTAAAAGGGGGTAGGTATATTTTGGCTCCTGGTTTCAGAGGTTTCAGTCCCTGGCCATTTGATACCGTTGTTTTGGACCTGCAGTGGCACTGTACGATGTCAGGGATGTGTGGTGAAGGAGCTTGTTCACTTCATTGTAGTCAGGAAGCAAAGAAAGTGAGACAGCAGGAAGCTTGGGCCTAATATCCCTGTCAACAGCACACCCCACTGGACTAACTTCTTTGTACTGGGCCCCATCTCTTAAAGTTTTCACCACCTTACAACACCATGTAACCTCCCAGCACCATTAGTTGGAGATGAAGTCTTTAACAAATGGCCTTAGGGGAAACATTTCATATCCAAACTATAGCAACATGGTCGAGCATTGGTCTTAACTAGCCAATACCTGATGTTCAAGAAGTGTCACTTGTGATTCAAGCATTATGCTACATGTTGTCATATTTTATTTATAGACATAAGAAATTGCTTTAGTGAACATATCAGAAAACTGAGACAAATAACATTACCAGAGGTCACACTAGAGAAAGATGGAAACACAAGTGTTTGATATCAAAGCTTAGGATCCTAATCTCTTACTGACACCTGAGATACAACAATTAATGCCGAAGAATGTAAATAGCATAAACTAAAAGCTAAATGAAACATCTGATATGCAATATATATATCCATCCTAGATTGTTAATAAGCACCTGTTAATGATTAGATAAATACCATTCGATTTATAGGTACCCATTTCTGATTTAGAAGAGCAAAGGATAAAAACAAACCTTTACACATGCCCTATCCAGTATGAGGCTGGAGTCCAGCAGCAGCTTCTGAGTTCTGAGTGGTACAGGTGGTATACAAATGGCTACTGAGTAGCCCTAATAAGGCCAGAAATCTTGAAAGGATCAGTCAGTCACCTTATCTACAAATAGTGTTGACCTCTTTCCTGCATGTCTCTAATCTGATTTTTATTTCTTCTGGAACTCACCACCACCTGACATACATCTATTTGTAAATTCACCTGGTATCTGTCTGTCTGTCTCACATGTCTTTAAACTCCATGAGAGTAGGGCTATCTGATTAGTCTACTACCATACCTTTAGTGCTCAACTTCTGGTAACAGACAACTCAGTGAAAATCTCAATGGAATACTTAATACAATTTCCTTTCTATTTTTAGTGACTTAAGTATTTGTGAATGAATATTCAACTTCAGCTAATTCTTTTCCTACTATTATATGGAAAGTGAATGCTAATAAAACAGTCCATAGTTTTATGGACTTCTCTGTGGGATTTAAGGGGGTCATATCTTAAGTGTTTGCCAGCTTCAGTATAGACTTTTATCTCTGCTGAATATCCCCACCCAATGGTCGCATTGATTGCTTTTGAGATTTTTGAAGCTGATAAAGGGTCATGTCAATGTAAGCTTGCAGAATGACAGTTGCATGAAGGGGAGAAATCAAAGACTGAAAAGATTGACCAAGTTAAAAGAAGGATGGGAGTGGGGATCAAACCACCAGTTCTGCCTTTCAAAGATTTATACCACCCTCTTGTGGCAGAGGTAATCCTGACTTCCAGTGAGCTACTGTCAGATCAACCACCCACCCCATTCCACCTGTGTATCATGGTTAACTCAGCAGAGCACAGCAAGTTCCTAGGTAGGGGAGCCAATTGCAACAAAAACAGAATTCTGAACCAGAGTACAAAATGAAAGGTTTTAGGACAGCAATCTAACACCCAGCAATTCCCAGGAAGCTTTTATCTCAGCAAGACGGAAAGAATTCTGGTTCTTATTTGTTTTCACCTAGGGTAGACATCTTGTTGGCACCAGGAGTTCCAGAAAGTGTCTGCCAAGTCCATGTCAGTCTTGGCACATTTTCAATGATGTGCTATACAGTACATCACATTTCTACTACAAGAAAGCAACCTGGGACCACACAGATCTCTGTGCTAAAGGCCTGGGAAGAAAAAGTAAGTACTTCCTGATTGGCTGACAGATTGGCTTTGGGAGAGTTCATGTTTCAGTGTTCAGAATGAATGTGACAGCTCCAAGGAATCTCTGTTTTGCTCGTTCTCCTTGTAGAAAACATTTTAATTTTATTTGAACTGTTTTCTTTCTCTTTTATTTCATTTTTATTTTCTCTCATTTCCTTTCTTTTTCTTTTACCTCTCACTCTTTTGAGTTTTCAAAATTTTCTTGGCCATCACCAAACAGGCAGGTGACTTTGTTCATTTTTTAAGTTGTTTTTCTTTAACTCTTCTTTATGAGTGCTTTCTGTCAGCTGTGTATTATTTTTCAGGTAACCTCCAACCAGAGAATTCAGAGAATAAGGGGGAAAACACAGCATTTTGTTAAGTATAATTGTCTTAGAAATATTATGAGATAGTAATAGTTTAAAAATCTCTAAGCATACATTTGTAGGTAAGATTAATGATCACTCTAAAAAGTAGTCATCATTTGCCTGTCCGATATTGAGTACATGCAGGAACCACCTTCACTGTAGGAAGCACCTTTTATTGCATGAAGGGATCTTTCATTCCTAAAAATCTATGGAAAGAAGTGAGCATCAGGGAGAGAAAGAAATAGGAAACTGTGGCTGTTTATACAACAATGCAATAAATAGGCCAAAGCTTCAAAGAAAATGGGCAAAGGTGAAAGATTCCCCACTTTCTCAATACCTTCTTTGTGATATTGGATAAAAAAATACAGAGCTTTTTTTTTTCCCCCATAATAAAGATGTTGTCCTTTGGTGCTGAATAAATAGGTAACAGTGGTCCACCCCATGCTTTGAATATAGTCCTTGTTGCTCTGCCACTGAGGCTTATTTTAAAATGGACTTGTTTTCTTTTCCTCTCTCTTCTTCCTATCTCCCTCGGTAACCTGGGGTGGGGTGTCAGGATTACCTTTTTCCCATCCTAGAGTTCTCTGTCTTTGAACACACACTCATCACAGGAACTAAGTAATTCAGACTTCAGGAACGGGTCCAAAAGATCTAAGGAATGGCTAACTCCCAAATTAACAAGTGAATCACAATCCCCCACAGGGAACATCTAGAATAAATCATGTCTTTAAAAACCCTCTGTTCTCCAGATGGACAGAATCACTGAGTCTGGGAGAGGAGTCCCCTGTGCCCCTCCTTTGCTAGCAAAGCAAATGAAACTTCCTTTTTCTTATTTTCAAAACCATGTCCTTCTTATTGAATCAGCACTGGGGACAAGGACTTTTGGTAACAAATATGCTACTAGTCTATGTGAATATCTCAGGTCTTTCCTCTCTTTTTGTATTAGATTTTTTTAGAGTGTACAGAAATGATTATGATTATTATATGATTAGAAGCATTGAGAATGAATTATAAACTAAAATCAGGAATTCTTTAAACAGGTAGAATGTCTACAATTGTGTCAAAAGAGTTCTTAAAATATGGTTCCAAATTTAAAAAAAATCCTCTAAAGAAATAACATAAAGTTACCCTAATTGGTTCATTATTGCTTCCCTGTGACCATTTCTTAAACTTTGCTTTATATAGTAAGAAAGAAAAATAACACGTATTTTCAGATCCATTATGTAATAAAATAAAGGTGGCAAGTGGGCACAATCAATTTACATTATATGCAAAGTAGCTCAGCTTTAATGAATGGCTTTGAACAAAAGAATAGAAAGACAGCCTAGTAGTTCATACAATGTAATCAATAGATTTGAGTGTTCCTTTGTTAATGAACTTGTCTAGCCAAAATATTCCAGTTTAAGGAAATGCTTCATGATAACCAAAGGTAGAGAAATCATTATTCCTGCATTTAAGGAATGACTAAATTCCCAATTACTGTATCAGAAGATTGTCAGAAAGAGAAAAGCTCATTAGTTCAGCAAAACTACCTGATTATCCTCAAACAGTAAAATCATATTTTTTATACAAAAATGGGTTGCATTTTGGAAAATTACTGTTGCATGGATAATGTATTAAAAGAGCTCCATGATACGTGCCTAATGTTTTTGTATTGTTGAGGAGCTTGGGAGACATTATTATGCATACAGATGTGCTACAGATCATTAAAGATCAAGAGCTTTCAGATTGCAAAGTCAACAGACTGATACCAAAACTCAAAGAGACAAGCAGCCATCTTATTCAGAATAGGAGCTTTGAGAAGCAGAAGTAAAAGTGATATTCTAATCACCGCTGCAACTCATCCAACATTCTGATCATTGTTCTAGGCTGCGTAAAGAAAAAAGGAAACAATAAGAATGAACACTTTAACTTAGTATTTAAGAAATAATGTGTAATACTTTTCAGAATGTGATATAGCATAATGTTGATGTCAGTGACATTGGGGCAAAGGACAGGTAGCTAATTATCAAAGAAAGGGAAATGGGTAGATAGCACTCTCCATCCCCCTGGTGCTAACAGCCTCAGGGGAGGGGGAGGATTACACTTTCCAACACAAGCAATCATTCCCTGGATGGCTCTTTTGCTGCCCTTTTGGTCATTTTTGGTCATGCAGGCAAGGAGGGAGGAGGGGACATGAGAAACCTGAAATCTATGAAATGGGCAAGACACCCCGATTCCCTCAGGCACCAGCTCTGGACCCCCTCCTTTCCAGGAGAGGACCCCCTCCTTTCCAGAAGAGTCAGTCTCTCTCTCTCTCTCTCTCTCTCTCTCTCTCTCTCTCTCTCTCTCTCTCTCTCTCTCTTCTATCCTTTAGTTAGAGATGGACACAATACCTTTATTTATTTATTTTTATGTCGTGTGGAGGATTGAACCCAGTATCTCATAGGTGCCAGGCAAGCGCTCTTCTATTCTTTAAATAAAACTTTTTACTCTTTCCTTGGTATTTGACCTTTCAACACTGGGGAACTCAACACTGGGGAGAGAGGACAGGATCCTGATTTTCAAGACTGGTTTCATCAGCAATGGTGACAATTTAAGAACAGACAATGGAAATACATTAAAAATGTGCTGTAACAGGCTGATTTAATAATATCTTTTCTGTAAAATAAGGGAAAATTCTGGTACTTAATTGAAAATACCACTTACCAAATTTTGACAAATTTTTTGAAAGGAATATTTTAAATGCAAAATTTGGACAACAGTATTGAAAAAATACTTTTTCAAGTTTAAAAATATTGTTTTGTTTTGTTTTGTTTTACTTAGATGATGTGCCCTGCAATTTGAAATGACTGTGATAAGCATTTTAAAAGGTAATTTCCCGTAAGCTAGACATTATAAGATCTGAGAAATCAAAATTATCTTGGGTTCAATTTATTGCTAATAATACAAATAGGGAATAAAGTCTAATTTCCACATGATGTTCTTCTTACTAAAAAAAGGAGAGACTGGAACTAGAAAGCTCTAGTGTTCCTGGTTAAAAGACGTGATAAAACTTAACTTGAAGAAATGTAGTGTGCCTATATAGTAAAATGGATCAAGTCTTCATAACATCAGTGTCTGTCTTCTTCCCATTTGCCAGTCTTCTTGGCATTGATCTTAACCCTTCCATACTTTCTGGACCCCAAATTCTCCCAGGCCAGCGATGATTTAAATCAAAGCTAAGTGTTCAGTTACAACTTGTTATTGCTACTAGATGATCTCTGACAATACAGGCCAAATCAAGAAATTATGCTGCTTCTTTGTTTCTGGTTAAGGGTCTGTAACTAAAGATTATTCCTGGGCCACTGTACTGAGGTCTCTACTTAAAATTATTAGCCTACAGCTTTTCCAGTCTCTGAGCCTGAACCTCTGTTTTACTTTCTAGTCAGTCCATTCTCTCCATTTCAGAGACTGCAATTAGTCTTGTAATGTCTGCCACCTGATACTTTGTGCATTTTTTTTTTAAAGCTTACCTCTGTGAAGCTCTGAACAGTGACAGCTCCTAAATTGTTCATTGCCATGCTCCACTGGCCTGACTATCAGTGATTTTCTGATATCCCTCTTGGAAAGTCCGGGATACCAACTACTTGCCTGCTCCTGTCTTTTGTCATATATCCTCTGGATACCATGACTGTTAACCCAGATTGCCTTGGGGAGGAAAATGCATAGACTCTGCCTTGATGGTATTTAGACAACAGTTAAAATGTAGGCTCATCCAACTCTGGAAACAGTTTAACAAATAACAGTAACAATGAAGTTATCTCTTAACACCCTGTAGAACACAGCAGAACACATGGTGGAGGGACAAAGAAAAAATACTGAAGATATTAATCTGATTATAAAATATGGAGCCAGACTAATATAAACATATCCCAAATTAAACACATAATTTTTAATATTTTATTCTTTAAAGAGAGATGCATTTACCCTGGTGCCTCATCTGTGTATGTCTGCTTCATGACTCAGGAATTTAGGCTTGAAACAAATCAGAAAAGAAGAAAAGTGCTTATAATATGTGAAAATCTACTGTCCACATTCTGCATTTAGAGCTTCCAGAATTCTGTAACCCATTTATTTTTATGGTTTCTCTAAATTCTTTCAATGGGAGTACCTCCCCAAATCAATACTACGGATAAAAAGAATAAGGCCACAATACACAGAAACTAATAAGGGCAAAGATGCCAATTTGTTAAAAGATTAACAAATCTTTTGTTCAAAGATTAACAAATGACTAGGATTTATGAATATCAACTTATTGTACAGCTTCAGGTAGGAGAAAGAGTCATAAAGAGTGAATAGATATGTATTCATGTTAACATAAGGTGATACAAAACAGATTGTGCATAGGTCTTACCTCATTCACAGATTGAATAAAAAGGAAAAAAAACTAAAATAAAAATAAAATGAGGATATTGAAAATAAAATTAATAGAAAGAGAGTAGCAGAAAATTCAAGTGAGAGACTTGCCTTTAAAAATAACTTATATGTGATCCACAACAAATTTTTTAGGAAAACTTTGAGATCTTTAAGGAAAATTAAAAAGACTGAAGGAAATGAAGAGATAGAAATTTAAAGAAAGCAGAGAGCAGAATTACATACAGGTAAAGAAACACAAAGAGATTAAAAATAAATAAAGTATGGCAAGACTACCAGATGAAAGGAAAGGACAAAAATATGAATTGAATAAAACAGAAAATAAGTTTTATGTTGTGAAACCCAAATCAACTATGGACCAAACAAGCTTGAGCATTTCTTTTAAAATGCAGAAGGAAACCACTGATGTAAATAAATGACAAGAGAAAATTTAATAGCTGTAGGGAAAAAAACCCTGGAATGCTGGGATGTACTCTATTAAAGTGACCAGATTTATGCTTATGAGGTAAAGAGAAAGTCTTGATATTCTCCAGACCAATGAGAGAGTTTCAAAGACCAGTTAGTTTCAGATTTCTCCTTAAACATCTTATTGACTACAGGTTATGAAGAAAAATAAGATGTTTTCAAGTGGAAAAGTTTAGCATCCAAAGAATTTTATAAGTAATCCTAGAACCTTGGATTATGAAGTCAGAATATCCTCACATATGTATGAACTATAAATGTTAAAGCATGTAACTGTTTTAAAATAGTACAATAAAAACATCAAGCAAAACTGTGAGCAAAAAATTGATGTAGTGATACAAGTTGAGAATCACTTATCTGGAAATTCAAGATCTGAAATACTACAAAGACTAAAACTTTAGCAACCCAGGCAGTAAGTCACAAATGAAAAAGTCTATACCTGACTTCATGTGACAGTAGTCAAACACACAGACCCACCGATAATACACTGTAAAATGAACCTCAGGCTACATACACAAAGTATATATGAGGTATATATGAATTTCATGTTCAAACATGGGTCACATCCCTAAGATATCTAACTATTTGTGTAAAGTATTTCAACCCCTACCCCAAAAGAAAATCCCAAATCTGAAACACTTCTGGTCCCAAACATTTGAAACAGGGAACATTCAACCTATAGTATGAAATTATACACAGGGGAAATGAAATAAATAAAAATAGAATCTTAATAATTTTATTCTTGAAACCAAATATTCAGAATGTCAAAAACTTCATTTGCAAGGGAATAAAGATATAAAACACTAAAATAGAAACACTGCAATTTTTGAAATGCAGCTTAAATTAACGGAAAGAGAATAACAGAAATTTCAAACGAACAATGGACTTACATTTAAAAGAAACTTACTACAGAAGACACCTCAGTAGATATTATGAAACCATAAAATTGCTAAGCAATAATATTTTGAATATAAATGGTATCTATTCTGGGGAGTAATATGAGAACAAAGTAAAAGAGATGATAATTTATAAGATTAAATAATTTGTTTATTCAAACTGCTTATACATCAATTTCTCAAAAATAAAAACAGAAATGGAAAAACAACTGGGATATGCTTTAAGAGGCATAACAAAGAATGTAAATTTACAAATATAAAATGTTTTAGTAATTCAGTATGGAAAAAGCATGCTAGCAGAAAAGTGTACAAATGTATTGTTCATGCAATTTACATAAAAGAAAATAAAAAAGGACACCAAACACTGAAAACATTTTAAATTCATTTTTTAAAAAAGAATATAATAGGGGCTGGGGATGTGGCTCAAGCGGTAGCACGCTCGCTTGGCATGCGTGCGGCCTGGGGTTCGATCCTCAGCACCACGTACCAACAAAGATGTTGTGTCCGCCGAGAACTAAAAAAACAATAAATAAATATTAAAAATTCTCTCTTTCTCTCTCACTCTCTCTCCTCTCTCACTCTCTCTTTAAAAAAAAAAAAAGAATATAATGTATCATTTAAAAAGTGTCACCTTAACTTGCACGTAGGCGGTTTGTACATTATTCTTTGAAAGAGTTAACATAATCCTTCTTGAAGACACTAGGGACATACCAACAACTGCTTATATTTAGTCCATTTTATCACAGAAATTTAAAAAGTAAAAATTGGAGAAGTGAATGAATTAATAGTTTCAAAGCAATACAGTTTGAAATAAGTGCTCAAAATTAATAGTTTCAAAGCAATACAGTTTGAAATAATAAGTTAAATGCTCAAAATTGAGAAATATTGAAATACTGTATTCGTAAGAATTATTACTATCTGGGGAGCAGGAGAGGACAAGGTCTTGAGGATCCTACCAACAACATTAAGATCTTCATTTGTCAGCATATGGTGTTAGAGGGCCTATAAAATTTTTTAAAAGAAAAGTAACATGATGATATTAATATTTTAATGATATATCACTGGTGAGGCAAGGTGAAAAGTCATAATAATTGGAAGGCAGAAAAGTAAAAAGACAAAGATGCCTTGGATTTAAAAGAACTTAGTGATTGAGTATATTGTGGCGTAAATTAAAGTGAAGAACCAACAATTACCTCCAGGAATCTAATGAAGTCACCAAGTTAGACTGATTGGTGAAATAAATGAAATACTTGGTCAATGAGGAAACACTTTGGTCAAAAACAGTTTTGCATTTAAACAAAGTAAGATTCCAAATAGAACTTCCAGGTCCACAAATATCCTTGCCATATGGTAGGTTTTGCATGATGTTGTAGGTATGGTTAGAATTTAGAACAAGAAGAAACTATTAAAGTATTTTAAAGAGAACATCAAGTTTTATTTTAAAAAGTTTACTGACCCTAAATGGATAGTGGATTAGAAGAAAAGAGTAGAATGGAAAACAGAAGATACAAAGGACAATTATAGTCCAAGCTTGAACCATACTGATGCCTATGGATATGGTTAGAAATCAATAAGTGTTCACAATACGACAAAGATGAGTTGTTTCAGTGACTTTGAGGTGCATGA
Source organism: Ictidomys tridecemlineatus (assembly GCF_052094955.1). Classification (NCBI taxonomy): domain Eukaryota; kingdom Metazoa; phylum Chordata; class Mammalia; order Rodentia; family Sciuridae; genus Ictidomys; species Ictidomys tridecemlineatus. Next base: position 41,658,975 of record NC_135482.1, on the reverse strand, counting down.
GAAAAAAGAATACAAGTTGATCTTTTGGACAGTGTATTCGGTTTACACAGTATACTAGGTTTTGGACTAATTCTTGCAATAATAAACACTAGATTGATCTGAGAATCAAAGACTGAGTTCAGTTAAGTATAATTTTAGAATTTTTGAAAAGACAAGTGAATATATTAAAGATGTATTCATGTCCATAGAACAGAGAAGGAGAACCTTATATGTAGACACATAGAGGTATGTATTGGAGATTCAAATAAACAGTCTTTATATGAATAAGAGTAGATATGTTCCCTAAGGTGCATTTAGAATGTCAATGATTACCAACTCAGAAAAGCACTCTGAAAAATCCAGATGGAGGTGAGGTGGAGAAGGCAGAAGTAGAGGGGAAAGAGAGAAGGAGAAAAGAAAGACGAAATTAAAGATTAGAGTTGTGTGGTGTCATGCAATAAAAATTTAAAAAACACCTTTTTTTTCATAAAAACCAAAAGAGGAGAGTTGAATTTTGTTGAGTGTCGCTGACAGGATTCATTGGATTTAGTAATAAAGAGAATTGATGAATGTGGAGCAGATATGGCCATGCAAGGATGAAAAAGGAAGCTAGAGTAGATATTCATTCATGTTTTTCATTTTTCTGATGAATATTTATTGTGCTTTCTGGGGTCCAGCGCTAGAAGAATGACCACAGTATACCTTCTTGCACAGAACATACAGCCAGGGTAAACAAGCATTGATAAGTTAAAATAAAAATGCAAGGTGATTTCTGATGCTGTCAAGAATAATGAAAAGAATAGGGCAAATGAATAGATACAGTGGAAAGTGAGATTAGGGAGATGGGGTCTAGTCGGGCTCAAGATCCCTGATCCAGCTCAGTATGATGAGAGCCCTGGAATGCAATCATGACCCCTGAGAGTGCCTCCCACTGTTAGAATTCCTACCTGCCACATCTGCCCTTGGTTTTCTATGCACCTCCTGCTGCGTTGAGAATGCTAGTTTACTAACCACATAGATTTCCCTATGCATTCCTTCTATTGGACCCCTGACCTACAGACAAAGCTACTAAATGCTCTAAGACCCAGGCAGGCTCTGTTAATTCTTATTTCTCCTGTTTTGTTCACAGTTGGAGAGATACCTTGTTAGCAACACTTTAAAACCTAATATCTTCTAGAAATTCTCATAAAAATAGATTTACAGCCACAATCTTCTCACTTTGTAGGACATGTAATTTAGATTGCAGTGCCTTCTGGAACAGGGAAACAAAATGTAGCTGAAAGATAATTTGTTCTCAGAAGTCATTTCTAAATAACAGGAATTTGTTATTGAATTTGAGTTGGCTGTCTTCTCTACCTGAAGATAACTTTCTATCACACAACAAACCCCTTGATAAAATGATAACCCCAATGAGATCTTCCCATCAGTTTTTAAGACAGTGAACATAACTTAGATTTAAACTTAGATCACAGCTATAGAGCAAGGATATGATTTGTTGAAAGACATAATTACAACGGTCAAAAAAAGAGAAGAAAGAAGAATAAGCCATGAATCTTCCAATGACTTGAAAACGATAGGAGGAAAATACAAATCAAAGTGTAACAGGATTCACAACCTGAAGTCCTTGGGCACAGAACTACAGAGTACCTGGTTTCTTTACTGAAATGATATACTGAATTTTGATCAAAATTCAAAATTTGAGCATGATTTCTGCAAAATGTGTATACTTTTGCCCTATGGCAAAATTGGAAAAATCATAAGATGTACCATCACGAAGTCAAGGACCATCTATAATTGCCTTTTTATATCATTTATTTTCTTTGTAATCAAACATATTTACACAGTTGGAAGCATCATTGCAAAAAGGAATCTACAGACTCCATCAGATTTCTAAAGAGGTCCTACAAAATGCTTAAGGAAACCAAGAAAATAACAACAACTTGATAATTCAAAGCAGTCCTTCTGAAGACATCCAAAGTTATGGACTAAATATTTAAAAGAAACAAACTAAAAATATCTTCACAAATCAATGAGTTATATTAGGGGGAAAATTGAAATTTAGAAAGGGCCATGGTATTTGTAGCCAGCATTGACCATAAACCTTTGTCTCAGGTTATAAAAACTTATTATTGAGCTGCAGTAATCAAGACAATGTAACACACTGCACAAGAATAGATAAATAGACCATGCAAAACACAATAGGGAGTTATCCAGACAATCAACACGTATTGAAAATTTATGACAACTAGTGTGTGCATCACAGGAAGAGAATGGGCTTTCAATAAACAATATATTAATCTAACAAATGGTTATACATGTAATCAAACTCTAAAACCCTAAACCACAGGACCTATATAATACAAACAAAACTCTAATGAATTCTCAGGAAAAAGAATAGTCCTTAAATCTCTTTTAACACTTGCATTAACCATAATCTACTGTGTAAATCCATGTCAGAAAATGAAATTTAATATTTCTTTTTTTAATCTCCAAAGTAGAATCTACACATCCTTGGGATTTTTACAGTGTGTTGTAAATATGTATGAAATTGGCAATCTCTCCAGCTCACAGTTTTTCTTTTTCAAAGAATGTCATGCTGCTTTCTTAAATTTTTTTTTGCAAGCTAATTTTTAGCAATGATAAATTGATGAACAATGAAATGGTTTTTTTTTTCCTCTATATTTTGTCTTCAATGTATATTCTTAAATTTCTGATGTGGAGTGGCTAAAAAACTTATCTAAATAAATGAGTGAAGGGTAGATGTTGCCCAGGAGAGTGAAATATATGTTCTCCTCCAGTCAATAGTCTTTGTAATATAAAATAATTTGATTTGTTTCTCTTGTTTGCTTCTTTAATTTATAATAATAGGAAATATCATCATGCAGGAAGTTTTGCCAAAGTGACTTGTTTATAACAGAATCCATGACCATTAGATGTGAAAATTATTTTTGTATCAAATTACATGGATGGATTTCTAATGATTGTGCTATATGTATGATTAATACTTCAGATTGCTCTCCAATGTGAGATATGGAAACAATTTCCAAGGAAGTGCTTTGATAAGATAGTCCTTACTATGAAGTTTGAATTTTATTTTTTTGTGTGTCTGAATACTTTTGCCTTTAACCTTTGGTTGTTTTCTTCTATCCCTCTCTCATTCATGCACTTTTTCTCCTTGTTAACAGTGGAATTTGGCCAAGTAGACAAACAAAAACAAAAGTCAGTAGATAACTTGTGGCTATCCACAAGAATGAACCATGCTTTTTCCTTTTGAATCTGAACTCTGATGATTTGATTAATAGAGTGGAAGTGATCCTGGATCCATTCCCAGGCCTTTAGAAACTGAGATTTAATTTAAATTTCTGTTAATATTCTCATACAAATTGATTTTACTGTAGGTAACATATATAGGGAAACTAAAATTTTTATAGTAACAAATAATTGTGGCAGCACCATTCATTGAATGTCTGTTTTTTTCTCCCACTAAATTATAATTTTCTTCGGTTTCTCTCTATTGACTGGAAGTCATCATGATCATGACTTTGGATGAAGCTGGGTCCTTCAGTGACTGCTTGGTGAAGAACATTCGACTTGCCCCTCAAAACCACTACCTATATTTGACCCAGCTATTCTTCTCCTTAGACTATATCCAAAGGACTTAAAAACTATAGGAACACAGCCACATCAGTGTTTATAGCAGCACAATTCACAATAGCTAAATTGTGGAGCCAACCTAGATGTCTTTCAGTGGATGAATGGATAAAAAAGAGTGTGGCATTTATACACAATGGAATCTTACTCAGCATTAAAGAAGAACAAAATCATAGCATTTGCAGGTAAATGGATGGCATTGTGGAAGATAATGCTAAGTGAAGTCAGCCAACCCCCCCAAAACAAATGCCAAATGTTTTCTCTGATATAAGGAGGTTGACTCATAGTGGGGTAGGGAGGGAGAGCATTGGAGGAATAGATGAATTCTAGATAGGGAAGAGGGGTGGGAGGGAAAGGGAGCTGGCAGGAGATTAGCAAGGATGGTGAATGTGATGGACATCATTATTCAAAGTACATATATGAAGACTTGCATTGGGTGTCAACATACTGTATATACAAACAGAGATATGAAAAATTGTGGCATATATGAGTATTAAGAATTATAATGCAAAAAAACAAAGTACAAGTATAAAGGCATAAATTGGCATGAATATATATAGAGATATAAAAATTGTGCTTTATATGTGTAATAAGAATTGTAATGCTTTCCACTGTTATCATGTATTTAAAAAAATAAAATCAATAAAAGATTTTTAAAAAGAAGAATGAAACAATAAAGCCTACTATCATTAAAAAATAAAATAAACCTATTTTTTGATAAGCCTCTGAAATTTGATGTTTTATTGATTTGGCTGCTAGTGTTACACTGAATTAACTGAAATATAAACTGTTAAATTCTATTTGGAAATTATTCAGTTTAGATGTTAAATCCAAAGAAATATTAGACTATAATTATATGTTTATGCCATCTTTACCTTGTTATAATATCAAATATAAACTTTTTACTTCTCTGAAAAAATTTGTATAAAATAAAATTTTCTATTTTCTTGATAGTGTGGAAAATTTATGTGAACCTCATATCTTTGGAAGGAATGGGGATTTTGATTACTTTTTATCATGGATCCACTTGAGATTGCTTTAAAATGTTATAAAAACTATGAATCCTTTCTTCATTAAAATGAACAGTTATATATTTGCTCAAAGTTTTGCACACAAGCTCATGTGTCTTAATGAGATAATTAAATCAAAATCACAAATCACTGACTGCTGCATGGGTCAGAATTCTACATTGTTCCCTTTCAAATTTTTTCTTCTGTTCATTTTGGCTATTGTCTCGCTTTGCTCTTATATTACTTTTAGGTATAATATAGATTAAGCTAAATGTTCTACTTATTTCTTCCATCATCGAACTTGTTTTAATGTGGACTAGTGATGAGATATTTCAAGAAATTACAAGACACAAAAGAAGTTACCAATATTGTATATTTAAAATACAAATGTATTGTAAGTGAAACAATGGACTCTATTAAAATTGTGTAAGCAAAACTAAAAATGAGTTTTTTAAAAAAAAAATAGGACCTTATTTTATTCATATGAGTAAGACTTAATGATTTAGTTGCTTGAAATGGCTATAGTTGATTTTTACCCGATTTAGATCACATAAATTGCCCCAGTGTTTGCCTAAAACTGATCATGAACTAAGAACATTTGTTACCCTCTAGTCCTACGTTCACCTTTACCCTTTCTTCCTTCACATACATGCACCCTAACAATACATCCCTTCCTAAGGAGCTAATTAGAGTGTCCATCTGCACACTGATTACTTGTTGGCTAGTAGAACAGTTGATATGTTGTATATTTTTAGCCTCCAGGTTTTTCAGGTTTTTTGGTTTTTTAGACAACCTCTACTACACAATGTGTGCCAAATAGCCTGGAGAGGTAGCAATGGACATTGGGAACTGAAAATTCATCTCTCTTCTGGCAATACAATATGTTACTAATGAGCTTCTGTTTTGGCTCCTAAAAAGTAATTTAATTCACAAATCTCCCTCAATGCCTGTATTAGAATTCCTCACTTGCTAGAGCATGCTCTGTCACTTCATATGTTCTTGCTCTATTTGCCCTCTCTGAAACTGTTCCTTAGAAACGTTCCCCCTCTCTAAACCAACAAAAAAAAAAAAAAAAAAAAAGGAAAACATGCTTCTGAGCCACATTTCCAAATGGGACTTGGTATGAAGAATTCTTCTCTTATTTTTATCTCCATTTGGAAATGATTTCTGTAATATTGCCTTTCAGCTCAAGTGTGTGAATGTGCCGTGGGGATTGCTGTAGTGCAAGCTACTTGAATCATAGGACATTTTTACATGATACTTGAAATTTTTTTTTATATTCAATAGAGAAATGAAATTGAGAACCAAAATCATTTGTACATAGCTTTGAATTCCCTGCACTCATTTTCTCTATAGTAAAAAGCAGACCTGTGTAATAAGAAGCATTAGAGAGAATGCAATTTACTGCTAAATCAACTATTTGTAGGACATATGTGATAGTGACTTTGGGGGAAAGATGCCTGGTTTTCATTCCCCTTTTTATTGCTGACTTACTATACAACCTTTATCCATGCAATTAACTTCTTTTACTCTTGATTCACCTAATTTAACTATAATGGCCATTTTGAAAACCACAAAACTATGTATTTATTTTTTTCCACTTAGCTTTTTGTGATTCTAGTTGATGTAAATAAAATTTTAAGAGGCATTTAAGAATAGAGATTATCTTTTCTGCAAATATTTTGGCTCAGTTCTCCCTCCAACTTTAAAGTTATCAATCAAGTGCTTGCAAAATTATAGAGGACAGAATGGGCTCTGTTTGATTTCCTCTGTGATATACACTAAATTAGACCTATTAATATTGCAAGTCAAGGCATATTGGTGGAATATGAAATGAATTCAGGGGATTAGAGGCAATTTTTTTAAAAGTAAAGGATCCGCTTTTTTGTTCTGTTTTGTGTTTATGATTATTGAAGAACGATGTAAAATATGTTTATTATTATGAACTAAGGTTATAAAAAGCCTTGAAAATCTTCTCCTGGATTCTTTATTTTGATGTTTTATATATATATGTATATATATATATATATACATATATGTACACACACATATATATATATATGTGTGTGTGTGTGTGTGTGTGTGTGTGTGTGTATGAGTATATATATATATGTTTGCATTAAATATTAAATATTAAATAAATATTATGAGCATATGTATTTGTGAGTGTGAATATATTTTAATTTACCACTTCTTCCTCTTCAAATTTACTTTTTCCCCCTAGATGAAGAACCATTTTTGAGTGATCATTTTTAGGCCACTGTATCAGATATGCTTGGCATACAACAAGCTACACATAATATATACAACTTGATGAGTTTGGAAAAACTATATACACCTAGGGGAAATCTTTATTACAATCTATGCCATAAACCTATCCATCATTTTCAAAGGTGTCTTTCTACCTTAATTGTTTTTATTCCTTTTTGTGATAAGAACATTTAGTATAATATCTACGTTTTTAGTAAAATTTCAAATATATAATACTATATTGTTGACTATAGGCAGTATGCTATAGACTAGATCTCTAGGACTTCTTTATCCCATATAACTAAAACTCTGTACTCTGATTAATACGTCACTGTTTCCCCTAATTCATCAAGCCCTGGTAGATCATCATTTTAGTCTTTGTTTCTATGGGTCTGGCAAATTTAGGTTTATCATATAATTAATAAAGTAGTATTTGTCCTGCATCTGGCTTATTTAATTTGGCAATAGCATAACATTCTGCCGATCTATTTGTATGCTCAAAAAGACAGGCTACCCTTCTTTTTCTTTTAAGGGATACAATCTTTCACTATATTTATCTATTACTTCTTCATCCATTCATCTGTGGGAGGATATTTGGTTGCTTCCATGACTTGGCTATTGTGATTAATGCTCCAATGAACATGGGAGTTCCAATACTGTTTCTGTGATTCTGATTTCTATACCTTTGGAGAACACCAAGAAATATAACTGCTGAAGCATATGGTAGTTTGCTTTTAAGTTTTAAGGAAACTTCACATGGTGCACCAATTTAACACCATCAGTGTACAAGGGGTACATTTTCTCCACATCCTTTCCAAGGTTTGCTTGTTTTTTACTTGTTGATAATAGCCATCCAAATAGGAATGAAGTAATATCTCAGGGTGGTTTTGATTTGCTGATGATTATGGTTATTTTTGTTGAGCACGTTTTATCCATCTGTTGGCCATAAATACATCTTCTTTGGAGAAATGTTTGTTGGGTTCCTTTGTCTACTTTTTTAAGTCAAGTTATATGTTACAAAGTTACAATTATAGTAATCATGTGGTACTGACCTAAAAACAGACTTATGCAACAATGGAACAAAATAGCCCAGAAATAAAACCACTCATATGCAGTACAATTCAAGAAAGGTACAAGGAATAAAAATGGAGAAAAGAATAGTCTCTTCAATAAATGATGTTGGGAAAACTAGGTACCTACATGCAAAAAGAGTGAAATTGGGCAATCCACACAGAAATTAATCCAAAATGGATTAAAGAATTAGAAGATTTGAAATAATAAGTGAAAGAAAAGTGACCACCACACTCGGAGCAACCAAGAGATCTTTATTGCAGCAGTGCAACAAAGGAAAAAAGAAAGAAAGAGAGAGAAAGAAGAGAGAGCAAGAGCAAGAGAGAGAGAGCAAGAGAGCAAGAGAGAGAGGGGCCCAGCAGGAGGGAGTTTTTATAGCCCAAATCTAATGGGGTCTCTGGGTCTGCAAGCTGCCTTGTTGGCACAAGGGTTGTGGGGGGTTAAGTGTTCAGCCTTGAGTGGGGGTTGAGTGTTCAGCTTTGACACAAATAGGTGATAAAGGACCAGACAGAGGGGAGTTTGAGTGCGTGGGCTATCCTGCAGCTAACATTTGTTCAGCCTGCCCTGCAGATAACATAGTTCAGCCTGTCCTGCACCTAACAATAAGAGTCCTAGAGGAAAACATAGGAAAGAGGCATCTTGTCATTGTCCTTGACAATGATTTCTTGGATGTGACATGAAAGGCACAGTCAAAAAATAAAAATAGACACTTGGGACTACAACAACTAAATAGCTTCAGCCCAGTAAAAGAAACAATCAACAGGATGAAAACATAGCCTATGGTATGGCAGAAAATCTTTTTCAAACTAGATATCTGTGAAAGGCTTAATATAAAATAAATAAGTAATCTTCCTATAATTCATAGCAAAATTAATTATTCAATCAGGTGACAGTTTAAAAACATTTTCCTCTTCATAATATTCAAATACATATTGATATCAGTCTTATCATGAGGAAACCATCAAACAAATCAAAACTGAAGGTACAACCTACAAATTCCTGGCTCATAATGGTGAAAAGTATCAGGGTTATTCACAACTGTGGAAGTGAGAAACTGTCACAACTGAGACGAGTCTAATGGGACACAAAAGCTCAGTGTAAAATGGCATTCAGAATGGGATTCTGGGAAGGAAATCACAGTAAAATTACAGAGATTTGAGTAAAGTATATATTTAAGTAAATAATAATGCTTACTGAATGTAACAAATGTATACCAATGCATAATGATAAAAGCTAAGTGTGGCGCACACAGGAACTCTCTTATACTATCTTTGCAACTCTTTAAGTATAAATATTTTCTAAAATAGAAATAGTCAAGCATAGATTGAATACTTGATTCAATTTTACTAATTATAATTACCATGTGAGTCACCTATATCTTTAACATTAACAGAAATCTTCAATGTTTAGATCCAAATACCTTGAGACTTTTTTTGTCTGACTCTTTATACAAAATAGAAAAGTTTATATTATCACATTAGGAAGTAATTGAACTCCACAAAATAGGGGCATTCATCTATGGTTAAAATATAATACTAAAATTAGTCATTAACTTAGAAATTGTATTCATTTAGATTTCAAGGGAAACAACATGTTGTTTGATATAATGAAGATAAAATGGACAAAGTACTGCCTGTCTACTTTGGTAATAATTAGTAAACAGAGGTACCCAACACAATCCATGAAATTGTCTTTGGAGGGAAAATTACAAAATAAAAGTGTTTTTAAAATATTTTTTAAAAATTTAATTTGATTCTGATCCTCAAGCACGTAAATTGTTGTCATTCTTAAATAACTAGGAAAATTTGACATTTTTAGCTAAGTTTCAAGATTCTAAAATCTAGTGCTTACTTCTGATTTACTTGAAACCACAGTTGTTTCTGTTTCACTTGTGTTATCCTTCAGAATGTAGCTCTCACAGGCTAATAACGATTGCTCTTTTGTTTTCTCATGTTCTTCAAGTCATGTAATGTTACAATAATTTCAGAAAATCTTTACCTTCATGGACATTGTGCATTGCAGTATCTGCTGTTTACCTTCAGGATCACATGGCTGACTGGGAACATGGCTTAGCATATCTAGATTACCTCATTGCTGGTGAAAATAATGAACTCAAAGCACAGTTTCTACCAGGTGCCCATTTTTTGCTAACCATCTTGAAGTACAAAAACTCTGTGTCAAATCACTCTAAGTATAAGACTCTCTATATTCGATTTCCTCTTTTTTTTCTCTTTGTTAAAGGATGATTCACACGGAAGATGCATAATCCTTTCACTTTAATTTTTGTTACATTCAGATACATTTCTGAAAATACTGGAATGAGAAAATATATATCTATTCTAGGAAAATGATACTTGCTGAATGCAAATTAATCACAAACTTTATTTTAAAACAATATTATAAAAAATTATTTAAAAAGTTCTTTAAATCAAAATAAGAAACAGTTACTTTTACATGTTCCTGATTTATTGCCAAAATAATTTTCTCCAATGGAAAGATTAGTTTTTAAAATTTTTAGTATTTTTTTGTTTGTTGTTTTCAGATGTACATGGCAGTAGGGTATATTTTGACATATATACATACATGGAATACAACCCATTTCAATTAGGATCCTATTCTATGGTTGTACATTCTTTGGAGTTACAGTGGTTGTGTATCAAACATGAGCATAGAAAAGCTATGTCTTATTCATTCTACCGTCTTTCCTATTCCTATCCCCCACCCTTTCCTTCATTCCCCTTTGTTTAACCAATGACTTTCTATATTTCCCCTCCATACTCTCCCTAGTTATAAGTTAGCTTATATAAGTCAACATATTAGAGAGAACGTTCAACCTCTGTTTTGGGGGGGACTGGCTTATTTCACTTACCATGGTAGTCTGCATTTCCATCCATTACCAGAAAATGCCATACTTCCATTCTTCTTCATGGCTGAGTAATATTCCATTGTGTATATATACCACATTTACTTTATCCATTCATCTATTGAATGGCACCAATTCTCACCCTGCACAAAACTCAACTCAAAGTAGTTCAAAGACCTCACCATTAGACCAGAGACCCTGCCCCTACTAGAAGGAAAAGTAGATCCAGCTGTCCATTATGTCAGCTTAAGAATGGACTTCTTCAATAAGACTAGAAGCACAAGAAGTAAAATCAAGAATCAATAAATGGGATGGCATCAATCTAAAAAGCTTCTTCACAGGAAAAGAAACAATCAAGAACGTGAACAGAGCGAGCGCCTATATAATGGAAGAAATGACCACATGCAACTCAGATATAGCATTAATCTCCAGGATATATAAAGAATTCAAAAAACAAATACAAAAAAAATAATAAATGGGCAAAGAAACTATACAGGCACTTCACAGAAGAAACACAATTGGTCAAAATATATATGAAAAGAGTGTTCAACATCTCCAGCAATTAGAGAAATACAAATCAAAACTAGTCTAAGATTTCATGTCACTCTAGTCAGAATGGCAATTATCAAGTATATAAGCAACAATAAGTATTGGCAAGGATGTGGGAAAAAAGACACACTCATATGTTGCTGGTGGGACTGAAAATTGGTGCATCCACTCTGGAAAGCAGTATGGAAATTTCTTAGAAGGGTTGGAATGGAACCACCATTTGTCCCAGTTAATCCATTCCTTGGCTTATACCCAAAGAAATTAAAATCAGCCTACTACAGTGAAACAGTTGCTTCAATGTTTATAGTATCTCAATTCACAATAGCCAAACTATGAAAAGACTGCTTGTATAATAATTGTGCCTCAGCATTTGGTAACCAAGCACTCATCTTTGGAGAGTAGTGACTTGGATCATGGCTTCTGACTGCCTTGTGGCTGCATTTGTGCTGGGAACTTCCTGTGCAAAAGTGCAGGTCAAGAATACCCAGTCCCTATGGTGACATCGGCTCTTGGGAATGGAGAATTCTTAGCATAAAAAGAGAACCCTAATATCTTACCAGCACTGCATCCTTTAGTCTCCCTGCTTTGCAGAAACTTTTTCACAAATAACCTTTTGATAATAAAATCTATATAATAAACTTGCTGAGCTAGCTCTGGGTCATTGTTCCTTCATCCAAGGATAGTGTCCAACCTGGCCTGAGCTTTCTCTCTATATGTGTTTGTCTTTTTTCAATCTGCCATTGCCCCTCACTAGGTTTCTGAATTAATGGCTGCATTAGAGTGGCCCAGGCACTCATCCTTTTAGAAAGAGCTTTTTTTCATAGAAAATTAATTTTTCCCTTAAGTTCCACAGTCATGGGGTTTACTTTTATCAATGGTCAATGAATGAGATGGAGATCTAGAGGGGATTGGCTTGAATGCAAGACTACTTAACTCATCTAATTGGAGCAGTGCCCTCTGAAGTGGCCCCCCAGGTATGAGATTAGAAGGTGATTGGGCAGATGAACTTTCAGAATAGGAAAAGAAGGTTCTGCAATTAACTCCTATCATTTACCTTACTATTTATACTTACTGGCTGAAAGGATCAGTATGTCCTAAAAATATAAGAAAAGCATTTCCATTTAATTTCATCTTTGAAATAAGTGTGTATGTGTGTGCTTGTGTGTTTGTGTTTGTGTGAATGTGGGTGTGATATAGCTTAATGTTAAGCTTATATTATTAGGTTTTCTGGAGATAGAAGTGGTTTCTTGGAGACATAAATCTTTGAATGATCACCTTCGTGAATCTCAGACTTCTGTTACTGAGATGGTAAATTGCCTCTCATCTCGGTGAACTTGGAGTCACCACCACTTTTTTCCAACACTGGAATATATTTTACTTGCATTCTCATTGCCTGCATTAGAAAAGTTGAAGTGAAGTGTTAGACACTATGGTAGTGCTAGTCAGACATGATAGATGCTGTCCTTGATGACTTGTACTTTGCATCTTTGCCTTCTTCCCACCCAGCCTGAGCTTCAGCTTCCATTATTAGTAACTCTTTTTTTAGTTCTCCAACTCTTAAGCACTTTTTTTCTTGTGTGTGAGAGGATACAGTGGATTGAACTCAGGGGCACACAAGCACTGAGCCACATCTATAGCCCTTTTTTTTGTATTTTATTTTGGGACAGGGTCTCACTGAGTTTCTTAGTGCCTCACTATTGCTGAGGCTGACATTGAACTTAGGATCCTCCTCAGCGTCTGGAGCTGCTGGGATTACAAGCGTATTCAACACTGTGCCCAGTTTAACCACTTTTTTTTTTTTTTTTGTACTGGAAATTGGACCCAGTCGTGCTTTACCACTGAGTTATAACCCTAGTCCTTTGTGGGGGGCGGGGAGTGTCTTGCTAAGTTTCTCAGGCTGGCTTTGAACTTATGATCCTCTTGACTCAACTTCCCGAGTCACTGGGATTGGAGGTGAATCATCATACCCAGATATTTTACACCTATTTTTGCTTCCCTTTTTCTTCCAGAAGTATATTAGTTCAAATCCCTATATTAAAACCATTTATTTCTGTAAAACTGTTTTCCTAGTCAAACTCAGAATAAAATTGTCCTTTAAATTAGTAAAGGGGAAAATAATGTTACACAAAACAAAGCAGTAACTAGCCATACTATGTACCATATACATTTAAATCCTGAGAAATTAAAATCTCAGAATTATTAAAAATCAAGAAGAAAATTGATTTTCTGTATTGTTGATTACATAAAGTAACTTTTCTGATATGAATGAAGTCTCAATGTCTTGAAAACATCAGTTTGGACCGTCTGAAAAAGCTGCATTTGTGGATCAAAATGGTTGAAAGTTGATAACGTTATGTATCTAAATCTAATAATTTACATCATGCAGGAAAAATAATTATTTGTAAAAAGTAGAGGTAGATTAACATTTCCTCTTAGGTAGCATTCAAGTGGGAAATAAGCACTTGGGGAATGGTGCACAAAAACTATGAGGAGTGTACCTGAGTGGAACATTGGTGACCTCAGAATTTAAAAGGGAAATGAAAACTGGAGGAAAACTTTCAAGACTTTTCCAATTTAAAAGTGTTTTCTTGCTGTCAAGCCTGAATTATTTTCTATAACATAAGAACATCATATGACTTTGGAAGAAATTACATTTAATGCAATTTTTTTTTCTTTCAGCATAGTGAAACTGTGCTAGTTTGGGACTACACTTTTCCATTAACTAAGCAAATACATTATGATCAGTTCTAAAATTAATTAAGGTATTTCTAGCCCTTGTACATATTTAAGTTTTGGCTTCCAAATGATGTGCCCTAGTGTAGTTTTTATTATGTATTTAAGAATGAATTGGAAAACATTTATGTTGGAGTCCTTGGTTACTATTATAAAAACTGAACTTAGCCTTTGTTTTCTTTTTCTTTCTTCTAATTAAACCCAGAAATAAGAAACATTTAAAGGGACAATTTCAGAACAGCTGCTTCAGGTACAGTGTGAGAAGTCTGGCAGGTATTTATTTTTAAAAGTGGTGAGATTAATGTATTCTAAGAATAATGAAATGAGGTATGCAAAGAAGATTGCCTATAACTCAAGAAAGGAAAAAAAAAGTAAAATGCAGTTAGGAGAATGTAAACCCTCTCCTATAATTTGTAAGGCATTAATAACCTAGAGTTATTGCAATAATTCAAACCAACATAGTGAGACCAAATGCTTTATTTGGTGAATTTCTGCTTCGTAGCAATGCTTAAAATAGGACAGAAGCAAATGCTTACCTTTTACCACATCATCACATATGTTTCCTGAACTTTTTAAACTCTTTAAGGGTCCACCATTTTTACCACACACACACACACACACACAACTTTTTGTTAAATATGAATTTGTACAATTATTTTTTTTTTCATTTCATTCTTCAATGCTTTAAAGTCCATCGATCCAATAATGCTGGTAGCTCCTTTAGACTTCAGTTTGGAAGGAGCTCATAATTTACAGATAAAGTGATTAACTAAATAACAATGATTATGTGAAAATGTAAATAACACCTCTGAATATACTGTTATTATAATCTTCACAAGTAAAACCTCTCTCTCCTCAAATATTTGGTTATTTTGTTCTTTATATTTTATGAATGTCTGAATAATACTTTCATATAAATTCCATATTAGACTGAATTATTTTACCTACAAATAAGGGAAACCTTAGCTTCACTTGTAGTTAAAAATAAGAAGAGATGAACTTACATGGTAGGCAGCACAGACTCAGGCCAGATTCCTGGGATGTTTGCTTTGGTTTCTAAATGATGTTATCAAGAGCTGCAGTTATTTCTATATCATCTCTGCCACTGAAAATCAGATTAAGAAATCTCTTGAATGTGTCTTCCAGCAGAAAATAGGATGAGAAGCATCTTTGTTTTTATCCAAAAAGAGACTTAACTAACTTCATAGTAAATCCTAAATCCGAAGCAAATACTTAGTTGTATTACATTGTACTGAATTTGTTAAACTGGTTTATTTCGAAACCCAATGCTGGAGAAGTCAAAAAATAATCTTCACAGGGAATATGACACTGTTCCTCAATGCTAATGGCTAGTATGCACTCTGAAAACTAGTTTTAGTAATTTATATGAAGATATGCTTTAGTCAAATAGTTTTATAATTTGTATTAAGATTGTCTAAGGAATATGCTTTCATTAATATTGACACCAAACTATGGTCAGTGACTCTAATTGAACTCTAATTACCATTTGGTCAAGCTCTTATATGTTACTATGTAATATATTTTCTATTCCTAAATATATTTTCCTATCCCTAAAATCATGATATCTTTTCTACTCCTTAACCCACAAACCCTTATCCTAGCTTATTTCTTTTATGAAGTTATTGATTTTATATCATATGAAATACTAATAGAAATAGGTAAAATAATGGAATTTCTTTTATTTTCTTAATTACTGACACTGTCATTCATTGGCAGTTGGTCATTGGTCCATTGCCTATAAATAAACCTCAATTAATTTTTGTCATTTTTTATTAATACATTACCTAATGCATAAGGTATGATTATTTACACATCCCTTTCTACTTCTTATATCATATGTTTTTCTCTATCAATTTTATTGGTTGATCTTCAATTTCAAGGCTTGACTGGCTTCTTAGCATATTTAATAGAACACTTATATAGTATTTAACATGTAATATGCAATTCTAAGCACATTTAATTATGCCAACTCAGTTTTATACTTAGAATAAACTATGGCATTAGATATCTTCATTTTTACAAAGGAGGAAATTGGAATACAATTTCATACAGTAATCAGAGAGAGAGAGAGAGAGAGAGAGAGAGAGAGAGAGAGAGAGAGAGAGAGAGAAATAATCAAGGATTATATCCAGAAATTAGGGTCAAGCAAGTGTTTGTTTCTACACCCTACACACCCTGCCTTTCCTGAAATTAAAGTTTTAAATCAGACAACAAGTTCCAATAACTATGAAAATGCAAAGCAAAACCACCACATGATAATTTTTACCAAGTAAAGGGATGACAATTTATTCCATCATTGTCACAGATTTATGGAGGCAACTTTTGCATACTACAACTTTCACCAAGTATAAATTTTAACTCAGTGATTTTTATTAAATTACAATGGTGGAACCATCCCTATAATCCAATTTTAGAATATTCCCAACATTCCCATCTTTCCAAAAATTTCCCTCACACTTCCCCATTTGGAACCTTCTTCTCACTTCAAGACTACACAAATAAAAAAATAGTAGACACATTAATTTTAAGAGGGCTATCTCTGTGCTGTAATGGTTCTCAAAATGTGATCTGAAAACCCATTTCCTTAAAATGCTTTCAGAGATTCCAATTGTCAGAACTGTGTGCATCTAGTAGAGAGGTAGAGTATAGAATATAAAATGGAGAAAAACTTGTAAATAGTTCATGTGATATGAGGTATCAGGATAAATTTGACCTCTATTAAGGGAAATATTAAAAGGACTTACAAAACACAAAACAATGCCACTCCTTTCTTTGGAAAAAAATGTAGTTATTTTTCATAAAGAATATTATACGTATTGACCAGCAATAGGTTTTAAATAAATTGAATTTTAATTCACTTTAATTTATGTAAATGTTGACAGATATAATAGACATAATCAAAAGCTCTCTGAGCTCATTAAAGATATTTATTATTGGGTCTGCTGTGCTTCATGTTATATACCACCACCACCAAGAAAGGAGAGACTGAGGGATGCTAACTTTTCAACCCCTATTCTTATGGGCAGGCCTTTCAAAAGATCACTCAGAGAAATTTAAATGTGTGCTTCGCAATTTTCAGATACAAAGTAGTGATGTTTGACTTATACCTAAAAACCTTAAAATGAGTTTTAATAGGAGCATAGAAGTGCCTATATTGCATTAAGCCAAACCTACAAGATATTGTTGGGGCCAGGAATACATAAGTACTTACTTCAAAACAGATAACAGATTAGGTAAAGAAATCCATTACAGTGTCATCTCAGATCCCATCATATAGGGATGACGGAAATACCGAGAAGAAAGCATCTACAGCTAGAACTGACTCTGCATGAGAAACAACTTGATTTTTCAAAGATTCTTCAAAAACAGAGGTATATTATTTTTAAACAATGGAACTGCAATAAAAGGGACCCATAAAATTCCCACAAAATTATATCTTGAGACTTTTACTGATGAACAGGATGGGGTGATTTATGGGAAACCATAACTCTCTTGAGTAAAACTAGAAAAGCTAGATTGAATTTAAAAAGAAAAAATATGTCTAAAAGAATCAGAGAAGCCTATAGGACTGAAGCCTATAGGACTGACAATACTCAATATAACAAATGGTGAAAATCCAGAGAAAAGTGTAATATTAATTTGAGGCTTTTTTTTTCTTGATAAATTTGACAATTTATTTCCCAAAACAAGTCTGAGATACAAGCTTTTCTAAATTTTTCTTTTTTTTTTTTTTTGGAGGGGGTGGGGAAAGGCCACTGAGAGACCATTAGAAACATGAGAAAACACAAACACATGTTACTCTTCTGAAATATTCACTAAAATATTAAAATTCCTAAGGCAGAATACTCACAGGGTACGTTTAAACCCCTTGAAAGAAAGGCAAATCCTCGGCAGTATTATGGAGTTGCATGCACCATCTAGAGTGAAGGGTCACAGTGAAACCTGGACTCAAAGTCTTAGAGAGGCTGTGCCATCTAGGGATAAAGCAGAGGTAAAGAAAGACCAAATCTGTCTTCAGGCCTTACCCCATCTATTCAGGAAATTAGCCCATACTTTACCTTCCTGGCAGAGAAGAGCCTGAATCCTTTATGAAGGCATTGTTTAGACTATAAAGTTTTTCAATATATACTATCACTGATTGGCCTACACCGCTGCCTTGATTTTCAAAAATACATATATAATTGTCTTCTCATCTGGTTGATATCTTGACTATCCCTGAAAACCTAGGATCAGTGCTAGAGCCTTTCTGGCTACTCCTGCATCCACATACTTCTATACTTCACTCTCTTTTTACCTCTCATTTAGTCATGGTGCTTTTTTCTTTTTCTTTTTTTCCATATTCATACTTCAAAGTATTATTTAGTTCTTTCTTGTTTTATTTCAACAGCTTCCTAATTATTCTTTTTGCTTTTGATTTTATCAAGTCTAGTGTGTACATTTTTAGTATTTTATCAATAGACTATACTTTCTTTATTTTTTTGAATTTGTCCATGTCACTTTTTTTTGAGGGGGAAGTACCAGGGATTGGACTCAGAGACACCCAATCACTGAGCCACATCCCCAATCCTATCTTGTATTTTATTTAGAGACAGGGTCTCACTGAGTTGCTTAGCACCCCACTAGTTTGCTGAGGCTGACTTTGAACTCATGGTCCTCCTGCCTCAGCTTCCTGAGCCACAGGGATTATAGGTATGTGCCACCACACTAGGCTTGGCCATGTCACTTTTAATTGTTATAATTCTTCAGTAGTTAAACATGATGCAAAAATCCTCTTATAACTAACTTGATGGTCTTCTAATCTCAAATTATGTAAATATTTGCTGAATCAAATTAAATGTATTGATATATGTTATCTGCTGATATAAATGTGTGTATACAAGAGAAATAGAATGTGAAAATGATAAAGAACTTGTCAGTATAAATTGCTATCAAATTATTTTGGGGAATCTTATGCCCAAGACATTTTTTGTCATTAAAAGTCTTAAATGTAGACAAGATTTTCTCACAATTCACATTTTAATTCAATGCTAATGATTCATCCATGAAAGTATGATGTTTGTTTCAAGCTGTATTTTGAACAGAATGATTCACTCTGAGCCATTTACTTTCTCTCTCTGAGTCACTGGGTGGACCATGGCAGGTCTGTAAAATGATTGAGATGCTGTCTTTTGTTACTAAATAGATCCGGTGAGGCAGAACTATTCTTGAAAATTAGTATATCATTGTTCATTAAGTCATCCTTCAGTAATTTACTAAATTGCTATAAATAATGACACTTAAGTTTCATAAAGCTCCAATGCACTTCAAAAAGGTCTAACATTTTCTAGCCACCAATTTATTTATGTGACATTAAGCTCATCAATCAATATGTAAACTTCTTTAATGTGTACTGAATGTTATATGAAATGGAGCAATGTATACCACACACAAACTGTAAAATTTGATAGCATATTTCAGAAATTTTTTAAAAAGTTCAGCATAGATCTTTAGTAAACTGCAAAATAAACATATCAGATTGCTTTTAAGGGGAATTTTAGTATCAAATATTTTCAAGCATTTGCTGTATGCCAGATACTTTCTCTTTATTGCATTATTCATTCATCCATGGATCCACCTACTGTTTATAGAACTCTACAGGGTTCCAGCATTTAAATAAAAGACAAGACTCCACCCACACGTAACTCTCCTGGAGAAAATTATCTCATTTTTACCTTAGAACAGCACAATAAGTTCATGCCTATTTCTGACATTATTTTATGAGAAAAATTAGAAACTGAAGTTTAGACCATCTCAAAACTTACCAGTGACCTCACACACGGAAGACACAGGAAATGAGTGTGAACACTTGGGTCTTTTTCAACACAGAAACTCTGGCATTTAATCACTATTCTCTATTGCCTGTATATAAAAGTGTCTAAAATATATGTAGTCATTATATACATTAGATTACCAGTATATAAGAATAGTTTTTTAATGGGCAGGCCCCACTAAACAAGATTAGTTAAATGATAACTTCAACTAAGACCCACATAAATAGTATTCCCCAAATATAATACCTTTGAAAAACCTTTAGGATGGAACTACATTAAAATTGTCTCAAAATTATTAACTAAAGCCAAGTTTTGTTGTTTTGCTTCATTTGGAGTTTGTATTATTTTCCTGTGGTCGACATAACAAAATATCACAATGTGAGGTACTTAAAACAAAAACACTCCATGTCTAAGAGCCCATATATCCAAAACCCGTGTTTGAGTGTTGGTTCTTTCTTGTGATGCAAAGGAAGACTCAGTTCTAACTTATTTTCCAGCCTCTGTACCTTAGCTTGTGGCCATATAACTTCAGGTCCTACCTCAGTCAGTAGGTAGTGTTGCCTAGATGTCTCTCTGTGTTGGTGTCCACACTTACTGTTTCATATAAGGACAGTAGTGCTTGAGTTACCTACCCTCATCCAGTATGATCTCATTTTACCTTGATCACATCTGCAAAATCTTTATTTCCAAAGAATTCACTGTCACAGGTATAAGAGATTAAGACTTGAACATGTATTTTGGAAGGGAGATGATTTGAAACACAGAGACTGAACACAAAAAGTGTATAACATATTCAAAAGTCATGCTTGCAGAAAATAGATTTATATTAAAAAATTAAACTTATGTGTAGTGCAAGATGTTCACACTCTAAAAAGGCAAGAGGAGAAATTTAGTTCAGTGAAGAAATAGCCCTTTTGCTTCTCCCATCTCATACTTATCCCAGAGCACATGCCCATTGAGTGAAGTGGTAAGACAAAGTGAATATTTGTAAGAGAAAGAGTTATTTAAGTTTCTCCTCCTTATTTTTCATCTACTATTTATAGTTGAATCAATCATATTAACTACCAAATGATATGATACAAATGTAATGAAAAGTGAGCCTTGAAAACATATTTGTCACTTTGGGAATAATGTCTTAAATTTGAAAATATTGCTTATCAGAGTGTGACAGGATCTGAATCAGGATTCCCTAATACTTTGCTTATATTAGGCATAAATGTTTTCTAACATTTTGTTCAAATCAAAGAAAGTACAAAAGCATATGAACAATGCTTAAATAGGGAAAAATATGTAACATTGACATAGACTCCATTAAATTTGCACATAAAACACCAAAAGAAAAGATTCATGCCGATTTTAAAATCTCTAACACTGTAGAGAAAACATGAAACAACATCTTGAAGCTACATAGGGATTCACAGAAATCTTATTTTTAAGAAGTTTTGTAGAGGTAGAAAGCAGCAACAATGACTGACAGGGAGAAAGTAGGATTGTTGTCTTAAGAAGAAAAGGTTAAAGACATTATTTTCTAGTTAAAGGTATCAAGTTTGTAGGAAATAATATCCACAAATTCAATTTAAGTCCATTGTCTAACCAAAGCTGTCCCTTATTCCCCTAAGTGATGACAGAAAATATATAAAACTAAAATTAAGTACTCTTATTCATCCAAACTTATAGCTTAATGGAGTGAAAGGAAGAGAAACACATCTTATCAATGGCTATGTGTCATTACTCTCAAATAAAAACACAGCGATTTATTTATTGTCCTGATAATAGACTACACTCAAAATGGAACTAATACTGCAACTCAGCTCATTGGACCTGTGGCTCAGAAGATATTATGCTCAGTTATGGATCAATATGCTGCAATCAATCCCTTGGCACTATTCAATTAAGGCACAGAACTCTGACCAGCATTTATATCTCTAAATTAAAACACATCACAGGCTAACAAGAGCCGTACAAATTCAGCCACCTATGTAAGACATGGCTGAGCACATAATGACCCCAACACTAGTTTGTCTGCAATCCTCTCACCCCAAATGAGCAATTCACAACTATATAAAGAGCTTTGAGATTGTATAGAGATACAGCGATGCCAGGCCTCAAATTAGACTAACTGTGTGGAAGTTGGTTTAATCATGTACATTATAAATCATTCAGAGTTGCAAATAAAGACTTAATAAGATTCTCAAGAGAAACTCTGGATACTTTAACATGAAAAAAGAAGTTTTTCATTATATTAGCAAGTGTAGTACTAGTTGAAATAATATTAGATTGGTCAAAAATGAGAGCTTCATAAAAATAATGAAAATATAATGATCAATAGTATCTCCAGTGTGTTCATCCAATTTAGCCTTTCATTAAAAAAAAAACTTATTTGATTCAATATTGTGTGTACCCATTATGTTGAAGCTAGACTTAGTTAGTTTAGCTTCTTTATTACAAAGTCTTTGGATTTATAAATATACCATAATTTATTTATCCATTTTAAAATAAACAAATATTCAGCCATTTCCCCATTAGGACATTCAAAAAATAACAATATGTAAATGGCAGAAAGATTAACAGATGGAAAGGATCAGGGGATAGAGAAAGGGAAGGGAAGGAGTGGTACCAGAGTCTGAACTAGAATATGATATAGTCCATTAAATTAAATTAAATTATACATATATTTATAAATATATAAAATAAAATACATATATTCCAGAGTTTGACAATTTTTTTCTGGTATAAAAATTTCTTATTTATCAAAACAGAAACTCCTAAAAATTTTGACCTATTTGTGATATGCATGATAATAGAATTAGAGTCATTAACATAACAGTGTTAAAAGTATTTCATGTGAGGTGATATAGGTAGTCTTCTATAAAAATTTCTATTTCAAATCCTTAATTACATAATTTGAATTTCTATTACATAGCAAATTTTGGAGTAAAAATCTCTTACAGATGACTTACAAATCAGTTATATATTTACCATATAAAACAAGTTACTTTGAAATCTAACACAAAATAAATGCTGATATTTGAAAATTTTAATTGATTAAAAGCAATTCTGAAATTGTTTCTCACATACCCCTTAGGTACAATGCTCTCCTTTTTTATGCATTCAGTTCAATAATATTGAGTTTGTTGAAAAAATAAAAATAGAGTCTAAAATAAAAAAATACAGGAGCTTCTCACATCTGCAGCTTCATTTTCCAGAGTTTTAGGTACCTGAGAAAAACTGTGCTGTAAAAATATTAAATAAAAATTCCAGAAGTAAACAATTTGTAGGTTTTAAGTAAGTTTTATTATAGTACATAATTGTAACTATCTACTTTTATAATTAGTTATTGTTATAATTTTTCCCTGTGCCTAATTTATAAATTACACTTTATTGCAGCAATGTAAGCATAGGAAAAATATGGTATATAGGAATTGCTACTCTCTGTGGCTTCAGGCATTCATAGGGAGTCGTAGAATGCATCCTTTACAGGCAAGGGAAAGCAAAATAAATATTTTTCCTTCATTAATTCTCCTTCATATGCATAGTTTCCTCTTTTTTCAAATATCATGTATGCATTTTATCTCCATTCCATATGGAGCAACTGAATTACAATTGTCACTTTACCTAATTACATTAAATTGTTTTTTGTCATTTTGTCTGAAGTCTTAACAAACAAACTAAAGTACTTTTGTTAATGCCAAACTGGTTTTAACATCAGAATGATGCAAGCTTAACAATACAATTTGATTCATGATTACAGTCATTGGAGACAATGTCATAAAATTGAACTTTTTGTGCATCAGAGTTTTATTAGTTGGACAAGAGCAAATGTTCATCAGGTGTTATTTGCATTCAACTGATTGTATGAGTTGGCAATATACTTCAAGTTTTTAATATGGAATATAACATATGTCAGATGTCAACCCAACATAAATATATGGCACAATGAATAATCATAAAGTGACCATCAATGTGACCAGTTAAAGAACATTGCTATCAACTCAGGATTCCCTTCACAATCATGTTTCTGTAGTCCTTCCTTCAGGCTAATATTGTCTTGATTTTTATGGTAATCATTTTCATGATTTTCTATATAGCTTTGCCTCCTGCTTCTGCACCACAATAGAGCTTAGTTTGCCCTTTTTATACACTTTATATCAACAAAATCATACAAAATGTAATATTTTAGTGCACTTCTTTGATTCAATAGTTTCAAGACACATCCATTATGTTGAAGCCAGATTTAGTTTGTTTAGCTTCATTATTGCAAAGTGTTTGGTTTTATAAATATACCATGTTTTATTTATGCATTTTAAGATAAGCAAATATTCACTCATTTCCCTATTAAGACATTCAAAAAATAGCTATATGTAAACAGCAGAAAGATAACAGATGGAAGGAAGCAGGCGGTGAAGAAAGGGAAGAGGAAGGAGAGGTACTGGGGTCTGAACTAGAACATGATATATTCCATGCTTTTCTTAGTATGTCAAGATGGATTCTACTGTCTAGTGTAACTAAAAAGAACCAATAAAAAATTAAGAATAAAAAAAATTTAAAAAAGAACAGTGGTGCCTCAAGCATGTCTGTGCATGGGAACCGGAGGATTGACTCTATCTGGCAGTTCATTCAAGGTGAATTTATTTGTTTACCGGGCTGCATGTCTTCAACTTCGAAAGAAAATGGCATGGAGTATTCAAAATGGTTATAAAAATGCGTACATAGAGTAGTATTATATGAAAATTTCCATCTCTTCACAAAATTTCCATCATATGGAATTCTAAGACTTTCTAAATAATTATTAAAGATGTTACCAACTTTTTATATAATACTATCTTCTGAATTCTTTTATCTAATTAGAATTCCTTGTTCAAGAGTTTTAATAATTTTGGAAATGAGAGTTTTTTTTTCTTATTCTTAAGTTCTGTATATATTCTGGATAGTAATTGCTGAGCAATTATATCTATTGAGAGTTTTCACCCCTTTTGTGACCTGGAGTTACCTTAGACTTTATGATTTCTTTGAATAAAAAGCTCTTGATTTTGATGTAAGTAAATTACCAATTTCTTAACATGTTTTAAGAAACCTTTCCCTTACTTACAATATTGATTAAAACGTTGTAGATTTTTTTGTCTTTTCAATAGCCTTCACCCTTTCAAGGACAAGGTTTCATGAAATGAAACAAAGCATACATGCAATGAAACATACAAACATTTAGTATATAACTTTATTAACATTTGCCAAAGAGTTCTTCTATGGTACAACCACCCTGTTCAAGATATAGGACATACACAGCACACTAAAGATTTCTCTCATTCTCCTTCCCAATTATATTATTTTGACTTACAATGAGTTTTTGTTTGACATGTTTCCAAAATACCTATAAATAAAATAATGAATCATATACTTCCCTATGACTGCTCTTTTTTGCACAACACCATGTCTGAGAGATACATCCATTTTACCCCATGCATACATAAGATAATTTTCCTTTTCCTTGCTGTATAACCTTCTACTTTGCATTCCTTGAAAAATAGACAATGTGTTTACTTGTACTGAAATAGACATTTGAGTTGTTTCCACTTTAGGGCTATTGTGAATGAAGCTTCTGTGTGCCTTCTAATACATATTTTTGATGTATATATGCATTTATTTTTGTGGTATAAACCTAGAAATAAAATCACTAAGCCTTAGGATACGTTTATTTTCAGATGGAGAAAATACTGCAAAAGTGTTTTCCACATGTATTTTACCTTATTTGTCATGCTAAAGATTTACTGGTCTTCTTGATTTTGTGGGCTGTTGATTTAATTTGTTCTGGAAAATTCCCTGCTTTTTTATCTTCAAACATTGCTTTTGAACAATTTCTTCTATCTCCTTCTTCAGAAACTCGAATGATATGGACTTCAGAATCTCTCACTATATATTTGCTGCCTTTTTTTTTTTATCCTTTTTTCCTCTAATTTGAGTCTGCTTATCTGTCAATGCCGTATTTTCAGCTCTTCTTCAGATCTATTATCCAGTTGGCTGGTTCTTTCTCCAGGGCTGTCTAACTTGCTCATAGGTATAAAATCTGCTTTCAAAACTATTTAGCAGTATCTTCTTTTTGCTGATACTGTGGGTTACATTACAGATACATTTTTAAAGAATTTTTATTTGCTTCTTATTAAAATCAACTATGTCACATTTTAAAGATTGTCATTCCCTCTAAAATTTCTTATGCTTTTAAAAATCTTCATGAGTATGGTAAAAATACTATGTATATTTGTGTGTGTGTTTAATTCATAGTTAATAAATCTAAAATAAGATTGTTAGTCTATGTCTGCATTATCTAAAGCTTTGCTACCCTAGTCCTTACTCTGCTTAACTATTTTTGATTATCTGTTGTATGTTGCATTTGGGTTGTTTCCACTTTATGGTGTTCAGTTCACTTTAGAACTAACGCCTTAACTAACACTATGAATCATAAAATTAAAGTTTGAAAATGAAAAAAGCTCTGTGCGAATTTTATGCCTCACAGAAAGCATTTTTGAGTTCTAGGCTTGAGTTCTGTGGTTTTATGTTCTTTTAACATTTGACACAATTTGTTCATTATCTTGAAAACTTTGTATATTTTAAAGAGCTTTATATATATATATTGTTCATTTCTTAAATTGTCTTCCACGAGAGAATTGAGAGAATTATTCTACATTATTTCACCAGGAGAAATAAATTTTGACTAATAATTTTCACCATGACAGAAAAGAATAATCTATATTTGATTATTGAGATAATGCAAATCCTTTGGTTTTCTTCTATTTTTACAAGCGATTGCTTTCTACAATATTCATGTTGTTCATAAACCACAACTTTGGATTTAAAGTATTTGTAATATAAAAAAAGAAATGGTACTGTTTGACAAAAGTTTACCTCTAAAAGTTTAGTACATTAGAGATTCTCAGCATGAAAAAAAGCAATATAACTCAAAATGTCAGTGAATTCTTTCCATAAAAATATTATTAAATTATATTTATTAATTTATTAAAGATTTTATTTCCATATTAGAAAAAAATCTCCAAATATAAAGAAAACAAAGATTTTCAAAGAAATCACTGTTCCAGAAGAAACCTCAGTCTCATTTGTCTCATTTTTGTTTCTTTATTACTCTGTTTCCTTTGTATCATTTCACATTCATTTAATTTCTTTCATTTCCCATTTTCTTAAACATGTGATATTTCCCTCTTTCTTCTTCATTCCTCTTTAGTCTATATGCTCCTACATATTTATCATTTTTTATGTCATTATTGGTTTTTTCATGTACTCATTTATTCTAGTAATTAATTATTAAATAATTTATGTGGCAATAATTGTTTACAAATTTATAAATAAGCATTTATTAATTAATAGTTTCCCTGAGAGATCTCTTCCAGTAAATTTATTCTCCTTGAGAGTATGAATATTTGTAAATAATGCCAGACACCTCACATATCCAAAAGTTAAAAAAAAAAATTGACTACACTGATTAGTTTAGCCATTTTAATTCAACCCTTAAATATTTGAGGGAATCCAGAATAATATATGATTTATACCTGATCACTTGTTTGATACTGAACATGGAAAATATAAAGCCTAAAATTCATAAAATTAACATAGTATAAAACCACATAATTTTAAATGCTAACTCTTAAAAGTTTTGGATATAGTCAGTGTCTCTTCCTCATATTCTTATATTGTGAATTATATCTAATTATTATTTTAATCTTTAAGCCATGCTAATCACCCAACTGTTACAAAATAGAAATGGTGTTAAGTTCACTTTAGAACTAACGCCTTAACTAACACTATGAATCATAAAATTAAAGTTTGAAAATAAAAAAAGCTCTGTTCAAAGTGAGATGTATTAATAATAAAACCATATGTACAACATAGTTTCATGTTTTTCTGTAATATAACCTTTAGCAGACAAAATTAGTGTATTAGTCTATTAATTTAGAGTATATTAGGAAATAGAAATAAACACATAGTATAACATGCTTTTCTGATTTGAAAAGAGAATACAATGTAATTGATGGCTACTTATAGTAAATATAATCTTTATCTGGTTTCCACTCTATTCATTGACACACACTTATTATTATCTCACCTATCATAATCACTACCAAAGGAAATATAAATGATTTATCTGGCTGACCCTAAATCAAAGAGTCTTCATGGTCTAAATGGCCCATTAGTATAAGAACTAGCTATCAAACAACAGTAAGACTCTATCTCATTGATTCTAGAAATAAATCTAAGATGCATAAGTTATAATCAAATATGAATAAACTCAGCATTAAATATGATACATCATTTTTAAAACCTTTCCACATTTTTTAATGCTATATGGATTTCATGGGGGAAATAATGTTTTCTTTACCAAAACACTTGTTGAAATAAAACTATGATATATACAAATATCTAAAATTCAACTCAAATATATATGTCTGTTGGGAATAGAAAAATTTCTAAGAAATTACTTGAATACAAAGATTTAGTTCATGGAAAGCATCATGTTAAATGAAATAAAACAGAATCAGAAAGACAAACATCATACTTTTTCTCACATGTGGAAGCTAGAGGGAATAAAAAAGAGACATCATTATGATAGAAGGAGCCCAGGGGAGGTAGGAGGGGTGGGTAAGGGAGTTATTGAAGAAGGAAATTTATCACATAATATTTATGTATGTGTCAATATACCACAATAAAGCTCACCATTCTATATAATTAATATGCACCAATAAAAAATACACATAATATACATTTGATCTCCAAGATTTATCATTTAATGAAAAAAAATCATGGTATGGAAGACTGTCTGCACTTTCCTCCATTGATGTAAAGGCAATAAGCAAACAACAAGCTCCTCTCCTGATGGGTATAGCTTATGTTAAGGTTGAAAATTTAAGAAAGACTTCACAAAAACTACACTAGTTGTTATATTTCAGGAGAAGTGGTCTGGTGTTCTTCAGGTAGGAGGAAGAACTATATGATTAATATCACATGTCATCAAATTTGAAAAAAACCTAAGAATTATTTTTTATTTAATTAAAAATGTTCACATCAATAGAAAATATGAAAAGTAAATATTTGTAAGACTTCTGTGCAACCAGGAGATTCAGGGGATGGAGTAATCCAGCTGTGTGCTGAAGCAAATAATTAACTAATTAATTAATTGCTAAATTAAATTATACTACATACCATTGGGTACTAAAAAGAGTTTGAAGGTATGTAAATCATGGGATTGGTAGAAGAACAATATAAACTTTGTACAAAGGAATTGTACTCAAGATTTGAGCCGTCTATTGAAGGCTAAATGTCAAGGATGAAATCCTTTGACCCCTTGTTTGTTTCTAAGAGTCATTGATAGTATGAAAAACAAAACTTCTTTAGATGCTAAGAATGTCATGGAAAGCCACTCTCTAATGTGATTATAGCTAGAATTTTCTGAAATTGAAAAAAAAATCTGGACCGAAATATTAAAAATTTATGAAACTACAGAATCTCAAAGTTAAGAAGAATGAAGGTTGTCAGAATAAAAACCAGGGTGTTTCCAAATGTACACCAATCAGAATTAAAGCAATATTTTTTTCCATAAAAGACATGAATAAAAAATAATAACACTTTCAAAGAACAATTTTCAAAAACTGTCAATCAAGAATTCTAAGCCATGTGCTGGAGTTGTAGCTCAGTGGTAGAGCACTTGCTTAGCATGTGTGAGGTGCTGGATTTCATTCTCAGCACCATATAAAAGTAAATAAATAAAATGAAGGTATTGTGTCCATCTACAACTGATAAAATATTTTAAAAAAGAATTCTAAGCCCAGCTAAAATATAATTTAAGCATGCAAGAAAAATAAAGGTTATATTCTAAAACAATTAAAAATACCGATAGAAAAATTGAGATTCAAGTTGAAGTAAGCAAAAACTAGGTAAATTATTTTAGCTATAGAATTATTCAAAATAATTCTATTTTTTTGCATCTCTCAACTAATGAGAAAAAGAAGACAAAAATATCATTTGAAAACATAAAATAATTTTTCAGGAAGTTTAAGCTATAGTAAAGTTCATAAACTGTTCAGAAAGGGGCTAACAGGTTAACTAATTTTTATATAAACCTGCATATATATGTATAAAATATGCATTGAAAATTTCATCACAGGCATTTAATTTAAAAAAGTGTACAATGAATAAGGTTTTAACCGATAGAAAGAAAATAAAGTTGTCTAAAGAAAACCTTATCAATATAATAAAAATTTGAAAAGGATAAAGAAAATGAAGCAAAGTAAATAGGTTGTAAATAGAACACAGAGATTAAGAAAATGTAAAAAGAACAACAAAGGTATAAGTTATGACATAAATTAAATACATTAATCAAATATAGCCTGTTATTTTTAAAAACATCATAAATTCCAAGTGCATAATGAAACATTCTGATCTGCTGGGTACATAATAGTATGGAGAGTTTGTGGATATAAGAATGGAGACTACATAGCAAGGAAAAGAATGGATCATACCTATTTATCTATGTTTTTCATCAATACAGACACTTCTCCAAATACTATTTCACAAAATAATAAGTTGGAAATTGATATACTATGATATGAAATATACAAATTTAAAATGCAGACATCATTTAGTATTTATGCAAATAACAAAAATATCTTGAAATCACACACACTAAATGTTTAATATTGATTGTGTTTAGGGAGACAGAACTCTAGAAAGGACCTAAGACTGCATTTGAAAGAGTCATTATTCCAGTAGAGAAATCACTCATATATAATATTTTATGTCCCCTAAACAAAAAAGCACATGAACCACATACGATAAGATAGAAGTAGATTCTACTTCATGTGCAAAAGGGTATTTATTATATTTGTATGTGTGTCTATACAAATCTGGTTGAAAATCCTTATTCTTCCAACCTTAAGCCAGATTTTTATTCCCAAGTTTTATTATTTTAAATCTAACAATGAAAATAAATAAGGATAGTAACAATTGTAGTAAATAATAAAGGTAATAACTCTGATAAACCCTAAATTGGGCCTCTTTTTAAGCTTATCAAAGTGGATGAGGGATATTTTCTGAAACACTTACCCAGAGGAAGTTATTTTCTAGTTAGTTTAGTTTCCATTTCAAACTTATAAAAAAGTGTTTAATATTTTATCATTGCTCTCTTTTAGGTTTCATGTTGCCCTAGTATGGCCTCACTCCCATCAAGAAGGATATTTCTTGCTTTCTTCAATTATCTCCAATGAACCATTTCAAAAAAAAAAGAAAAACAGGCTTGCTAAAATTGCCAAAATCTAATAGCCTATTTATAGAAAAATACTGGCCTTCTTTGCATTATTAAAAGTCCTAGTTACAAAAAGGCAAGAGTTCTGATGTGTGTGTGTGTGTGTGCCCGCGCGTGCATGTGCATGTATGTTGTAAGCAATACTGAATAATAAATTATAGTAGTTTGAGTAACTAATATTTTAGGCCTATAAAATGATTAATTTAGATAAATACTTAATTTAGACAATGGATCACATGAATATGTTAACTTTTTTTGATAATTATTATAGTTAATTGCTTCAAGTAAGATATTTGATTTATTTTTCATAGTGAAAATGTGCATCAAAATAATAGGTCTTTTTTTAAAAACTTGGATCAAAAGGAAAGTTAATCAGTTACCAAGCACAGAATTTTAGTAAACTAAATTATTTTTTACATGGACTAGACATAGCAAGATAATTAACGGCTAAAAACATTTTAAAGTCATATTATTATATCTAAACCTCTTCCTACAAATACATATTTTTAACACCCTAGATAAACATTACAGTTAGTCTTTTCCTCCTCTAACAAATTTGCTTACTGCTAAAAATATATAATCTAAATCAGGTACTAATTTAGAACCTAATGAAATTTAGTATGTAGTATAAAATAAAAAACAAATACATTCATATGTTCTGCTTTCATTTTCTACCTGAGGGAGTTAATGAAAGAAGATGCATGTAATCTGTGATCAACTGAACAATTATTGGTAGTGCTGTGCTGGTCTAGCTTCTCATTTAGCCACCTTATAACATGTCATTTCACTACACTTGGCTATGTACACATGCAGAAAAATGATAAAGTAAAACAAAATTGTTTTAAAGATTCTCCTCATTTTATAATCCAGATGTCATAGCTGCAATACCTATGGTATTTTCAAAATGACTTTTTATCACTATATATATATAATTTATATATATATTTAAGTTGAGTGACAAAAATTAGCATATATATATATATATTTAAGTTGAGTGACAAAAATTAGCATAGATTTAAGTAAATTCTAATTAATATAAAGCACAAGGCAATTGAATTTATTTTAAATTAAAATTAGAACAATTTTTATTTTAATACATTTTAAAAATAAGAAAACTAGACTTAGAATTTTCTCCTTTGATTAATATTGTGTAGACTGATTTTTACTTCAATATTTCACATATGATGTTTTTCTAAGACTATAAAATATTACTCAAATTGATTGAATGTACCATTATATATATATATATACACTATATATTATTATATATATCATATATATTATTTTAAAATAATGGGAATATTTAAGACATCAATTAATAAAAGCATCATCACTGATAGCTCAGAAATTGGAGTTTGTAAATTTCAAAATAATCCGATTGGCAGAAATCCCACTAAAGGAGGAAATCACAAAAAATGTAACCTAATATCTGTGTACAATTTTCCAAAGGTATCTGTTCACTCCAGCTAGTTTGGATCTGGAATGTTCCCAAAAGCACATATGTTGAAAATTTACTTGGTCCCCAGATTGGTACTTTTGGGAAACCATGGAAATATTAAGAGGTGGGGCCTTGTGAGAGGTCCTCAAAGGAACTATGGGACCTTGGCCTCTTCCTCATTCTCTTTTCTGCTTCCAAGCTATATGGTTAGCATTTGTCTCTGCCACTTGCTTCTTGCCATTTTCATCCAGCATGATCCCCAGAGACCCAAAGCAAAGGTTCCAGCCCAATCTTAGACTGGAACCTCCAAACATTAAATTTGAGCCAAAATAAACCTTTTCTTTTATAAGCAAGTTACCTTAGCTATTTCACTAGAGTAAAGTGAAGCAGATCAATATAGTTCCTAACATGTACATGCTCAGAAAGATACTATAACAATTTATACAGAAAGCAGCCACTGGGAAACCAAAGAGCTGCTCAGAGATTTCAGAAGTTCAGCACTAGAGGAGGCAGAGGCTGCAGGTCAAGACTTGGCATAGTAAGGAATATTGGCAAAGACTTCCAGATTGTAGTTAGTACCTCAGAGGAATAAAGCTTAGGGGTAAGAACTATGAAGCAGAAGTAATGCCAAAGCTGAAAAAATTCAGCCTAAAGAAACAAAAATTACATCCTAAAACTAATCCTCAGTGGGACCAAGAGAATCAAGTTTTGTTCAATTTGCCCTTTAGAAAAATATTTAATTCCCTTGGAGAAAGACAACATCATCCAGTGATTCTATGATTTTTTTAATACACATTATCTGGCATTAAATAGAAAATTACAAGGTATGTTTTAGCAAAACAAATGACCAAAATACAAAAAAAGTAGTTAGATTAATTAGATAACACAGTTATTAGATAATAACCTTAAAATAAATATGACTAATTTACTGATAAGAATAGAGAAAAGTGGAGAATATTTGAATAAACTTCAAATCCTTACAACATTCTAGGAATTAAAAATGCAATGACTAGCTACTCTGATTTCAGCTGCAACATGTTAAGGACTTGGAAGTTGTCACTCCAGTCCTTATAACAATAACAAAAAGTAGAACAAAAGAAAATCAATGGCTTTTATTGAACTCATCAGAGAACTGAGATTACAGGGCAAATTATCATTCGAAAATCTAGAGAGACAATCAAATCAAGAGTCATAGCCAAGAACTACTTCCTTTGAGTAGGAGCCTCATGAACCATAAAAGTTGAGAAATACTTAAATGGACATTTTAAGGCTGAAGTCTTAAGAGCAGAACCACACCTTTCAAACCTCTTATGTTTTTTAGGTGAATATCATAATGAAAATTAGCCTTCAGACACAGGGTAAATAATTGGAATACAACAACATGATTGGGATCATGGAACCAATAAAGGACATTTAATTAAAAAAAAACAAAGATATCTTAATGAGATACGGATTATAATTGATAATAATGTTTCAATATTGGTTCATTAATCGTAACAAACATATTATGCTTGTATTAGGCATAACAATTAAAAATTGAATATGGAATAAATGTGAACTCTCAGTTCTATATTCCAAATTTTTCTGTAAAATTGACACTGTTCTGAAACAAAACTTTTAAAAAAATCAATAGCTGAAATAGGTGAGTTCAACGATGTATTAAACATACCAGAATTTCAATAGAAAAGTGAATTAATGAGTTCGAATTTAGGAACAAATAAAACATGGAGATTGAAGCACAGATTGGAAACAGATGGAAAATAGAAGGCAAAAAGTACAAGAGGCAGGAAAAACTTGAAAAGCTTATCTTTCCAAAGGAAAGGAGGGGCAAGGAATATATTTGAGGTAATACCTGAGAATTTTCCAAAAATGACAAAAGCATTAAATCACAAATTGAAGAAATTTTATGAATCCTACAGAGGATTAAAATAATTTTCAGAAATTTCCAGAGGGCTAAATTCAAGTCTCTGTGAAAATATAAGAGGGCAAGTTAACTTGGAGTCCTGAATCAGAGCAGTTTCTCCATGGAAAATGTGAAGCATTATAGCGTTGTAGATGGGTAGGAAAGATAGATAGAGAAAGAAGTATTTAAAGTAAATACAGTAGGAAATATAAAATCCAGAAGTTTAAAGCAACATGGCCAATAAATATTTCATTTTGGAGCAGAATTCTGAAAAATTCTTTTTTTTTTTTTTTTTTAAAGAGAGAGTGAGAGAGGGGAGAGAGAGAGAGAGAATTTTTTTAATATTTATTTATTTATTTATTTAGTTCTCGGCGGACACAACATCTTTGTTGGTATGTGGTGCTGAGGATCGAACCCGGGCCGCACGCATGCCAGGCGAGCTCGCTACCGCTTGAGCCACATCCCCAGCCCCTGAAAAATTCTTGACATTGAGTTAGGACCAAGACTGGAGAAAGAAAATGTGTGATAAAATTTGTTCATTAAGGGACTTCTGGGAAGTTAGGGAACTTCAGAGGTACTGTGCACCACTTTTAAAGGAAACACAAAGGCATTTAAAATTACCACACTAATGTCAGCCAGGTAGATTAACTCCACCCTAACCTCAAGCATTCTAGAATCCAGCCTCCACCTCCTCTTCTAGCAATGAATATTGACTATGGACTTCTCGCTTCCAAATAAAAGAATTTTAAATTATTGACAAAATGAAGCCTGAGCACTATTATTTGTACCAGGGAAAAAGAAATAAAGCCCCATATCCAGAACACTAGCACTGAAACCCACATCCCAGTAGCCCATTTCCACATTTCTATAAAATCTGGAAACAAACTGTCATAAAATGATATGATAGGCACAGACAGGACAAAGCCTTTCAAAAAAAAATATTAGTGATGTGGAACCACGGTTGATTAACAGCAGGACTTGGAAAGCTCAGTCTTTATATCTTGGGACTCTTGGATGTCTGGTTTTTGACTCTTGGCAAGATAAGAGCAGTGGGATTTATGATGTGATGTTCCAGGTCTGACAGTTCCCTGGTGACCTAAAGGATCTGTTTCTTTACAGCTGGTTTGCAACTGGCCCAACCCATGTGACAGGTGTGGCTTGATTGTAAGGAATACAGACAGCTCTTTTGAGGAGCACTCCTTAACCCAAGATTTCTGCATAGATCATGACAGTTCAAGCCAGGAATTCACCATGGTCTGTGCATGTATACCACATGGGGTGTGCTGTGGGATTTCTCTAATTTATGATACCTACATCACTTTCTCTCTCACTGTCCATTTTGGATTTGGAGAGAATGTATATATATATGTATATATATATACATATATATATACACACACACACATATAACATAATTGACAGTCAAGTAAATCATGTAGGATTTTAAAGATTTTTAGCAAAGTTAGAATATTAGTATTTGTAAATCTTAATATAGTGGTAATAATTAATAATAACAATGAGAGAAACATCAATAGATCATTTGTATTTGTGTAAACTTATTTTTTTTACTTCTAATTATACATGACAGTAGAATGGATTTTAACAATCACACGTAAATGGAATATAACTTCTCATTATTCTGGTTGTACATGTTATAGATGTGCACAGGTTGTGTAATCACTTATGAACATAGGGTTAATAATGTCCAAATAATTCTACTATCATTCCTACATACATACTTTCTCCCCTCCCTTCACTTCCCTCTGCCTAGTCCAAAGTTACCTCTACTCTTCCGGCTCCCCATTTTGAATTAGCATGAGCATATCAGAGAAAACATTCAGCCTTTGATTCTTCGGGATTGGCTTATTTCACATAGCATGATATTCTCCAGCTCCATTGATTTATAGGTAAATGATATAATTTTACTTTTATTTAAGGCTGAGTAATAGATCATTGTGTAAATATACACCACAATTTCTTTATCCATTCACCTGTTGAAGGGCATCTAGGCTGGTTCCATAGTTTATTTATTGTGAGTGGAACCACTATAAACATTGATGTGACTCATCACTGTAGCATGCTGATTTTAAGTCACTTGGGTATAAACTGAGGAGTGGGTTAGCTGAATCAAATGGCGATTCCATTTCAAATTTTCTGAGGAATGCTTTCCAGAGTAGTACACCAATTTGCATTCCTACCAGCAATGTATAAGTGTACCTTTTCCCCACATCCTTGCTAACATTTTTTGTTGCTTGTATTCTTGATAATTGCTATTCTGACTGGAGTGAGATGGAATCTCAGTGTAGGTTTAATTTGCATTTCTGTGTTGCTACAGATGTTGAACATTTTTTCATTTATTTGTTGAGCATTTTTATTTCTTCTGTGAAATGTCTGTTCAGTTCCTTGGCCCCTTTATTGATTAGGTTATTTGTTTTTTGTTTGTTTGTTTTTTGGTGTTATGTTGTTTAGTTCTTTACATATCCTGGAGACTAATGCTCTGTCTGAGGTGCAAGTGGTAAAGATTTTCTCCCATTCTGTAGGCTGTCTGTTCATGTTCTTGGTTGTTTACTTCACTGTAATAAAGCTTTATAGTTTGATTACATCCCATTTATTTTACTTGATTTTACTTCTTGCACTTAGGAATCTTGTTAAGGAAGTCAGATCCTAAGCCGACATGATGGAGATTTGTGTCTAATTTTTCTTCTATTAGGCACAGAGTTTCTGGTCTATTGCCTAGGTTCTTGATCCATTTTGAGTTGATTTTTGTGCAGGGTGAGAGATAGTGGTTTAATTTCATAATACCACCTATGGATTTCCAGTTTTCCCACCACCATTTTTTGAAGAGGCTACCTTTTCGAAAATATATTTTTGACACCTTTGTCTAGTATGAGATAACTGTATATGTGTGGGTTTGTTGCTGTGTCTTCTATTTTATTCTTTTGGTCTTCATGTCTGTTTTTGTGCCATTACCATGCTGTTTTTTTTACTAAAGTTCTGTAGTATTATTTAATATCTGGTGTTAAACCTCGTGCTTCATTTTTTTGCTAAGTATTGCTGTAGCTAATATGGGTCTCTTAATTTTTAACTAAATATCATGTGTTTTTTTCTCTATTTCTATGAAGAATGTCATTGGGATTTTAGGAATTGCATTAAATCTGTATAATGCTTTTCCAAGTATGGTCATTTTTACAATGTTAATTCTGTCTATCCAAGAGTATGGGAGATCTTTCCATTTTCTAAGGTTTTCTTCAATTTCTTTCTTTAGTATCCTGTAGTTTTCATTCCTCTTTTGTCAGATTGATTCCTAAATATTTTATCTTAATTTTGAGGCTATTGTGAATGGGGTAGTTTTCCTAATTTCTCTCTCATTGGATTCATCATTGATGTATAGAAACGTGTTTCTTTTACGGGTGTTAGTTTTTATATCATGCTGCTTTGCTGACTTCATTTATTATTTCTAGAAGTCTTTTGGTGGAATTTGTTGGATCTTCTAAATATACAATCATGTAATCAGCAAACAGTGATAGTTTGAGTTTTTCTTTTCCTATTTGTATCCCTTTAATTTCTTTCTTCTAATTACTGTGGCTAGAGTTTCAAGGATGATGTTGAATAAGTGATGAAGAAGGGCATCCTTGTCTTGTCCCAGTTTTAAAGAGAATGCTTTCAATTTTCCTCCACTTAGATAGATTTTGGCCTTGGGTTTAATATAGGTAGCTTTTACGATTTTGAGGGACATTCCTACTATCACTACATTTTCTTGTGTTTTGAACTTGAAGGGGTGCTACATTGTATCAAATAATTTCTTTGCATCTATTGAGATGATTGATGTGATGAATTATGCTTATTGATTTCCATGTTGATCAATTTTGCATCCCTGGAATGAACACCCATTGATTGTGGTGCATTATATTTTTAATGCTTTTTATGTGATTTTCCAGAATTTTGAG
This sequence comes from Ictidomys tridecemlineatus, assembly GCF_052094955.1. NCBI lineage: Eukaryota > Metazoa > Chordata > Mammalia > Rodentia > Sciuridae > Ictidomys > Ictidomys tridecemlineatus. Next base: position 41,620,448 of record NC_135482.1, on the reverse strand, counting down.
GATTTTTCCATCTATATTCATCAGGAATATTGGTCTGAAGTTTTCTTTCCTTGGTATTTTTTGTCTGGTTTTGGTATTAGGGTATTACTAGCTTCATAGAATGCATTTGAAAGAGTTTCTTCCTTTTATATTTCATAAAATAATTTGAGAAGTATAAGTGTTAATTCTTCTTTGAAGGTCTTGAACTCAACAAAGAATCCATCCGGTCCTGGGCTTTTCTTATTTGGTAGGCTTTTGATGTTGTCTTCTGTTTTTTTTTTTTTTTTTTTTTTTTGCTTGAAATTAATCTGTTTAAATTGTGTATGTCCTCCTGATTGAGTTTAAATGGGTCATATGTACCTAAAATTTTGTTGGTGTTTTCAAGATTTTCTATTGTTTGTGATTATCTTCTGTATTTAAGTAGTGTCTGTGTGATATTTTCTTTTTTATTATGAATTTTAGTAATTTGAGTTTTCTCTCTTTCTCTTCATTACTGTGGCTCAGGGTTTAACAATTTATTTTTTCAAAGAACCAACTTTTGTCAATTTTTATAATTGTTTTTGTTTTGTTTTGTTTCATACTATTTACATTGATTTCAGCTCTGATTTTAACTATTTCCTATCTTTTTTTCTGATTTTGGTATTGATTTGTTCCTTTTTTTTCTTCCTAGGTGTTTGAGATGAAATATTAAGTCATTTATTCACTGACTTTCTAGCCTTTTAATGAATAAGCTTGATACAATGAACTTTCCTCTTAGCACTGCCTTCATAGTGTCCCAGATATTTTGATGTATTGTATTACTATTCTCATTAACTCTAAGTATTTTTTTATTTCACTCTTGATTTCTTCTGCTATCCATTCATCACTCAGTAGTGTATTATTTAGTCTACATTATATTTTATAAATGATTTCTAATTTCATTCCATTATGATCTGACAGAATGCAGGGTATATTTCTTTTTTTTTTTGTATTTTCTAAGAGTTGTTTTGTGGCATAAAATTATTGTCTATTTTAGAGAAGGATCCATGTGTTGCTGAGAAGAAAATGTGTTCACTCATTGATGGATAAAATATTCTATATATGTCAGTTAAGTCTAAATTATTGATTGTATTATTTACTTCTATAATTTCTTTGTTTAGTTTTCATTTGGAGGATTTATCCACTAGCGAGAGAGAAATGTTAAAGTCATCCAGTATTATTGTGTTGTGGTCTATTTGATTCTTGAAATTGAGTACGTAGACACTCCATTGTTTGGTGCATAAATATTTATGATTGCTGTGTCTTGTTGATGTACAATTCCCTTAAGCAGTATGAAATGTCCTTCTTTTTCTCTTTTAATTAACTTTGACTTGAAGTCCACTTTATCTCATATGAAGATAGAAATCCCTGCTTCTTTATACGATTTCTGTGAGTGATACGTTTTTCTCCATCCTTTCACTTTTATTCTTGGATGTCTATGCCTATGAGGTGAGTCTCTTGGAGACAGCATATTGTTGGGTCTTGTTTTTCAATTCAGTCTACCAGTCTATGTTTCTGATTGATGAGTTTAGGCCATTAATGTTCAAGATTATTATTGAGATATGATTTATATTCCTGTTTTTTTGTTTATTTCTAATTTCTTTTATTTCAATTCATTTCTCTTTGACTGACTATTCCTTTAGGGTAGTTCCTCCCTTGACTGGTTTTCACATTTTTTTAAAATTTCATCTCTATGGAATATTTTCTTGAGAATATTCAGTAGTGTAGATTTTGTAGTTGCAGATTCTTTTAACTTGTTTTTTTTTTTAATCATAGAAGCTTTTTATTTCATCTTCAAACCTGAACCTTAATTTTGCTGGATATAAAATTCTTTGTTGGTTTCCATTTTCTTTCAGTGCTTTATATATGTTATTCTAGGATTTCCTAGCTTTGAGTGTCTGGGCTAAGAAATCAAATCTGAGATTTTTCCTCTCACAGCCTTTAAAATTCTATCTGTATTCTTTATGCTAGGTATTTTTGTTATAACCTGCCTTCATGTAGTTCTGTTATAATCTTGTATATTTGGTGTCCTGTTAGCCTCTTCTATTTGATATTCCATTTTATTCTTTATATTTGAAAAATATTTTGATATTATTTAATTTAACAGATTGTGCATTCCTTTGGTTTGCATCTCTTTGCCTTCATCTATTGTGATAAATCTTAAATTTGGTCTTTTAATATTATCCCATAATTCTTGGAATTTCTATTTATAGTTTCTTAACATTTCCTCTCCATGGTCAAATCTATTTTCAGGATTATATATTTTGTCTTTATTGTGTGAGTTTCTGTTTTCCAAGTGGTCTACTCTGTTGGTGATCTTTCTATTGAATTTTTAATTTTGCTTATTGTTTCCTTCATTTTAAGGATTTCTGCTTTGTTTTTTTCAGAATCTCTGTCTCTTTATTGAAGTGACCTTCAATTCTTGTACTTTTTTCTCTGATTTCATTACTTATACTGTCCTTTACTTTGAAGAACAGTTTGACTTTGTACACGCTAAACTCCTTCTCTGACATTTCTTCCACTGTGGTGTCAGTGAATTCTGTTATTAAAGTATCTCGGTTTATTTGGCGTGACTTGTTCCCTTGCTTTTTCACGTTGTCTGAGTGTCTACCCAGCTAACAGTGTAGATGTGAGGAAGTAGAGTTTCTACCCTGTGAACTCCTTGAAGGCATTCAGTACCTCACTGTTTAAGGGTAGACAAATAATGACAAGAACTAATGCAAGTAATATGTGGCAAAAGGATTTACAATTTCAAATGGTGAACAAAGAGATAATGGAAGTGATATAGGATGTGATGAGGAAGAGGAGAAAAAACAGAAGTAAAAAATTAAAGGAAAAGTGAAAGAGAATGTAGAGATTGGCTGTTAGTGAAAGAAAAGAGAGAATCAAAGGAAACAGGATATATATGCATTTTTGTTATAATGTGCCTTGATGGAGTTCTGTTATAATTTTGTACATTTGGTGTCCTATCAGCCTCTTCTATTTGATATTCCATTCAATTTGAGATATGTAATATGTTATATACAGATTTAAATTTTTAAATATACATACAAATAAAATAATGCAAAAAATATACTAATCAAATATTTTAGTTCACAAAAAAAGCTAATCCATGAAAAATAACGGACTTAAAATATGCTAGAAAAGAGGAAAAAAATAAATATGAAAATGTATGAATGTTCATGTACCATCAAGGTCACAATTAAACAGAGACAAAGAAAGAAAAAAAAATCTTGATGAAAAGTTAAAAAATTCTTTCTGTTGGAGTTCAGAATACTCTCAGCTTCTCTTCTCAGCAGTTTTAGTTGGGGTCTTCTGGAGTGTATGCTCCACTCTCTGAATTGCTAAAGTGAGAGAGGTAATCCCATAGGTTGAGTTCCTGGAGGCAGGGTTTAGGCTTAGGCAGGTTCCAGGCTATCTTGTCTGGAGATTTGAAATCCGCACTTCCCGCAGCCAATACTTGCTGGTCTATGCTGAAAGAATTTAACCCCAGGGATCTCCTCTGGGATTCCCTCCAAAGATGGGGGAGCCAATTCTTCGTCCCCTATGTCATCTGCAGAGCCCTCATTTTCTGTTCTCAGGGTCAGTCTCCAAACAAGGTCTCCCATTCTTGCCCTTCAGAGTTCCCAACCAATAGTTTCTCCCATAGTTGGTCATGCAAATAGTCAGACTAGAGGGGGAGGGATAGAGCTGGATGGGTTTTCGCAACTAGTTGTACCCTGTGTAAACCTCTTTCCACATTTGATTTTCTCCTGGTCACTTAAGAACACTCTATGCATGCAGTGTGTGCGTTTCTGGGCCTGTATTTGGGGCCAAAGTTTTCCAGGAACTGGCTTCCTCAGCTGCTAGCCCCCACACAGAAACTGCAAAATGGTCCCTTCCTTTGTCCTCCACAAGCCACATGAAGAGATGGCGATTTCTTTCCCTGCACATGGATATTGTTCAGCTTGTCTTTCAAGTTTGCTTGGCAATGTCCTTGATTTCTAAATGCTCCACAACCAGATATACCTCTGGCCTCCCCCTAAATGAGGGTTCCTCTTATTCCCTTATCCCTCTAGTATGCTCATGGAGGGACTGCTCTGCCTGGTACTTCTGGCATGGCTGTGACAGTGGCTATATCACTGAGGATTTTTTTTTCCTTATTTTATTATCCAACCTCTGGAGTCCCTGGTTTGCTTTGAATGTACAGTTTTAAATTCCACTAAAGACCCCCATCTTCTGAAGAAGCTGCCTGTCTGCTTTCTTGGTTTCACACCAGGGAGCAGCCAGGAATGCACCCTCCTCTATTCAGCCATCTTGGTGTACATCCAGACACTTCTGAATAGTGAATTAAATGACTAGGAAATCCAATGTAGTAGTTATCTCAAAAAGTTGGGCCAGGGTGAACAAATCTTAAAGTTTTAAAGATTTTTTAAAATTATAGAATCAGAAATCAAGATTAAAGAGTTTGTGTGTACACACACTTCAAACATGGGTGACTAAGCTAACAATCTAAAACCCCTACATTTCTTATTTTCAACTGCTTCATAAATTATGGTGGTGAAGACAAATGGCCCAGATCATCTAAATATTCTTCCTTGATCTTACATTTCCCTGCTTATACCAGAGGCTGATTACTTTTTGGAATCCATCATGTTGTCTTATTATGGAAACTATTTTTGGATATTTAGCTCCTGGACCATTTCCCCAATGCCTCTCAAAATCTATGAAATATATGTGTGTGTGTGTGTGTGTGTGTGTGTGTGTGTGTGTGTGTGTGTGTGTGTATGTGTGTGTGTGCTTAAAAGAAATCTTTATCTAGTTAAATTCTCCAGAGAGCATTGTTTTGTGTCCCTATAAGATTTTTGTCACCAGTGCAGGACTTTTATAAACTTTAGGATTCTACCTGAACTAGAAAAGTTGTTGTTTTGGGGATTCTACTTCAATCACATTATTTGTTATAGATGGGTGCCATATCAAAGTCTAATGTCATCACTGCAAGTAGCAACGTGTCCTGCTAATATAAAACAATACATGACCTATATACCAGATACAAAGACTAATAATATAAAATAGTCAAAATAATTTGTGTTTGAAATGTAAGGAGTCCAGGATGCAGATTATAATTCCTAGAACAATCAGCAAAATATAAGATAACCAAGTAAATTATAGTAGAATACTTAGTAATTAATTTAAAATAAAGAATTAAAAAAAAAGAGAAACTAAAAAGCAAAAGAAGAAATAGCAAAAAATAAAATGGCAGTCCCAAATTCAAACATATAGTTAATTTTATTAACATAAATGACCTAAGCTATAGACAAACAGACATTTTCATAGTGGATTTAAAATATGACCCAAACATATGCTGTATACATGAACTTCTTTTTAAACATAATCATGAAATTAAAATCAAACGGTAGATAAAGATAAGCCATTCTAAAACTAAGTTAAAAAATATTGCTTATAGTTTGCAAATACCTTCTCCCACTCAACAGATTGTCTCTTCATTCTGTGTATCACTTCTTTTGCTGTACAGAATCTTTAAGTAATTTGGTTTGTCTATATTTGTGTGTGTGTGTGTCTGTATGTGTGCTCTGTGCTTTTGAATACTTATCTAAAATTCCTCACCCAGTCCAAAGTCCTGAAGTACTTCTCCTATGTTTTCAGTTTCAGATCTAACATTTTGGTCTTTATTCCTTTTAGACTTGATTTTGTATTTGGCCAGAGGTCGTGGTCTATTATTATTTTTTCTGCATGAGGCTAAGTAATTTTTATAGCAGCATTTATTGAAGAAGAGCCTGTCCTTTCCCAAATGTGTGTTCTTGGTCCTTCTGCTTAAAACCGGTTGGCTGTAGTTGTATGGATCTAGGTCTGGGGTTTCTGTTCTGTTTCATTGGCCTATGTCTCTTTTTATTCCAGTGCCATGCCTTTTTGTACAGCATTGCAGTATACTCTCAAGTGGTGTGGTTACTTTAGCTTTGTTCCTTTTCCTTAGAATTGCATTGGATGTTCAAGGTATTTTATGAGTTATATGAATTTTAGGATTGCCTTTTCTTTTTCTGTAAGAAATGGCTTTGGTATTTTGATACAAGTTACATTAAAGCTATAGATACTTTTGGTTAGTAAGACCATTTGGGCGATATTACTTTTTCCAGTCTATGACACAGGGTATATTACATTTATTTGTGTCCTCTTTAATTTCTTTCATTAACATGTCCTGATTTTTGATATAGAAACTTTCACTTCCTTAGAGAAGATCATTTCTAGATATCTTATTGTTTTCACTGCTGTTGTAAATGGATTTGATTTATTGATTTCTTTATCAGACAGTTTACTCTTAATATATAAAAATGGTACTGATTGTATATGTTGAGTTCATATCCTATAATTCTACTAAATTTTAAAATTGATCCAGATTATATTCTAGTAGAGTCTTTAAGTTTTTCTGTATGTAAAATTATGTCATCTACATTCAGGACTTCTCTCCAAGTAATGTCTTATTCTTTTGACTAACAGCTCGGTCTAGGACTTTCAGTACTTTATTGAATAAATATAATGAAAAAGAAATAACCTACAGAATTGAAGAAAATATTAGCAAACTATGTATCTGTAAAAGATTTAATATGCAGAATGCTTAAGGAATTTAACAGCAAAACAACCAATAATTTAAAAAGAAGCCAAAAAAAAAAAACCCAATAGATATTTTTCAAAAGAAGACACACAAATGGCTAAAAGGTATGTGAAAAAAATTAAAAATTCTCTAATTATTAAGAAAATACCAAAGAAAGAAAGAAACCCACAAACAGATAACACCTCACCTGCCAAAAAAAGTATTGGCTAGGAAATATAGAAAAGAAAACACTTGCCCATTGTTGGTGGGAGTTGAACACAGTAGGTACATTATAAAAAATACTTTGGAGGTTCCTCAAAAAACTAAAAACTAAAAATAAATAAAAATATAACTATTATAAGACCCAGCATTTTCATTGCTGGGTTTATAATAAAAGGACATGAAACCAATAGGTGGGAAAGCTGAGTCAGGAGGATTGCAAGTTCAAAGCCTTCCTCAGCAACTTAGTGAGGCAATAAGCAACTTCACAAGATCCTGTCTCAAATAAAAAAAAAAAATTTAAAAAAATTGGCTGAGAATGTGTCTCAGTGGTAAGATGCCTCTGGGTTCAATCAATATCCAGTACTGAAAAAAAAAAAAGAACATGAAATCAACAATTTGTCAAGAAGATATCTGCAGTCTCATGTCAATTTCAGTACTTTTCCAATAGCCAACATGGAATCAACCCACATGCCCAACAATGAATGAATGGGTAAAGAAACTATGGTGCTAGGAGCCACAGCCAAGTAATATGATGCATGGCACTTTTGGTTGTAAGCTGATGCTAGCTAGCCATTGAGATGATATGATTATGTTAAGATTTACATTCATATGGATATTGAACTCCTGCTGTTCACCTTGGCCTGCTACGGGGACTCCTGGAGAGTCCCCATTGGTTGGGGAAGGACAGTAGGAGGGAATTCCGGGGGGAGGAACTTGTCCCCAGTTTCGGTAGAACACGACCGCATGTGTGGACCGGCTTGCTTCCCGGACGTGTACGGGGTATTGGCGACATTTTCAAAAATAAAGTTTTGCTCCTGCTTGAGTGGCTCGTGATTCTGTGCCCAGCCAGACTGTGGCAATTGGTGGCCCATGCGGGGGACGCCTGAAGTTTAGAGGTGAGTAAAATTGCTCGCCCCTGAGGGAAGGCGACAGAATGGGTGACCATTTCAAAAAACAATGTGTTCTTGTTTTGATTTATTTTGTTTTTTATTTCAAGCTCCCTAACCCTAGAATTTTCTCAGGCGAACTGGGAAAAATGATTGGCTCAAGGTTTGAAGTTACTCGGCCCTGAGAAAGAGAAAATTGATACAACCATTCTCTGCTCCATTTTTGTTTCATTCTGTTTTGGCTTTGTTTTATGCTATCTTATTGGGTTGCGTTACCTTTATAGTAGATTAGAATCTAGTAAAAAAATAAACAGAAATACTGTTAAGTAAATTGTTAGAGGTCCAGACTGTGGTAGAAAACATGTTAGGTCAAGCAAAAGAGAAGGTCTCTCGAGCTAGTCAGACAGAGGAAGATTTGAAGAAAGCAAGCTTAGAGGAAAAACAGCCATCAGGTGGGGAGGCTGCTACTAACTCCCTTCTATCACCAGAGGGCGTAATTCAACCAACAGCTCCATCTACAGCTGAGCGGCCCTCAACTCCCATAGTTGATGGACGGAATCCTGAGGCAGGACCCCAAAGATTAGCTTGCCCTGTACTTCAGCAGGCAGGAGGGCAACGAATTCACCTTGCTTTAGATTTCAAAACAGTAAAGCAATTAAAGGATGCTGTAACAACCTATGGTCCGCAAGCACCCTTTACCGTAAGTATGGTGAAATCTATTACCAACTTGGACATGACACCAGCAGATTGGGCTAACATGTGTCGATCTGTGCTAAATGGAGGACAATATTTGTTATGGAAGGTTGCCAATGAGGAATTTTGCATGGAGACAGCTAGGCGAAATGCAGCAGCCGGTTACCCTCAAAGATATCTAGATATGTTATTAGGAAAAGGACCTTATGAGGGTCAAAGACAACAAATTGAATATGATCCTGGTGTATACGCACAAATTGCTGTAGATGATGTTAGGGCATGGAAAACTTTACAGGGGCATGGAGATTTACAAGGTCAATTATCTAAGGTAATACAAGGAACTAATGAACCTTATGCTGAATTTGTAGATAGGCTTATTCACACAGCTTCTAGAATATTTGGAGATACAGAACAGGCAATGCCATTTATAAAACAACTGGCTTATGACCAAGCAAATCGTTGCTGCAGAGAGGTCATTAGACCATGGAGACATGAAGATTTAAACACATATATTAAATTATGTAGAGACATTAATGAACAAGGGCAAGTCTTAGCAGCAGTACAACAGGCTTTAGATGCCAGGCCAAAAACATGCTATAATTGTAATCAAACAGGACATTTTAAAAGGAGTTGCCCCATAGGAGGAGGGTTTAACAAAGCTATATATCAAAGGAATAGAATACCTGGTATTTGCCCACGATGCCATAGAGGGAGACATTGGGCTAATGAATGCTGTTCTCAAACCACCATAGAGGGTATTCCATTATCAAAAAATGGACAAGGACCAAGTGTTTACCCACAATATTGTGGAGAAAGGCATCAGGCTCCATTGCCAAAAAATAGACTGGAGGGCACAATGCCCCGGGGCCCAAAACCACAAATATACGGGACAATGGAGGAACCCAGCAGCACCATCAAGATAGTGCCCAGGATGCATTATCCATTAAATCCCTCATCAGATAAACTAGAGGGAGCGCAGGGTTGGACATCTGTGCCTCTGCCAGAGCAGTACTAACTCCAGAGATGGGAGTTCAAATCATTCCCACAGGAGTAAAAGGACCTCTTCCCCAGGGAACAGTAGGCTTATTATTGGGATGCAGTTTTTCTACACTAAAAGGACTTATGATAAGTCCTGGGGTAATTGATCCCGATTATGAGGGTGAAATAAAAATTATAGCTAGTTCTCCAAGAGGTAAATCAGTAATTTCACCAGGAAATAGAATAGCACAGTTATTAATAATACCCAGCCTACATGATAAATTTTCCAGTTGTAATGTAGAAAGAGGTTCCAAGGGATTAGGCTCCACAGGTGTAGATTGGGCTATGCTGTCTTTAAATTTAGATTCTCGCCCCATGCTAAAATTAAATATTCAAGGACATGACTTTAATAAGCTACTGGACACAGGTGCTGATCTCAGCATCATATCTCGTCAAGAATGGCCAAAACATTGGCCATTACAACAAGCCACTCAAATGCTTCGAGGCCTAGGAGTGGCAACAAATCCCCATAGAAGTGCTATGGTATTAGATTGGAGGGATCCTGAAGGATGTGAAGGAACTATACAGCCCTATGTATTGGATCATCTTCCCGTAAATTTATAGGGACGAGATGTCTTAGATCAATTAGGATTGACATTAACAAATAACATCAATCCTAATGCACCCACTACTAGGACTAGACAAGGCTTTAGGAAAGAAAAAAGATTAAGAGAACAAGAACAAGGTATGACAGCACCAATTCAAATAGATCAAGAAATAAATAGACATGGATTGGGTTTTCAGAAAGGGCCACTGAGACAATCAAAATTACTTGGAAATCAGAAAGACCAGTGTGGGTTCCTCAGTGGCCCCTGACTAAAGAAAAGATACAAGCAGCCCATGACCTGGTCAAACAACAATTAGCGGAAGGACATATACAACCTTCCGTATCTCCCCATAATACTCTCTTTTTTGTCATTAAAAAGAAATCGGTAAATGGAGATTATTACAAGATTTAAGAGCCATTAATAATGAGATGGTTATTATGGGACCTGCTCAATCAGGGATTCCCCAATTGTCTGCTTTACCAAAAACCTGGTATGTTTTAGCTATAAATATTAAAGATTGTGTCTTTTCAATTCCAATTCATCCCGAAGATAGTTCACATTTTGCATTTACTATCCCTGCACTAAATCATGAAGGTCCTGATCAGAGATATGAATGGAAAGTGCTCCCTCAAGGGATGGCTAACAGCCCAACTATGTGTCAAATTTATGTTAATAAAGCAATCCAGCCACTTAGAAATCAAAATCCTGAACTACAAATATTTCACTATATGGATGATGTGTTGTTGGCACATAAAGATGAAAACACATTGCTAGAATGTTATGCCACACTTACAAATTTATTAAAAAATTATAATCTAGAGATAGCAATAGATAAAGTACAATTAAATCTTCCAATTAATTATTTAGGAGTTCTATAATCCTCAACCATGGTCCTTACACCAAAAATTCAAATACGAGTAGATCAACTCAAATCACTTAATGACTTTCAAAAGTTATTGGGAGACATAAATTGGATAAGGCCTTATCTAGGCATACCAATAGGAGAGTTGGACCTTTATTTGATATTCTAAAAGGTTCATCAGATCCAAATTCACCCCGCATGTTAATGCCTGAAGCAAGAAAAGCATTAAAAATCATTGAGACATATATGGAAAATATGCATTTGGATAGAATTGATATAAGTTTGCCTTTATTATTTATTGTACTACCAACAAAAAATATTCCTACAGGAGTATTTTGGCAAGAAGGTCCATTATTGTGGATACACTTATCTTAATCTCCTAACACTATTCTTACTAGATATCCTGAGGCTGTAGGACAATTAATACTCAAAGGAATAAAAGCAGCAAAGGGAGTGTTTGGGATTTCTCCCAATAAAATTATTACTCCATATACTATGGATCAAGGTGATGGGTTAGCTAATGAGTTAAATACTTGGGCAATAATCATGTGTAAATCTAGTGTTTAATTTGATAATCACTTACCATCTAATCCTTTGTTGTCTTTTTGGTCTAAGCATCCTGTAGTTTTTCCAAAAATGACAAGAAAAACCCCTATCATGAATGCTCCAAATATATTCACTGATGGTCAAACAATGGTATAGCAGCAGTAGTTACTCCTGATCAAACTTTTACATTTTTAGTACCCAAACAATCAGCTCAAAAGGTAGAGCTTAATGCAGTATTACAAGCTTTTATGATGTTTAAAGATTCTGTATTTAATTTATTTTCTGATAGTCAGTATGTAGTTAATGCTATAGTATCCCTTGAAGATGCTGGTAGGATTTCACCTTCTTCTACTGTTTTTTCTTTGTTTTCCGCTACACAAAGTCTAATCTGGGACAGAAAAGATCTATTCTTTATAGGACATATCAGGGCACATACAGGATTGCCTGGAGCCCTTAGTTTGGGCAATGAACTAGCAGATAAATCTACACATGACATACATATTTTCTCCACAATAGAAGAAGCTATAAATTTTCATAAAAGTTTCCATGTCAATGCTAATACTTTACAATAGCGTTTTAAAATAACTAAAGAACAAGCCAGACATATAATAAAACAATGTGAAAATTGTGTGACCTTTTTACCACAAGTTAATCTTGAAGTCAATCCTAGAGGATTGATACCTAACCATATTTGGCAGATGGACGTCACACACTTGCCAGAATTTGGAAAATTAAAATATTTTCATGTTACAGTTGATACTTCTTCCAAATTTTTGACGGGCTCCCTTCATGCCGGAGAAAAAACTAAAGATGTTATAGCTCATTGCTTACAAAATTTTGCCACTGTGGGCGTTCCAAAACAGTTAAAAATGGATAATGGTCATGGTTATACTTCTACCTCTTTTAAACAATTTTGCTCATCATTTGGCATTACTCACATAACAGGAATTCCATACAATCCACAAGGACAAGGCATAGTTGAAAGAGCTCATCAAACTACTAAATATACTTATTTAAACAAAAGGAGGGAATTGGAAAGGGGTATATATCCCCCAAAGTTAAACTTACCCTTTTTACTCTAAACTTTTTAAATTTGGATTCATCAGGGCTTAGTGCTGTGGAAAAATTTTGTATCCAAAAAATGTGCATAAGCCTAAGGTACTTTGGAAAAATATTCTAACAGGACAATGGAAAGGTCCTGACCCAGTGATAGTCTGGAGTCAGGGCTCTGTCTGTGTTTTTCCACAGGAGGAACAGCAGCCGATTTGGATTCCAGAGAGGTTAACCAAAACAATTTCTACAGACCAAAAGGAAGATGATTTGACTCAAATCCATAACAGCTGATATCCATAACTCCAGCTTGGCTATTCTTTCATCTGCGACAGTGATTAACCAGGATGCTTTTTCCCACATCATAAAGTTCCATTTTACTTTTGAGCTCATACAGACCTAGATTAATGTTTTTTTTTGTTTGTTTGTTTTTATTGGTTGTTCACAACATTACAAAGCTCTTGACATATCATACTTCGAACAATAGTTTCAAGTGAGTTATGAACTCCCATTTTTACCCCAAATACAGATTGCAGAATCACATAGGTTACACATTCACATTTTTACATAATGCCATACTAGTGAATGATGTATTCTGCTACCTTTCCTATCCTCTACTATCCCCCTCCCCCCCATCTTCACTTTCTATCCCATCTACTGTAATTAATTTCTCTCCTTATTTTTCTTCCAATTCCCCTCACAACCTCTTTTATGTAGTTTTTTATAACAATGAGGGTCTCTTTCCATTTCCATGCAATTCCACTTTTCTCTCTCTTTCCCTCCCATCTCGTGCCTCTATTTAATGTCAATCTTTTCTTCCTGCTCTTCCTCCCTACTCTATTCTTAGTTGCTCTCATTATATCAAAGAAGACATTTGGTATTTGTTTTTTAGGGATTGGCTAGCTTCACTGAGCATAATCTGCTCTAATGCCATCCATTTCCCTGCAAATTCCATGATTTTGTCATTTTTTAGTGCTGTGTAATACTCCATAGTGTATAAATGCCACATTTTTTTAATCGATTCATCCATTGAAGGGCATCTGGGTTGGTTCCACAGTCTAGCTATTGTGAATTGTGCTGCTGTGAACATCGATGTGGCAGTATCCCTGTAGTACGCTCTTTTAAGGTCTTCAGGGAATAGACCAAGAAGGGCAATAACTGGGTCAAATGGTGGTTCCATTCCTAGCTTTCCCAGGAATCTCCATACTGCTTTCCAAATTGGCCAAACCAATTTGCAGTACCACCAGCAATGTATAAGAGTACCCTTTTCCCCACATCCTCGCCAGCACTTGTTATTATTTGACTTCATAATGGCTGCCAATCTTACTGGAGTGAGATGGTATCTTAGGGTAGTTTTGATTTGCATTTCTCTGACTGCTAGAGATGGTGAGCATTTTTTCATGTATCTGTTGATTGATTCTATGTCCTCCTCTGAGAAGTGTCTGTTCAGGTCCTTGGCCCATTTGTTGATTGGGTTATTTGTTGTCTTATTGTCTAATTTTTTGAGTTCTTTGTAAACTCTGGATATTAAGGCTCTATCTGAAGTGTGGGGGGTAAAAATTTGTTCCCATGATGTAGGCTCCCGATTTACTTCTCTTATTGTTTCTCTTGCTTTAAAAAAACTTTTTAGTTTAAGTAAGTCCCATTTGTTGATTCTTGCTATTAACTCTTGTGCTATGGGTGTCCTGTTAAGGAATTTGGAGCCTGATCCCACAATATGTAGATCGTAGCCAACTTTTTCTTCTATCATACGCAGAGTCTCTGATTTGATATCAAGGTCCTTGATCCATTTTGAGCTAATTTTTGTGCATGGTGAGAGGAGGGGATTCAGTTTCATTTTGTTGCATATGGATTTCCAGTTTTCCCAACACCATTTGTTGAAAATGCTATCCTTCCTCCATTGCATGCTTTTAGCCCCTTTATCGAATATAAGATAGTTGTAACTTTGTGGATTAGTCTCTGTATCCTCTATTCTGTACCATTGGTCTACCCGCCTGTTTTGGTACCAGTACCATGCTGTTTTTGTTACTATTGCTCTGTAGTATAGTTTGAAATCTGGTATTGCTATACCACCTGATTCACACTTCCTGCTTAGAATTGCTTTTGCTATTCTGGGTCTTTTATTTTTCCATATGAATTTCATGATTGCTTTATCTATTTCTACAAGCAATGCCATTGGAATTTTGATTGGCATTGCATTAAACCTATAGAGGACTTTTGGTAATATCGCCATTTTGATGATGTTAGTTCTGCCTATCCATGAACAGGGTATATCTTTCCATCTTCTAAGATCTTCTTCTACTTCTCTTTTTAGGGATCTGTAGTTTTGATTGTATAAATCTTTCACCTCTTTTGTTAGGTTGATTCCCAAGTATTTTATTTTTTTTTGAGGATATTGTGAATGGAGTGGTTTTCCTTATTTCCATTTCAGAGGTTTTGTTGCTGATATACAGAAATGCCTTTGATTTGTGCGTGTTGATTTTATATCCTGCCACTTTGATGAATTTCATTTATTAGTTCTAGTAGTTTTTTTGTAGACCATTTTGGGTCTTCTAGGTATAGAATCATGTCATCTGCAAATAGTGATAATTTAAGTTCTTCCTTTCCAATTTTTATGCCTTTAATTTCTTTTGTTTGTCTAATTGCTCTGGCCAGTGTTTCGAGAACTATATTGAATAGAAGTGGTGATAGAGGGCATCCCTGTCTTGTTCCTGATTTTAAGGGGAATGCCTTCAATTTTTCTCCATTCAGAATGATGCTAGCCTGGGGCTTAGCGTAAATAGCTTTTACAATATCAAGGTAAGTTCCTGTTATCCCTAGTTTTTCTAATGTTTTGAACATAAAGGGATGCTGTACTTTGTCGAATGCTTTTTCTGCATCTATCGAGATGATCATATGGTTCTTATCTTTAAGTCTATTGATATGGTGAATTACATTTATTGATTTCCGTATATTGAACCATCCCTGCATCCCAGGGATAAATCCTACTTGATCATGGTGCACAATTTTTTTGATGTGTCTTTGTATCCGATTCGCCAGAATTTTATTGAGGATTTTTGCATCTAGGTTCATCAGAGATATTGGTCTGTAGTTTTCTTTCTTTGCTGTGTCTTTGTCTGGTTTCGGAATCAATGTGATGTTGGCCTCATAGAATGAATTTGGAAGGACTCCCTCTTTTTCTATTTCCTGGAATAACTTGAAAAGTATTGGTATTAATTCTTCTTTAAAGGTTTTGTAAAACTCTGCTGTATACCCATCCGGTCCTGGGCTTTTCTTGGTTGGTAGTCTTTTGATTACTTCTTCAATTTCATCCATTGATATTGGTCTGTTCAAATCGTGTGTGTCCTCCTGACTCAGTCTGGGCAAATCATATGTCTTAAGAAATTTATTGATGTCTTCACTATCTTCTATTTTATTGGAATATAGGTTTTCAAAATAGTTTCTAATTGTCTTCTGTATTTCTGTGGCGTCTGTTGTGATATTGCCTTTTTCATCCCTTATGTTAGTAATTTGAGTTCTCTCTCTTCTTCTCTTCGTTAGCATGGCTAAAGGTTTGTCAATCTTGTTTATTTTTTCAAAGAACCAACTTTTAGTTTTGTTAATTTTTTCGATAGTTTCTTTTGTTTCAATTTCATTGATTTCTGCTCTGATTTTAATTATTTCTTGCTTTCTGCTGCATTTGCTATTGTTTTGCTCTTCCTTTTCTAGGGCTTTGAGATGAAGTGTGAGCTCATTTATTTGTTGGTTTTTCCTTTTTTTGAGGAATGACCTCCAGGCGATGAATTTCCCTCTTAAAACTGCTTTCATTGTGTCCCATAGATTCCGATAGGTTGTGTCTGCATTTTCATTTATCTCTAAGAATTTTTTGATTTCCTCCTTTATGTCTTCTGTAACCCTTTGATCATTCAGTAACATATTGTTCATTTTCCATGTGATATTGGATTTTCCCTTCCTTCTTTTATCATTAATTTCCAGTTTCAATCCATTATGATCAGATAAAATGCATGGTATAATCTCTACCCCTTTATATTTATTGAGGGTTGCCCTATGGCATAATATATGGTCTATTTTTGAGAAGGATCCATGTGCTGCTGAGAAAAAAGTATATCCATTCGATGATGGTTGGTATATTCTATATATGTCAGTTAAGTCTAGGTTATTGATTGTGGTATTGAGGTCTATAGTTTCTTTATTCAACTTTTGCTTGGAGGATCTGTCCAATGGTTAGAGAGGTGTGTTGAAGTCACCCATAATTATTGTGTTGTGGTCTATTTGATTCTTGAACTTGAGGAGAATTTGTTTTATAAACTTCGAAGCGCCATTATTTGGTGCATAAATATTGATAATTGTTATGTCTTGTTGTTTAATGGTTCCTTTTAACAGTATATAATGTCCTTCCTTATCCCTTTGGATTAACTTAGTCTTGAAGTCGATTTTATTCGATATGAGGATGGCCACCCCTGCTTGCTTGCAAGGAGCATGTGCGTGGTATATTTTTTCCCAACCTTTCACCTTCAGCCTGTGTATGTCTTTTCTAGTCAGGTGAGTCTCCTGGAGACAGCATATTGTTGGATTTGTTTTTTTGATCCATGTTACCAGCCTATGTCACTTTATTGGAGTGTTTAAACCATTAATGTTTAGAGTTACTATTGATATATGGTTTGTACTTCCAGCCATATTTGATTATTTATCTCGTTTTTTTTTTTAATTGCGTTTGTTTCACCATGATTAGTTTTCCCCCCTCCGTCTGTCTTTACTGAGGTACTTCCCACTGTTGGCTTTGGTTATTGTTTTCCGTTTCTTCCTCGTGAAGTGTGTTGCTCATGATGCTTTGCAACGCTGGTTTTCTGGCTGCAAATTCTTTTAGTTTTTGTTTATCGTGAAAGATTTTTATTTTGTTGTCGTATCTGAAGCTTAATTTTGCTGGGTACAGAATTCTTGGTTGGCATCCATTGTCTTTCAGTGTTTGAAATACGTTATTCCAGGATCTTCTCGCTTTCAGCGTCTGAGTTGAGAAGTCTGTTGTTAACCTTATTGGTTTTCCCCTGAATGTAATCTTTCTCTTTTCTCTTGTAGCTTTTAATATTTTCTCTTTGTTCTGTATATTGGATATCTTCATAACAATGTGTCTTGGCGTTGGTCTACTGTGATTTTGTATGTTCGGTGTCCTGTATGCATCTACAATTTGAATATCTGTTTCCTTTTTTAATTCTGGAAAGTTTTCTGTGATTATTTCATCTAGTAGATTACTCATTCCCCTTGTTTGAATCTCTATCCCTTCCTCTATCCCAATTACTCTTAAATTTGGTTTTTTTATATTATCACATATCTCTTGTATGCTTCTCTCATGATTTTTAACCAGCCTATCTGAGATGGCTAGCCTCTTTTCCAGATGATATATTTTGTCTTCATTATCTGATGTTCTAGCTTCTACTTGCTCCACTCTATTAATGATACTCTCATTTGAGGTTTTAATTTGGTTTATAGTTTCCTTCATTTCTAAGATTATGGTTTGATTCTTTTTTATAGTCTCTATCTCCTGATAAAGATGCTTAACTTCTTCCTTTATCTGTTTGTGTAATACATTCTCAATGTGTTCTTTCGCTGCTTGAATTTGCTGTCTTGTATCCTCTTTAAGGTTCCGTTCCATCTGTCTCAGGTGTTCCATGAGTTCTTTATATGACCATTTTTCTGGTGGTTCTATATCCTCCTGAATATTTAGGCTGCCCTGCATTGTTTGCACTCCTTTTCTTCCTTGCTTTTTCATGCTGTTCATATTGTTTCTTGTTCTGTTTGACTGCTGAGTTTCTGTTTACTCCTATAAATATATTTGAAGCTTGGGAGGAAAGGTATTAGAAGGGATGGGTAGAAGTCACTAAAGAGAATAAGAGTAAGCAGGTAGAATTCAAGGAAGGGGGAATAAGAAAATTAAAAAGAGATGTAAAGACAGGAGAAAAGGATAGAAAAAAATAGAAGATTAAAAGGGATTTAAAGAAAAATAATAATAGTAGAAATGGAAAATGAGATTTAAAAAATAGAATAAAATAAAATAAGATGGATTAAAAAACATTTAAAAAGACAGTAAAAAAAAAAATTTATAAATGCAGTCCTAGAGTTCGATTAACTGCTCTTCCAGTGGGTGGAGCTATGCCCACCGGGCCAAGTTTCTCCTCTCAGTAGGCGGGAGTCAATCACTGTGCAGTGGTACTTCCTCCCGGATTGGGCGGGTCTCCATTCCTGCTGTTCGCTGTGTGGGCGGGGCCTTTTGCAGAGCTGGTCAGGGGTCGTTTGCAGCACTGGGTTGGCAGGTGAAGGGTGGTCGTCTGCAGCTCCAAACCGCCAGAGGAGGTTCACAGAGTCGGGCCCTTGGGGCCGGGCAGGCAGCGCCTGCTCCCCCACTCACTGCAAGGGTGTAGGCAGCGGCCGCTTGGCGGTAGCCAGCGGCGGTTCACAGAGCTGGTCTGCGGGGGCCCAAGCAGCCAAGCAGGCAGCGCCGGCTCCCAAGTTCACTGCGCCGTGTGGGCAGCGGCTGGTTGAGGTTCACCAAGCCAGCCCGGGGGAGGGGGGGGGGACAGGCAGACAGCCAGCAACTGCTCCCAAGTTCGATGTTACGTGTGGGCGGTTCACAAAGCCGGGCTGCGGGGACCCAGGCAGGCCGCTCCTGCTCCTAAACTCGCTGCCGCGTGTGGGCGGCGGTCGGCTTGGGTTCACAGGGCCCGCCCGCGGGGATCCAGGCGGGCAGCAATGGTTTCCAAGAACAATGCAGCGTGTGGCCTGCGCTGGCTGGGATTCACAGAGCCAGCTCACGGGGACCCGGGCAGGTCACTCCTGCTCCTAAACTCGCTGCCGCTTGTGGGCGGCGGTCGGCTTGGGTTCACAGGGCCCGCCCGCGGGGATCCAGGCAGGCAGCAATGGTTCCCAAGAACAATGCAGCGTGTGGCCTGCGCCGGCTGGGATTCACAGAGCCAGCTTGCGGGGACCCAGGCAGGCAACGACCGTTCCCACGAATGCTGCAGCGTGTGGGCAGCAGTCGGCTTGGGTTCACAGAGCCCGCCCGCGGGGGTCCAGGCGGTTAGTGTCCGCTCCTATGCTCACTGCAATGTGTAGGCAGCGGCCATTCGGCGGCCCCCAGCGGGACTGTGCCCCTGCTCTGGGTTGCCGAGATTCAGTATTTTGTGACAATCCGACACCTCCTATTAAACTTACTAGTTCCAGGAAGGTCTCCTTTCAGAGGAAATTTGCTTGAAGTTTCCCAGCAGGACGCATGTGGGTGTATTAATGAGTCTCTCTGATCCCCTTACCACGGAGGCATTGTATGTGCTGCCTCTTCGCTGGCAGCCATGTTCTCTCCTATCCTAGATTAATGTTTTTTTGATCAGTTTTATTTTTTGACTATGGAGTTTTTAAACATTGCAATGGAGATTTCACCTAGGTAAATCTACAAGGCCTTTACTATTGTCTTATGTGTTGTATGTTACGTGTGCACACTTCTGTTTTGTGTTGTATGTCTGTATGTGTGTATGTCCATATATCATATAAGAGGAGCGCTCATAAATATATGGATCCAAATTTTTTTTTATTATTCACGTGATTTTAATGGTTTAATTTAATTTGGGTAAACAGCTGTTGAAGATTGTTTTAATATGTGTACAAATAAGCAGGTTAACAGATCTGTTTGTTTACTTTCACCTTTCCTTTTCATTATATTTAATAATTCTGTTCAGGATAATGTAAATTGTTCTAAAAATTGTTTTCTTAATACCTGTTGAAATGTTACATTTTTTTTTTCTTTTCTTAACATCATTGTCAATCCCTATTTTCATCCCAGTGCCGGTGAAGACAAAGATGAAACCAAATTACAACTTCTTCAATAATTATCACAACAAACTGTATAAACTGATGCATCAATGAATAATAACTCAACAAGTAATGCTCAATCACTGAGTCGATTTATTTTGGGAGGAAATGGACATATTGATAGATTCCTCCGCTTTGAACTGCTTACAAAATTTTCCTGGACTATGTATCACTTGTATGCATTGTGCTCTATTTGTTGATACAGCGAATTATGGTAGTGCTGGCGTATCTTAGCTGATGTGTCACCAGTGTTACAATTTTTCCTAAGGAGCCGTCAATTGACTTGATGTCGTGGCATTTCTGTATCCTCCTCCCTTCTACTAGTGACGGTGTAATTTTGGGGGCCAACTGAGGTGAGGCAAAGAACCTCACCCCCCACGGGCACCAAGGCCAAATTTGGGGGCCAACAGAGGTGAGGCAAAGAACCTCAACCCCCCCACTGGTGCATAGGCCTATCCACAGGTATGGCTATATACTGGACCAGTAGTCAGTGACGGGTATGATTCAGTTGCAGTGGTATCAACCTAAGACAGGAGGCTGACACCTAGAGGTCAGTTTTCCGATGACGGATAAGAACCATATTTTGAATTGGACATACCTAACAGGCACGGTCCCTAGCCACATTGCCTGTTGCTTAATTAAACAGAAGGGGGCAAATGCTAGGAGCCACAGCCAAGTAATATGATGCATGGCACTTTTGGTTGTAAGCTGATGCCAGCTAGCCATTGAGATGATATGATTATGTTAAGATTTACATTCATATGGATATTGGACTCCTGCTGTTCACCTCGGCCTGCTACGGGACTCCTGGAGAGTTCCCATTGGTTGGGGAAGGACAGTAGGAGGGAATTCTGGGGGGAGGAACTTGTCCCCGGTTCCGGTAGATCACGACTGCCTGTGTGGACCGGCTTGCTTTGCTTCCCAGAAGTGTACGGGGTATTGGCGGCATTTTCAAAAATAAAGTTTTGTTCCTGCTTGAGTGGCTCGTGATTCTGTGCCCATCCAGACTGTGGCACTATGGTATAGTTTACACTATTCAATAATGAAGATAATAATATCCTCTCATAAATAAACTGGAGGACATTATGTTAAGTGAAATAGGACAGAAACAGAAAGAAATATCACATCTTTTCATTCACATGAAATCAAAAAACAGTTGATCTAATAAAAAGAACAAAATAGTGGTTAGAAGAGATTGGTAAAGGAATGCAGAATGGAAGAAGAGGGGAGGATGTTCAATGTGTACATAGTTACAAAAAGTGTTTCTGGTATTCCATTGCACAATAAGGTGAATGTAGTTAAAAATGAAGTCTATTTCGAGACTGAGGCAGGAGGATCATGAATTGAAAGTCAGCCTCAGCAAAAGCAAGATGCTAAGCAACTTAGCGAGACCCTGACTCTAAATAAAATACAAAAATAGGGCTAGGGGATGTGGCTCGGTGGTCTAGTGCCCTTGAGTTCAATCTCTAGTACCAGTAATAATAATAATAATAAAGTATATTTTAAAATATCTAAATGAGATTTGGGTTTTGTTTTATGTTCTCACCTCAAAGAAATAATACATTCATAAGGCAATTGATATATTAACTGTTCTAGTTTGGCAATCATTCAATGGGCACATGTATTAAAAACATTTTATATATATTTATATATTTTATATATATACGTATAGTCATAAAGCATCATCTAAGGAAGGAAGAAAAAGAAAGAAAAATAAAGTTAATATAACTAGCTAGATAGCAGAGAAAGCTGACCATACAACAGAAGGCACCCATATTTAAGATTACCTTGCCCTACAATAATCAAATTACTAGAAGATCTAATAATCCAAATGTGGATGAATATAATAAAAACTCCTGAATTATTGAAAGACAACTAATATAAATGAAAGGATGAATCCACAATTATATGTGGAAAATTAAACACTTGTCTCTCAATAATCAATGAAAGTCAGCAAAAATATTTAGAAGATTTGAAAATGCTAACACCTCCACCTTAGAAAAATAAGGTAGGTTTATGTCAGAAGAATGTGTCTAAAGAAACTTCCCTGTGTTTCTATCATTTGCAAATGCTTACTATCTCTAAGATTCTGGCACAGGGATTCAAAACAATTCCAAATATTCTTACCTCTGTGTTAGAGTCTGTAAACAAGTCAGGATGGTGCCTGGCAAATGTTAGAGTCTGTAAACAAGTCGGGATGGTGCCTGGCACTTTGCCAGAGGGAGTGGTTTGTGAAGTAACGCCAGGAGCCATTAAGTGTGGAGATTCCTGATTGGTTGACTGCTGTATCTAGTTTATGTTAATTAAGATAAGCTGTGTGGAATGTATAAATACCCCTCCGGTCCTACAATAAACGGCTCCCACTCCTGCTGTATCAATTTACACAAGTTGTTCATCACCGCCCCCTCCCCCGGGTTATTTTGCTGCAGCCGGACTGCGGCACCTCTGTGTCATAGATAAAAATCTTAGGAAATGAGTCTGATCAACTCTACTAGAGACATGAGCCCATACTAGGAAGCAATTGGTATGCCAGTTGTTGAGAGTCTAGGTTTATCCTGGCTAGGTCATATAGTTACTCCTGAGGTGAATGAAAAAGGTCATTATGATCAATAGTCAGTACCACACCCCACCTTTGACTGAGAGGGAGTAATATCATCCTAAGTAAAACAATGCAAAAAGAATTTTGGGTGACAAAATGATACACATCAATGACATTCTATTCTATTGGTATCATTTCACCAGAATTCCACATTGGACCATGTTGGTCAAAATGGTACTTCCTCAAACATCCTTAGGTCTATAATGTACTTAGCAAAAAGAACTAAGATTGAAGATTTTTAATATTACCTTTATATAATTTTCTGACCTTATATGTATTTTTCTGGTGTTTTCATATACTGTTAATCAAGTCAAATGATGTAGGAGTGGGAATATATTTGAAATTTATTGGAACCATTATTTTTTCATAAAATCTCACAAAATTACAATCATACTTTTGTTGCTTTCTCAAAATGTCTCCTATGAGAAACGCTGCCTGCTCTAGGATACAGGATCCCTTGACTAAGGAAACTGCTTGCCAAAGAGTTTTGAATATGAACAGTAGAGGGTCATTTCATACCCCTTTAGGCTATAAGAATCACTTCAAGCTTAGAATCAGTTGAAGACAGATGCCTTAATTCCCAGCCCCAGGAATTTCTTGTGTAGAATATTTCATATGGCCATGGAAGTAATAGCTTATGGGCATTTCTGCTTAATCACTTTATCTCCAAATTCGTGTGGACAACATCAGCTTAACATGAGCTTTTCTAACACCAGGGAAAATAACCTTGTGGAAATAAGGCTAATCTTGTCTCTAACTGGGAATAACTCTGCACAAAAGGCTGCTTTTTGGAAATTTCTTTAAGCTTCTCTTCATAGCACACAGAAGATTAGGTCTCAGTCATCTTGAGTTGCTGTGATGGAAGCAAAGCAACAGGATTCTGTCAATAGGTACTGCTACAATGAGAAGAATTCCACCCAGAGCCCTACTTTGCTCCAAGCCTTTTCAGCTACAAGATGTAAAACAGTAAACTTTTGAGCCATTAAGGGTAGCTAGAAGCATTAGGAGAAGCACATTTGGGAAACCAATATATACTTTGTTCCCTGACTGAAAAGAAAGGTTTTTCTCCAAAGTTTAATGCATTAATAATAATACTCCCTAGAAACACATGAATCTGCTATCATTTGAAAAATTTTACCAGTGTGCTTTTATATATTACTTTTGTAAGTTATGAAAGACTGTAAACACTCTTGACAAGAGTCAAGTAAGAGGAATAGCTCAGAAAGCTGACATTATGCTTAGTATATATGAAGAAATAACCAAGATAGGACAGTATGAAAGAAGGATAGATACATATGTTAATGGAACAGAATATGATACTCAGCAACAGAGAATTTCTGGGATCTAGGCCTTGACTAAGAGTTCTTACACTTAACATGAAAAGCTTATTTGATAAAGGGAAAAAGTGGTAAGTTGGACATTCTCAAAATTAAAATTTTTTTTTTCCTTCAATGATCCTGTCAAGAGGGCAAAAAGACAAGCTACAGACTGTCACATGTCCAACCAGGAACTAATCTCTAGAATGCATGCAGAGGAATACACAATTCCCTCACAGAAAATGGCACTTCTCATTCCAGGTGGTCTCTTCTGGAGCTACCTGTAAGGATCAAAGAGCAGGTTGGAAAGGAGACATGGATATGCTCATGATTTCTGAATGACCTCCCTTAGTAGGTCTGAGCCAGTCCAATGGAAGTTTCAGGAAATAATGTTTCGTGGCACTCAAAGTATTTAATTTATGTAAAGGGAAATAACAACACATAGCACTTTGTCAGTACTATGCACAAACCAAAAATAAAATTAAAATAGTGTTCTAAAAACCCCCATCTATTTTAATTTGATATACATGTGTATACACAAACAAAAGAGCGATGCAGAACCCACCCCTCTCACCAAAGCAAATAAATATTCAGGGTTAAATCATTAGCCAAAAGTGATTTGGTGATCCAAGTTTGTATACCCAGTAACAACAGGTAGTAAGAACCTTGTAAAAAGATAAGCCTAGGTAAATAATGCCAAAATTGGAAAAGATAAAATTGCAATTTGGCCAGGACCTGGAGTCTAGGAGATGAAAATGAATTTGGAAACCAAACAAACATAAAAAGAAAGCCAAAAGTCATATCTCGATTTGACAATCCCTAAAGCAGTGAAAGAAGACATTAAAGAAACCATATTTATTGAGAAGTTAATATGTGCCTCACAGCCTGAATGTACCACTTTATCAAAACATAGAACAACTATGGAGTTAGTGATTTCTATTTCTTTCTTTCTTTTTAATATTGGGCAGTTAACACAGTGGTGATTTACCACTGAACCACATTACCCAGCCCTTTTTATGTTTTATTTTAAGACAGGGTCTTGCTAAGTTGCATAGGGCCTCTCTATGTTGCCGAGGCTGGCTTTGAACTTGTGATCCCCCTGCCTCAGCCTCCCATGTCACTAGGATTACAGGGGTGTGCCACTGAGCCTGGCTCTATTTTCATTTTGCACATGATGAAATTGAGACTGGAAAGCAATTAATAATCCCAAGGTTATACATTCAAAGTAGATATTTAACTCTAATTGGAAATACTACATTAAATGAACTTGATCTTAAAATTGCTTAAATTTGTATAGTGAATATTGTGTTCACTATCTCTTCTTCTTTAAGATGAAGCTGTGAGCAAGACAGATTTGGAAACTAATCCTCAAAGAAGTCCAGTGGCTTTTCTGAAGACACAGGGTTCAGGAGGAATTTGTACTTTCTACTTAATGCCATTGGGTCAGAGCACCTCCATTGCTCTAGTTTAACTTCAACAGGACTGGCTCTGTAAGTGGAACCAGAGCTAATGCCAGAGTAGTCAGATTACAGTGGTTTTGGGATTATAAATGGTGCTAAACAGCACAGGCAGCACATCCATACTACTGGGTTTGCAAGCAAGTGTTGCCCTTCCTTACTGAGATCTTCAGTGAATCTTACAGTCTTCCATGTGTTACACTTCCCTCATATGCAAAAGGTAGGTAATAACAGCACCACAGGACACACCCCTAAACTCTCATTAAAAAGCTCTGGAATATTAAAAAAATGCTCAATAATTTATATTATTTGCAAGAATAGCAAGACTGGTAATAGTCATAACCTACTGATTATTCAGAAGGTAAAAAAGTATTAGGAAAGTATAAGGAAAGACAAAATATGTAAAATTAGATAGGGAGAATAGCCAACATGTTCCATTTCAATCTGTTTTATCTTGAAATGTTATCCTGAGTAAGCTAAAAAGTAGAGTAAAAACCATTTCCACTGTTTTGCTTTTCAGAGCAATGACACATGTTACTGCTCTTATATACCAAGAAGACATGAATGCAGAAATTGATATTCATGTTGATATTATTAATACTCCAAAATAAATATAAATAAGTACTGTATTGATGTTCATTTTGTTTTTCCTAGATCTCAGGTATATTTCAAACCAAGAGCAAATATTACCTTTTCCATTTTATACATAATAGTTATTCTGTTCAAAGTTAGCCCTTTTATGGTTTGATTTTGTCATAAGATGGTATGTTATTGTTATTCCCAACTTCATGATTTCAATAGTTTGAAAATAAAGCAATGATATTTTATATCATTTAAATGCTGTATATTCACAAGACAAAATTTAATGACATTAAGGTAATTGATAATTGTTCATAATTACTGTCTTATATTCTGCCAGATGCAAAATATCTACCCCCATATCTGGTCTCTCCATCCTCACCTTCCTTATGCCTTAGTTTTCTGTGAAATTCCTAATTCTCTGTTAGGCAGTCATTTAGTAAGGAGGTACCTACTGAGTATCTCACCATTGTTAAGGAATGTATTTAACAATAGAAAAATATAAGTTTGCCCTAATTAGCTTATGAGCTAGTAAGAAATGAGATTGAGTGGGTCATTATAAGCAAGGTATTTAGAGTTACAATTACCATTTAATGGGTACATACAAATATACAATACAACAGAACATACAACAGGTCTACCTTATACATTTTTGGTGATCAAAAAAAGCCTTCCTAGTGGCTATTAACTTGAAAATTGAAATAAGAAATAGGGAACATTCTTTATATAGAGAGAAGGTGAAATTGTACCAAAGATAAGGTACGGGAAACATAAAAATACTATCTTAGTAAAAGTACATGACACATTGAGGAATTAAGAAGACACTTCTCATCTCCACTAGTCTTTTTATTTCATTTTCTCATTCAGTAGTAATACACAAAGTTCAGCTCTTTGGTAGGTATACTCTTCAAAATTCAATACACTCATGCTGTGCATAAATTCAATATGTATATACATGTACCTACTAAATATACATACATAAGTTTAGCTTCCAAATGATGAATGTCCTCACAATGAGAAAAAAAGTCCTCATTCCTCGCATGCTGTGTAACTGCAGGTTTGAAAACAGTGCCTGGCAAATCAGTTGGAGCTTAATAAATATTTATTGATGACTGAGGAGTGAGGATTTTATGCTCTAGTCTGTGGATGATTATCATGAGGTTTGTTGCAGGGGGATATCTTTTTAAAATTATTTAATTTGTTCTAATTACACACGAGTGTAGAATGTATTTTCACATATTATACACAGATGGAGAATAACTTCTAATTCTTCTGCTTGTATATGATGTAGAATTACATTGGTCGTGTAATTGTATATGCACATAGGATAGTAATATCCAATTCATTTTACCTTCCCTGTTCCCATTCCCCCTCCCTTCCTCTGATTTCCCTTAGCCTAATCCAAAATACTTCAATTCTTCCCTACCCATTCCCCTTATTGTGAATTAGCAACCATGTATCAGAGAATATATTTGGGCCTTGTTTTTTGGAACTGGCTTATTTCCTTTAGCATGATATTCACCCGTTTCATCCATTTCCAGCAAATGACATAATTTTGTTCTTCTTTATGGCTCAGTAATATTGCATTGTGTATGTATACCACATTTTCTTTATCCATTCATCTATTGAAGGATGCCTAGGTTGGTTTTATAGTTTAGATGTTGTTAATTGAGCTGCTATAAACATTGATGTGGCTGTGTCACTATAGTATGCTGATCTTTAACTCTCTTGGTATAAGCCAAGGATTGGGATAACTGGGTCAAATGATCATTCCATTTCAAGTTTTCTAAGGGATCTCCATACTGCTTTCCATAGTGGTGGTGCCAATTTGCAGTCCCACGACCAATAAATAAACATATATTTTTCCCCACATCCTGGCTAAAATTTATTATTGCTTGTATTCTTGGTAATTGCCATTCTGACTGGAATGAGATGAAATGTCAATGCAGTTTTATTTACATTTCTCTAATTGCTAATTATTTTGACCATTCATATTTCTTCTTCTGTGAAGGGTCTGTTCAGTTCCATAGCCCATTTATTGATTGGATTATTATCATTTTTGCTTTTTTTTGGTATTAAGTTTTTTGAGTTCTTTATATACCCTGGAGACTAAAGCTCTACCTGAGGTGCAGGGCAAAGATTTTCTCCCATGTGCTGACTTAAAATATCCAAAAAAGATAAGACCCTTACTACTAATTCTTGAAGAACAAGCTAGCAAGTGTGTCTGTAAGGAATACATCTCCAGAGACTCAAATATACACCAATTTTAATTTTAGAAATTTAGAAATTTGTACATATTACTGTTGATAGCTTAGGGCTTCAATAAATTGCTAAGGCTGGCCTTGGAATCTGTGATTCTTCTGTCTCAGCCTCCGAAGCCACTGGGAAATAACTATACATTTTAATGTATCTACTGGAGTCACACAGGGTGCAAGATGTAATAGGTGAATGTCAGTTACAACTGTATTAAAGAAGCTAGTAGAAAGGGAGATAGGGAAAGAGACATGAAAGGATGGCAGTAGGAGATTGAAGAAGTGAAGTATTAGTTGAATCTGTGGGGATGAAGAGAGCAAGAGAAAATATAATGACCCCAATTTTTATCATTCTGGTTGGAATGACTGAGTATACCAGGAGGCAAAACAAAAGAGGATTCTAAAAGAGGACATGAAATAAAAGTAAAGAAATACATGATCTAAGTAGGTTCTGAGTCACACATAAGTGACTCTCTTACTATGGCAAAGAGTGATTGAAAGTTTAGAGAAAGAACAAGAGTACTGCCGAAGAAGAATTTCTCATATGTGGGAGTTTCAAAAGAAATCCAACTTGATAGACATTTTGCTTTTTTGAGTTTAAATTGCATGAGAGGATGAATAGATAGAAAGATATATAGAGATAAATAGATAAACGAGAGAATTGCTGAAAAGGGTACTAGAAATATATGTGTCTGGTCTTTAACATACTAGAAAGGATAAAATTAAGAAGGTGTGAGGAAATACAACATTTAAAGAGATACAGACATTTGGAAGAAATTGGAAGAGTAAGAAAAATACTTGGAAGAAGTGGAAGCAAATTTAAAGAGAAGACAATGCATTAAGCATTGTGCCATCTGGGTAGTGAGATGTTGAGCAGTAAGACTGAGAAGTAAGTGGTCACTGCTTTGGTGGGATCTTGATGTCACTGGTGCCGGTGGCCAGGGTGAAATAAATCATAGGTGTGCAGAAAGAAGATGAAATAGAAACAAGGACTTTAGAAAATTCTTTAAAAGAGTTATACTATAAAAGGAAGAAAAGAGAGTTGCTACTATGAAAGGAAGAAAAGAGAGTTGATACTATGAAAGGAAGAAAAGAGAGTTGCTACTCATCTTCAAGACATGAGTTTTTGTCATAGTGAAGTGGTTTTAATATGTATAGATACATGGACAGAGATAATCCAGTTAAAATAATTGAAGATACTGAAAAGTAGGGAAAAGGAAAGAAAAAATCTGAAAGACAGTTTAAGCATTTACTTTAGAAAGGAAGAGTGATAACTCCAGTGTTTTGAAAGAAAGAGTAAAGAAAGGGTAGAAACATATTGGCTTATAGATTTGTGATAAAATTTTAAGGTAATTCCTTTCTGATATTTTTTTATTTTCTGTATAAGGAGTAAATTTTAGTTTCTGCTGAAAAGTGTGGAGTGTGATAAGAGTAATGGGGAGTTTCACAAAGCTGAAAAAGTTAAGTCATTGATTGCACAGATGGTCAAAGGGTCACTGATGCTGATGATTATAAATGAATAGCTCTATTGATCTTCCTGATAGTGAGATGCTTTTTCTGGAGTTTCAGCAATTTGAGTGCAGGCCTAAAGAAGGTCAAGATTGTATTCTTCAAGTCTTTGAGTTTCACTGAGAATTTAAGCAGATAGATGGGAACAGAGGTTGTCCAGTGTGATGCTATCATATATCAATCAATGACTTTCAGTCAACAACAAACCACATGTATGACATTGATCCCATAGGATTATAATGAGACTGACAATTTCATGACATTTAGAGACACAGTAGTCTTCATGACATTTAACATTATAGCACAATGTGTTACTCATATGTTTGTGGTAGTGCTGGCATAAACAATAGCCACTGCATGGTCAGTCATAAAGTTGTATAGCTCTGGCTGGATATGGCAGTGCATGCCAGTCATCCCAGCAGCTCAGGAGGCTGAGGCAGGAGGATTGCAGGTTTAAAGCGAGCCTCAGCAACTTAACCAGGACTTAAGCAACTTAGCAAGACTGTGTCACAAACTAAAAAATAAAAAGGCTGGGGTTATGGCTCAAGTGGTTAAGTGTTCCTGGATTAAATCCCTGGTACAAAAATAAAACAAAACAAAAATGTACAGTTCATACAGTTATATAAAGTGAGTAATACTTGATATTAATAATAAGAAACTCTTCCTGGTTTATAAATTTATTATACTATATTTTAGTCACTATTTTATAATTTACTCCTTGTATTTCTTTTAAAAAGGTTAACTGTAAAATAGCGTTAGCAAGGTCCTCCCAGAAATATTACAGATGACAATAGTATAGAAGAGGATAGTTCCATGCATATTACTGCCCCTGGAGATTTTTCAACAGAAAAAAAAAAGAGAAAGTAGAAGACAGCAAAATTGATTCTGACTCTGGGTAGGCCTAGGCTAATAGATTAGTCTTTGTATTAGATTTTAACAAAATTTAAAAGAAAAAGAGAAAAAAAAAAGTTTAGGTGTAAAGAAAAAATATTTCTTACATGGTTCTATAACGTGTTTGTTTTTAGCTAGCATTATTAAAAATGAGTGAAAAAAAGTCAAGTTTAAGATATAAAAATCTTTACTTTCATAAAGTAAAAAATTAATTATTAAAATAAGGAAAAATATTTTTATAAATTCAATATTGCCTGAGTGTTCAGTGTTTATAGTCTACAGTAGTGTAATATCCTAAGCATTAACATTCCCCCAACACTCAAAGACTTACCCAGAGCAGCTTCTAGTCCTGCAACCTCCATTAATAGCAAGTTTCCAAAACAGCTGTACCATTTTCCTTTTATATCACATTTTACTATACCTCTTCTGTTCAGTAATATTGAAATATACAAAGACAATGTGTTTTAGCAGCCTATAATATTCAGTACAGTACTTGCTGTACAGGTAGGTAGCCAGGTGCCATGTCACCCAGCAAAGATGTCTAGCAGGCTTAGAAATTTAAAGCTACAAGTTTTAGAATCAGTCCATTCTATCAACTCATGTTATCAGTGAAAGAGGACAGATGTCTAAACATGTTTAAATTCACAGAAACAGAGTATAATAAGGAAAACTGATTTTCTTATTGTGTCTGTCAGTTTTTCATCTCAATCTCAAATAATTTAACAAGTGGAAAAAAATTATTTTGTAAGGAAAATGCATACCTTGCCTCCAAATAAAGAAAAGCAATGTTTATAAGAATATAATTCTCCCCATATGTAATATTAGAAAATTAAACATGTGATAAACTGTACTACTTCATTTTCAAACTCTTTAAAAACAGATTAATATTTGTACCTATGGAAGTAATATCAGAGAAAGGAAGCTCAGAAAGGAAGCATAAAAACTAAATTTTAAAAGTGTGCTCAAGGAGATGATAAACTTAGTCATCTAATTGGAAGTATAGTCACACATAAAAATTAAAAGAAATACTTAAATAAAAGTCAAAGGTACATAGGTGCCTGCATTTGCTATTAATTTTTAGTAAGTATGATTTATAAAAAGATTATAGTGGGCAGAGGTGAGACAGCAGGGTGAGGAACTATCACAGAATATCAAAGACCAAGTGGGACTTCCTATTTCTATGTATTTAAAGGCAGTTTACTATTATGCACATTTCTTTTAAAACTTTGTTAAGAAAACATTCTTTTAGATTGTTTACCTATTCAGATTAAATTTCCTTGCCCACCTATAATATTGCCATCTTTAGGAAACAAGAAAAATGAACTAGGAAACACTTTAACATTGAGGAAAAGTTGCTTATAAAATCATCATGAAGAACAAAACTTAAGTAGGGTGTAAGTGGTGCACCACTGTAATCTCTGGCACTCCAGAGACTCAATCAGAAGGCTCATAAGTTTCAGGCTAGCCTTAGCAATTTAGCAAGACCCTCAGCAATTTAGGGAGACAGTGTTTCAGAATAAAAATAAAAAGGACTGGGTATATAGCTTAGTGGCAAAATGCCCCAGGTTCAGTATCCAGTATCAAAAATCAAAAACAAACATGAAAAAACAAAACATGATTTTTGATCGTATAAATAATGATAACAAGGATGTCAAGCTTCAAAACAAAAGCATACTGATCTCTTGTTATAAATATTATATCAAGACTGTAGTCTCTTTTAATGAGAAGTAGTAAGACTGATATTTTATGAAAGTGATAGTTAAAGTAAAATGTCTGGTAAGAAAAAAATAGAGGAATAGAATAATTCTAAGTATAAAACATTTGTTATTTAATATAATTATATGTTAAAGTAAACAACATATTGTATCCAACTTATTACTAAAAACGCTATCAAATAACCTCAATTATAGCAAATACTCCTTGATTAGACTTTTTCACTGTCCAAGGTACTGAAGGAGGAAATGAAGTAACCATTTTTGAATAATGTTCTTTGTGTGTCCTCAATGAATTAGTAAGAGAAGTATAAAACTTCAAGAAAAAAAGTGTTAGGTAAGGATAAAATTTAATATATGGATTTTGTTTTTTTGTAATAATAATATCAACATAATTATCAAAGTTATTTGTGTCATATTAATAAGACACAAATCTGAGTCAATAACCACAATAACCA
Organism: Ictidomys tridecemlineatus; assembly: GCF_052094955.1. Lineage (NCBI taxonomy): Eukaryota > Metazoa > Chordata > Mammalia > Rodentia > Sciuridae > Ictidomys > Ictidomys tridecemlineatus. The sequence continues at coordinate 41,587,386 of NC_135482.1, read as the reverse complement.
CATTTATCAAGATTCACAAATGTTAGTCAAGATATAACTACTCTAGTCAAGACCGAGGGAGAATACCTACAGTTAACACTCACACACACACACACACACACACACACACACACACACACACAGGTTTTAACCTGGGATTCAAATAGAATACAAGGCACACAATAGTTCAGAAAGAAAAGAAAAAGATTGGAATCAGAATGCAAACAAAATAACTTTACAACCATCTCATTACAAGGGTGACTTAAAAATATAGAATAAAGGAAATGGGAGAGACTAAATGACTATGTTGCAATCTTTCTGCTTGCCAAGAGCAAGTAATGATGACTCCCACCAGGGAAAGCTAAATTGAGAGTTGAGAAATAACATCAAATAGACATAAAAATGGAAGATACTGTGTTTTTTAAACAAGGAAAATGCTTCTATTAGGTCATTTTATATAAAACATTTTCTATTTGTCCGTTATATGCAACTCAATCATTATTACATAAGAAAGGAAACTCAGTCTTATATCTGTCATATACTTACTGAAATGGAAAAAATAATACAAAAATTTAACGCTGTGAAAAGAGTAATTTTCCAGTTATACTAGACCTGAAATGAATCAATAAAAGAATAAAAGGAGCACCAGAATACTAACATAGGAGGAAAAGTTCTGAATAAACTCATTAGCCTAGAAAAGAGGTAAAAAAGGAAGGGAATGGGAATTATGCCATTAGGTTTAGAGAGTGATTTTTTTTTCAAACTTAAGGCAAGTGGATACCCCAAACAATAATAAAAAAAAATCATTAAAAGATGTAGCTGACTAGCCTTAGTCAACATGCAGGAATGAGAAGTCTATTACTTACTTACATCTGTCATTTACGCCCAAAGATCATATTTCTGAGCAAATACTAAATAACATGTTAAATAAATAAGAGATTGTGACCTTTCAGTGGACCCATGATATACATGGACTCCCCATCCAGATAGTACATTGAGAGAGGTGAGATTGATTATATTCCAGTTGAAATCAAAATGCAAGGCTATCTCAGTGTGAAAATAAATCACTATCAATCATATAAGAAAAACTCGTATATATGAAAATTTTTTGAAAACAGAACAAAGACTATTTACTTTGAAATTAAACATTTTTGAAATATAATTTTAAAGTAGAGATTCATAATTTATTGGATTCTTGCCTTACTAACATTGAAGATCAAGAGAAAGTTTCTGGCTATAATGGAATGAGGGGTGGATTCAATCTCTCACCATAAACAACTGGATAATCTGAATAAAATATAAGGAATATGTGCTTTTAGTCATTGGAAAACTGGTAATACAAGACTGTGATCACTGAGAGAAGGAATAGTGTGAAGCTTCTGTTTCCATAGAATTATTCCAAGACTCAACAATTATCCCAGATGGAGAGTTTTATTGAATGGAGGAGACACAGACTGGACTCCAGATGCTGAGGCACTGGCAGTTCCAAAGCAGCAGTCTAGAAAGGAGGAAACCACATTTTAAAAACAAATTTCAGAAATTCCCAAACCCCATTCTCTCAAAGCTTACTTTACCAGAGTTCTTGAGAAAAACAGAACCAACAAGAAATAGATGATTGGTAGATAGATAAATAGAAAGAGAGACATGCAGATATTATTTTTAAATGATTGGCAGGCTAAAAACTGAAGAAGTTGATGTTAGTCTTAAGGCAGAATTTCTTTTTCCTCAGGAAACAATTTTTGCTCAAAGGCCTTCAATTTGATTATATAAGGCCCATTCTCATTGTCAACAACAATCTTCTAAAAATTAGCTGATTGTAGATGTTAATCACATTTATAAATCGTACTCAAAGCAGCATTTAGATTAGCATTTGATTAAATAACTGAGTTCTATCACCTAACTAGCTAGACTTGTAATTTTAACATCACAGCTACTAAAACTTCACAATCATAGGCTGAAACTCCACAAGGCTAAGGAACCAGAGAACTTTGAACCAAGAACTGAACCAAAGCCCATACAGTCAATGCCCCATCAACTGGAGGGACATGAGTCCTTATTGACCACTATGGGCATGCAGTGAAGATTACAGGGAGACCATACCTTAGTAAAGAAACTAACACTGCACAAAATGAATATTCAAACAGGTCTCATAAGTAGAAAATATAATCACTATTAATTTAATTGTCAATCTAAAATCCAATTTCATTTAAAAGAGGAAAACCAAGTCAAGGCATAGAATCACAGTGTACAGCATACAATTTAAAAGAATGCTAGCCATAGAAAGAAGAAAATGGGACAAAACAAATTGTCAATGAAAACAATCTTAAAAGGGAGAGGGTAAATGAATTGGTATGCAAGAATATTGAAATATTATCACTATATGAAACATTTAAAGGAAAGCATGAACAGATTGAGAAAAGATGAAAATTATAGAAAAGTGGGCTTTCTAAGAAATAAAAATAACAATATATGAAGTTAAAGTTCACTAAAGAGCTTGACAGCAGATTACATACAGCATAATGAAAATTCACTATACAGAAAGGTATAAAAATAGAAAATATCCAGAGTGAATCACATGGAAAAATAAATTGCATAAAAATGTACAGACATAAGGATGATTCTAACAGTATCAAGTGGTTTAATATGTGTTTACTCAGAAAATGAGGAGTAAAGGACAGGGAATAGTTACATTTCAAATTTTCAAAATTCTTTTTTTAGTCTGTTTCACATTTAACAAAAAATCAATAAAAAAAGAGGGGACTTAAAGGAATTAAAAAGAAAGTTGAACTAATTGATATTTACACAGCATGTTATCCAGCAGTAGCTAAAAGTATGTTTTAAAATATTCAGTTAAAACCCATGCTAAAAATATATTCTTTTAAAAGTTAAACTAGAAGCCAATATCTAAAAGATATTTGGAAATCTTTAAATTCTAGAATTGAACAACACATTCTAGGTGAATGAAACCTGGATCAAAAAAGAACTTACAATGTGGAGTATAAAAACATTAAATAGTGAAATTGAAAAAGAAGTCAACATTAAAGGATACAGTAAAAGAAAAGCTTTGAAGAAAATATATAGCATTAGATATTATATAAGAAAAAAGTCTCAAATCAGTGGTTTAAATTTTCACCTAAATAATTTGAAGATGGAAAAAATATTAAAATCAAATAGAAGAGAAAAATAATAAGAGTAAATATAAATGAAGTAAAAGGCAGAAAATCAATAAAGATTATTAGTGAAACTTAAAATAATTTTGAAAAATGTCAGTAATAGTGATAAAATTCAGGACAGACTGATCATGAAAAACAAATTAACACTAACTGAAATAAAAGAAATAAAGCATATTCTATAGCTAGTAAACCATAACACAGAAATTGTGAATAGAAAGAAGAGCATAACATAGCAAACTTATGAGAATAAATTCAACAACCTAGGTAAAATAGATAAATTCCTTAAACAACATATCAGTTACCAAACCACTTAAGCTGTTCGTGATGGCACACACCTGTAATCCCAGTGGCTCAGGAGGCTGAGTCAGGGGTATTGCAAATTCAAAGCCAGCATCAGCAACTAGTGAGGTGCTAAGCAACTCAGTGAGACCCTGTCTCTAAATAAAATACAAAATAGGGCTGGGGATGTGGCTCAGAGGACAAGTGTCCCTGATTCAATCCCCAGTAACACCCCCCTAAAAAATAGAGAAAATATGAATAGTTCTAAATACAGTATATAAATGAATTCTCTACATAAACCGCCACACAAATTAGAATCCAGGTTTAGAGGGCTTTATTGGCATATGCTACCAAAAAATAAGAAAAAGAAATACCAATTCTACACAATATTTTTCAGAGATTATGATTTATTTTATGATACCTGTGTTACTCTACTATAATGTAACACAAGAAATTAGAACACTAAAAAAAATCCATTCTGAACATTGTCATAAAATTCTTACAGAAAATTTAGCAAATTAAATGCAGAAATGCATTTAGCAATTTAAATGCATTTTGCAAATTAAATGCAGAAATGTATATGTATATTTACATATATATATACACACAAATGATGATTCATTATGATCAAGTTGAGATTTATTTTACTAATGCAAAGCTGATTTAATACTCACAAATCAATCAATATAGTACATATGTCAATAGGTTTAGAAGGGAAAACCATAGAACTGTTTTCAAAGTTGTAGAAAAAATTGACAAAATTCAATTTCTATTCCTAACAAAAATTTGCTCTATTTTTGTATTAATTACATTTATAAGAAGAGTGAAATTTATGTTAACCACAGAACACAAGACAGGAAGAGAAACTGATATTGCACAACTGCACATTGTTTATATTGTAGAAGAAGTGGTATAAAATCATTTGAAGGCAAACTGATAAGTTAGAGGCATATTGTAAATCCTAGGGCAATAATTTACACACACACACACACACACACACACACACACACACAAACACGGTAGCTAAAAAGCAAAAAGCCAAAAAGCCAACAGGGAAGATAAAATAAATTTCAAAAGATTTTTAACCCTTCCAAAAGAATGCAAAGACATATGATGAAAACTAACTAAATGAAGAGGTGGTAGCTTAAATCTCAATTATATCAATAATTAGGTTAAATAAGAGCTAAATTTTATAATTGGAGAATAAAAATTATCAAAAGAAAAAAGTAATACCAAAATACACACATTTTCATCTAGAATAAAACACTTCAAGTATGAAAACACTGGGAAATTAAGAGCCTAAGTTTGGAACAGTGTAAACTGTGTTGATAATCACAAACAAATAAAAAATCCATTTTATCCATTCCCCTTTCCCTTAGTGGCCCTCACTGCAGAATGCAACCAGAATATCATTGTAATAGCAATGTTCAAAGGGTGGAAATGGACTTGTCACAAAAAAGAACCAGCATATTGTTAAGTGAATAACACAGCAAAGACAAGTTTGGGTGTAGAGAACTAGAAGTAACAAGAGGAAGATCAATGTACTAACTTCCTATTTTATGAAGCAATGATAAGCAAAACCTATCTATATTTGGAATAATAATAAGTAGACATCTAAGAATAGAGACGAATATCAGGAGAAATTTGAATTTAGTAATATAAGGAGCCAAAGTTCAGAAAGTATAAAGATGCACAATCTAGTGCAAGTGAACCTGTTTCCCAAAGACTGGGAAACAGACACTGGTGAAGTAACATATAGAGGCATATGCATTTTAAATAGAATTATAGTGCCAATATTCATAGGAACTAAAAATGAACCCCCCAGAGAAAGAGAAATTCTGGAGGTTGATATTTGAAGTAGACAGGGGATGATGAGAAATATTTATTCACATCTAATTGTATTATGTGTCTTATACTTTTATCATGAGCACTCTGCTAATGATATCCCAGAGATTGTATGGGGTAGAGTCCTAGCTCCTTTTTTTCCTCATAAGGAAGTCTTTATCGAATTACATACTATTCCTGTCTGTGTTTTGTGTGTGTGTGTATATGTATATGACAGAACAGTTACAATTTCTCATAAGATTTAATTCTCAAAGAAGACCTGAGAGACTCCCTTATTCATATGTGAACTGGCAACCACAAATTTCCCCCAAAGTAATGGAAAACTAGTATTTTGATTCTGTTTGAAGGGAGATAAATTAGCTGACATTCTAACATTCTAGAATCAAGATACATATTTAACTACGAAATTTCTAGTGTAGCCAGAGTACAAGAATCTGTACAAAAGGATTCTTTATAATAGGGGTAGGGAGACTATTAGATCTGGATCCCAAATAGTAAAGACTTACTTCCCAAATGAAGTTAAATTGACAAAGTCCTCAATTATCACCTAGAAAAATGAAAAAGTGGGCCTTAATATCTACCTACTGCATTAATTCTAGAAGTAGAAAACTTTGAAAAATTAAATGAGTGATCAAACTGGTTAGGACAAGATTCAGTAAGAATCCACTGCATTTGCCTCATAAACTTATTCTGTTTCCATCCTGCCAAGGCTGTAAGTAAATCCTCTATTTAAAGCATTAGGGTGTCGCTTTTCATTATATTTATCGTAAATGTGCCCAACAAATGACTAAGCAGAAGGTAAAGTCAATAAATACAGTGACATAAATAACTTGGAGTCAAGATCTTAAGGATTTATTCTTGGCTTCTTCACCAACATGTTTGATGATCATTGGCAAGTCATTTAACCTCCTTGTACTTCAGTAAAAGTGAGGACAAAAGCAAATACTCAGACATATTGTGAAATTCTATGACTAATGGTGCTAACTAATTCAGAATGAATCGATATTGTGTGCATCTACCATAGATAATAGCATTATTAAAGAGTCCTACACAAGGCCATAAATACACTTCCTATACTAACAATTTGAAATGTCTTCTGTTCCATATAGAAATCTATAAGTTGTATTCTTTCTTCTAAAGTGTATCCAGAAACAAGCCAATTTCCAAATTGGTGACAATTTTTACCTTATTACCTCACCCTCCATTCCTACAAAGTTTCAAACACACTTACCTCCCCTTCCCCATTATCATTGTCTCTATTTTCTTCTAAGCCTGCTCTAAGAGATTTTTCTCTCCAATAATCCATCACAATTTCTTTCTATCTCCAATGAAATTGACATTGTCAAATGCAATGATCCAAAAGTATTCATCATTTTATAGCATCAACATTTAATAAAATTGATCATGCTCTTGAAATATTTCCTTCACTTGGCATCTGGGAAAACATGAAGTAATTTTTTAAAACTATATTTTCTCTCTTGTCAGTCTCCTTTTCTGGATTCTAGTAATATTTTTGACATTTAAAATGTGGAGTGCTCCAATGCTCAGTCTTTGGACCTCCTAACCTGTAAACTGTTCTTACTGTATTAGTGATCTCATCCAGCCCCACACATTGGAAAACCATTAATAAATTTATAACTTTCATTTTTTTCTTCCTCAGTCCGAATCTTCTTTTTAAAATTTTATTTGTTCTTTTTGGGTTTATGACAGTAAAATGTGTTTTGTCCTATTGTACACACATGGAGTATGACTTATTCTAACTAGTATCCTGTTCTTGTGGTTGTACATGATGAGGAGTAACCCTGGTATTCATATACAAGGCAAGCAAAGTTAATGTCTGATTAATTCTATTGTCCTTCCAATTTCCACTCCTCTCATTCCTTTCATTTCCCCTTATGTAATCCAATGAACTTCTATTCTCCCTCCCACAACCCATCATTCCTTGTTGTGGATTAGCATCCACATATGAGAAAGAACATTTGGCCTTTGGATTTGGGAGGATTGACTTATTTTAAAAAATGACATTCTCCAACTCTATCCATTTACCATCAAATGACATAATTTCATTCTTGTTTGTGAACGAGTAATATTCCATTGTGTATATATACCACATATTTTTTTATCCATTCTTCTGTTGAAGGATGCCTAGGTTGGTTCCATAGCTTGGCTATATGAATTGATGTGGCCGCGTCAATGTAGTGTGCTGATTTTAACTCTCTTGGTATAAGCCAAGGACTGGGATAACTGGGTCAAGTGGTGGTTCCATTCTAGTTTTCTAAGGAATCTCCATTCGCTTTCCAGAGAAGTTGCATCAACTTGATATCTCACCATCAATGTATGAGTGTACCTTTTTCCCCACATCCTCACCAACATATGTTGTTTCCTGTATTCTTGATAAATGCCATTCTGACTGGAGTGAGATGAAATCTCAGTGTAGTTTTAATTTTCATTTCTCTAATCGCCAGACATGCTGAGCATCTTTTCATATATTTTTTTGATCATTCGTATTTCTTCTTCTGTGAAGTGCCTGTTCAGTTCCTTAGCCCATTTATTGATTGGGTTCTTTGTTGTTTTTCTGTTAAGTTCTTTGAGTTCTTTCTATATTCTGGAGATTAATGCTCTGAGATGCAAGTGGTAAAGATTTTTTCCCATTCTGTCGGCTCTCTGTTTATGTTCTTGATTGCTTCCTTTGCACTGAATAAGCTTTTTAGTTTGATACCATCCTATTTATTGATTCTTGACTGTGATTCTTGAGCATTAGGAATATTGTTGAGGATGTCAGTTCCTAAGCTGACATGATGTAGGGTGGTGACTACATTTTCTTTTATTAAGCACAGGGTCTCTGGTTTAATGCCTAGAGTTTTATGCAGGGTGAGAGATAGAGGTTCAATTTCATCCTACAACATATTAATTGCCAGTTTTCCCAGCACCATTTGTTTGAGAGGCTATCTTTCCCCTAGTGTATGTTTATGGCACCTCTTTCTAATATGAGGTATGTGAGGTGTTCCCCAAAAGATCACATGTGATCTAGCCTGCGACCAGCTGGCTTAATGAAAGAAAGGTTCTAACCATCAGAAAATGCTAGGGAGCTTTAAATTAAAGAGACAAGACTCTAATTACCTTTAAAACCAGCTCCAGGGCGGCTTCAACTAGCTCCAGCCTCCAGCCACCTAATATGGTAATGAGGTTTACTGAAGAGGCTAGCGAGAGGGAGAGAAAAAGAGAGAGAGAGAGAGAGAGAGAGAGAGAGAGAGAGAGAGAGAGAGAGAGAGAGAGAGAGAGAACATGCCAGGGAGTGGACTTTTATTGGGGAACAAGAAATTCCAGGGAAAATCCCATCCAATGAAGGTTAAGGGGGGCAGCATCCCAAGGTCAGGGGCAATAATTGGGTCTCGGGGCAGTGGCCAGACACACCTCTGCACGGACAAGCCCTCGGACCTGGAGAAGGGTGGGGAAAGCTCTGACACAGCTGTGTGCCTCTCACCCAGTCAGGGAGGGAACTCAAATCCTGTGCGAGGATGGCCTCCCACAATGTGAGACAATGCAAAAAGGTTCAGAGGAGAAATGATTGGGTTGTGAGACTGTTAACCCAATAAATTATTTAATCCTCTGATAGGGATTAATTTTGGTAACTGAATTGGTAGGGTGTGGCTGGAGGAGTTGAAAACTGGACCATGGCTTTGAGGTATACGTTTGTATCTGGCAAGTGGAGACTCTCTCTCTCTCTTGGCCCTCTGATCATCATGTGAGCTGCTTCCCTCTGCCACACTCTTCTGCCATGATGTTTTACCTCACCTTGAGCCCCAAGGAATGAAGCCAGGCTTTTATGTACTAAGGCCTCTGAAACTGTTTTGTTCCAATTTTTATAGGGAATGCTTTCATTTTTCTCCATTTAGAATGATGTTGGCACTGGGTTTATTGTATGTAGCTTTTACAATGTTGAGATATGTTCCTACTATCTCCAGGTTTTCTAGTGTTTTGAATATGAATGGATGCTGAGTTTTGTCAAATGCTTTTTCTGTATCTATTGAAATAATCATGTGATTCTTGTGTTCAAGTCTATTGATATTTTGAATTACATTTGTTGATTTCCATATGATGAATCATTCTTGCATCCCTGGGATGAACCCCACTTGAATGTGGTGCACTATCTTTTGAATGCTTTTTGTATGCATTTTGCCAGTATTTTATTGAGAATTTATGGATCAGTGTTCATCAGGGATATTGGTCTGAAGTTTCTTTCCTTGATGTTTTTTTGTCTGGTTTTGGTGTCATAGAATCATTTTGGAAGTGTTCCGTCCCTTTCTACTTCATGGAATAATTTTAAGAGTTGATGTAAGTTCTTCTTTGAAGATCTTGGAGAACTTGACTGAGAATCCATCTGGTCCTGGACAGCCCCAGTCTTCTTGAACTACTATTTTCACTTGGGTTTTGAATAGGCATTGTGGGATTGAACAATTGTTACCAGTATCCTCTACTTTTTTTTTTCATACTTCAAAATATTTTTATTTTATTTGTACTTTTTTTTAGGTATACATGGTGTAGAATGTATTTTGGCATATTATATATACATGGGATATAACTTATTCTAATTCAGATCCTATTCTTGTGGTTGAACATGATGCAGAGTAACCCTGGTAATGTATTCAAATAGAGACTCGGAATCCTCTTACTTTTTCTAGTTGCTCAAGCCACACATCCTGGCACTCTATTTTTTAGTAAATTATGCCTTTATTATCTCAACATTTCCTGGTGATGCTATTTGAAAAAATGTACCCAAACCTGGTCAATTCCCACCACCACTATTCTACTAGTTCCTAGACAATTGCAGTAACCTACTAAATGATGCCTATACTTTCACCTTCTGACATCCCAAAATGTTTTTACACAGTGCAGTCAAAATGAAACTTTGAGGTTCAGTCCTAGTCAATTTATCCCATGTTTTGAATTCTACAATGACTTCCTGTTACAATGACAGTAGCCTACATAGCCCTACATAATCTAGTGCAGCAACTTCTCTAAAACCATCTCCTACTTAATGTCTGAACTCCAGCCACACTGACCAGCTTGGAAGTAAACACAGCATGTGAACTTCCACCAAAGCATTTCTATTTTTCTCTCTGCCTGGCATGCTTCACCTCTTCATCCTTTTTATACTCAGGACAGATTTGTTTACCTTTCTAAGGTCTCATTATATTATCACCTCATCCTTCATCAAAGTGCTCTGCTTAAAAGTTATAGTCAAGACATGTAATTAGAATTATCTTGGTAAATTTATATCTTAACAATTTTTTAATCAGCACTTTGCCTCTGGGTGATTTTTGGAGTCATCTCTTCTTTAAATTGGAGGTTAAAAACATCAGCAAACTTTCAGTTTAATCTTTTACTTTCTTCACCCTCTCTCCTTTGACAAATATAAATTTTTACAACTCAAAAAAGCCAATCCCCTCTCATTTCATGACTTATCTCTTAGGAAAAGTAAATCAGATTTTTAAAATACATTGATACATCTGTTTCTTCTTATATGCTTACTATTCTTCATTTCTCACATATTCTGATAAGAACTAAATATATTTCAAACATTTGCAAGAATTTCTAATATTTCTTGAATCCTAATTCCTCACAATCCAGAATGTCCCCTCCCTGTCCACTCAGTCACTCTTTCAGTTAATCACCTCTATTAATAGGCACTTGCAATGTGAAAAAGATCAAGTGTTTTGGTTTCACATATAAAAACATTTCTCTTCTAAGTCTTATACTCTTTACATTGCGATCTGCAAAATTTCCAACATGTATATATCTCGCTAGATTCATCTAGGTTAAAGAGAAATATGAAATAAATCTCAATTTTCCAGAGGAAAAATGTATAGTGTTTCCAAAGCATTGGGATAGAAGGGTGATTTTACATACACTGATTTTTTTCTCTTGCCTTGGCACAAGTTTTTGAAAACTGACTGCGTAGTATTCAGGACTCATGTCTCTAATACAGCATGATGCAGACACAAAAGAACAGGCCATCTGAGAAGGAAAATAAAATTAACAAGGAAACTAAAAACACACCTTCCTTTCTGAAGGATTTAATTCTGCAAAGCACATTTGTGGACTGTCCAACATTGCATCTTGAAGCTACTCTATATTTAGTACAGATCAATTTTACAAAAGAAAAGGAGAGCAGATGTAATAGTTTAATGGCTTTAGAACATTGAAAATCCTATATTAGCACTTTTCTTTCCACATGAGCAAAAAGGCATCACTGCTACATTGCTATTCCACCATTTATCCTATTTCTCATTTCCATTTCTCCTAAGTATCTTCTAAACATCCCTCATTTGAAATCTTCTTTTCAAAACTGTATTTAACTGTGGCAATTTCAAGCTGTAGTCCTTTTCTTGTACTCCAAACCATTTATTTTAGTACTTCTATAATATTAAAAACAATACCCTCAGTCATGAAAGCCACCATCTCTGTTTGGGGAGATGATAAAGTACCCTAGATAAAATCAATAATAGAAACTTAAAATATTCCTAGCAAATGTCTAATAAATGTCAAGTATTTGATGTCCTATTTTTTACTTAATTTTTAAAAGTTTACCTAATTTGAAAATTCACAGAAAAAAAGTTTTTAAAATTTGCTGTTTTGACTTTCTTACCCAGATAGTTAGAACTTAATATTTTGTTAAACCCAGGTATCCTGCAAACATTTCCAAAAGACACATAAGTGTCATATTGAAAAAAAAATGCTTATGAACAGCAGAAATATAAATATTATGCTTCCCACTTTTTATTGACTAAATAAGGTAAACATAACCCAAGTGATATTCAGCATGTTAGATATCCACCAATAGCTTTCTATGAAATATTCAATTATCCTTAGCAAAATTGTAAGGATTTTTAGGAAACACATGTTATTTTAGAAAAGTAAATTTTAACTTTAATCACCTTATTTAAACTTTCTATTTCTATTTGAGTGTAAATATTATTACTTATTTTCAAAATTTTAATTTGGAAAACTAATTTAATGATAAAACACTTTCTTCATGCTAATTAAGATCGTCAATAAACAATCCCTTTCACTCTGACAAGTGAATCTGATTAGACTTGAATTTTTCTCTAGTTGGTTGATTAAAGTTTCTAACTTAATTAGGTCTATCATGCCTATTTAAAATGTGTAAATTATACAGGTGTCACATTATCACACGGCATCACACAAATTCATATAATGAAAATAATTGATAACACTGTATCAAAATGAAAGATAAATAAATCCTTTTATTGATAAGAGTAAAAATATATCCAATAACTAGTATATTCTAAATTTAATAAAATTTTCCCCCAAACAAAATAGTTTTATACTCTTAATGTTAAAATTTGATCAACTCTGGATAAGAAAAAAAAATTATATATTTCTGAAAAATATTTTCAACTCAGTAATTCTTTCTTCTTATATCTAAATAATAGCCCAATTACTAACAGTCTTCTCCTATCCAAAAATATATACTAGAAAAGATCAGCTTTAGCTATTATTGTTTTTTTTTGTTTGTTTGTTTGTTTCTTTTTCACTAACTCAATGTGTAAACAAAAACCAAGAAGCACAATCTGGAGACAAAAGAGTGAAGGGAAGTTTATTACTTGTGAAAGTAAGGAGGCTCTGGAGATAACTCTCAAAACAGTGTCTCCTGAAAAAAGGCAGCAAGAGGATTTACTGAGGAAACTCATGCATATTCATACCGGAAGTACTGGGCATTGCACCATGGCAGACACCTTCCTGAGCATGTTCAGTGCAAGAGCATGCTTTGGGTGTTCAAAAATGGCATCTGGGAACACCTCCTGGGCAGAAAATTTAGCAAAATAATGAGATTATAATGAACAAAGGTCATCTAGCATAGTGAGTCAGAACGACTCAGTGCTTTTGTCTGACTCAGTGGTTTTGCTGGAAGGCAAAACAAAAGAACAATTTGAAGGAATATTAATAATTATTTAACGGGGCTTCAGCATTTTAGGAATGATATCCAATTATAGCAGTTATAATTAATTAAAACAATAAGTAGAAATATTACTAATAAATTGAATAATTAAAAAGCTCTTTAGGAATTTATCCCTAAAAGTTCCCACCTAATAGCTAACAACTAGGTATTGAGTTCACCTTCTGTCTGGTGGCTAACGACTTTATTATTGGTAGCTTCTCCAGAAATCTTATAGGAAGGAGGGCAGCTAATTTATTATTCTTTTAAAATTTAAAGGGAAAACACACACTAAGATAAACAGAATATCAAATGTACTAATTTGCTTATCCTGATATCTTTTTAATGTTAGAATTTTGCTGTTTATATTATCCTATAGGCTTTTTCTTCTATATTACTAATAAATGTTCTTTGAAAGACCCAGACTCTTCTTTCTGCAGTTACAACTTTTAAAAACATGTAATTCCTGATTGTTAGAAAAATGTTATTTTAGAGCACCCTACAAATCAACGCTTATACACATCATGTAATAACTATAACAAGTTTGGAAAGACCTAAATATTACTGTATACACAATTATCCTTTACCATTTGCATAAACAATAATGATTTATTCAATTGGTAATATGTATTAGAATGTTTTCAAAATGACTTAGATTTTATTTTTTAAAGTCTCAGGACTGTTTTTCTGAAATCAACATGAATATTTCAGGGCAGTTTTCTTTTAGAAAGATAAAATTCTTCACTACATAAATCTAATTCTTTCTTGGAAAGGAAAAAGAATAAACAGACTCCCTTGCAATGGTGTTCTTCCTAGTTTTCAGATGTTTTGCTAACCTGCCACCTTCATCTTTATTTTCTGTGTGCACAATGTGACTTTTCAATATAATTTGTACAGAAAATCTTAAATTGGTTATAAACATGAATACTCCGTTTTCTTTTTAGTGTTTTATGCCATACCCCAATCCTGACAAAGGAGGGGTTCTCAAAAGTAGCTGCCAAGTTTAGACTTTTCTGCAGCTTGACTAAAAGCCTGAAGTAGCTCAAATTGTTCCCTAAAGTAAAAGCCTTGCTTCTGACATCTCAGTGAGTCTCTTGTTTCCTGTTTCAAAATTCCTCAGCACACTCAGAGAATTACAGTTGGAGTGGCCATTCTTTACCTGATTTGGCCAATAGAAAGCCAACAATTGGGTCTCCCAAGGATCAGGCACACACTCAGACTCTCTTTTGGATAGTCCTCTGCCATACCTTCTCTTGAAACCTTCCACTTGAAATAAAATAAAATAAATACAAGCAAGCAGCTCTTCCTGTTGTCATCTGTGAACTCCCAGGATATTGGGACATGTTTGGCTGTCCTGTGCATATGTCTGTCACTTGTACCACTGACAGCCTTGATATGCTTTCTTGAGCAAAGCACTTTCATTTCCCAGGACAATTTGCCAAGGCCAAAACACTTATATTATTTATTCTTCAGAATTTTTTTAGGTGTGTTCTATTACTGTCTCAACTATATATAAAGAGAAAACAGCAGAGAGAATTTAAAATCTTTCCAAAATCCATAAAGCTATTGTAGTTGAGTTAGCTAAGGGCAGATTTATATTAAACAATGAAATCCTGTTTATTCTCCACATTTATCCTATGTGAGGAACCACTGCAAACCATTTGTCTCATTTGCTCCAATACAAACAATAAAATAGTCCATTATGCATCTCCTTAATCAGCAGGTAAACTTATTTAAAAATGTGATTTTATTTAGTTGTATATCAAGAGGAAATGTATCTGTTAGACTTGTAAGTAAAGAAAAAAGTGTTTGTTATATTTTCCTAGTTTTATTACATGCCTTTTCATCATGAGATTAGCCAGTTTCATAATCCAAATAATAATGACTAAAATTCATCCCTCAGATTCTTTTGGACTCAAGACCTCTGAAGGTTAGTTGTAGAAAATGTGAGATCAATTTGGTCCATTCTAGTTAACAAGATTCACAGTATTTCCTGTGATAACCATGGTAGATTTCAGAGACCCAACCAACGTATTTTTTATTTTGCAACTTCTCAATGTTTCTGGTACAACATACATGCACTTACACTCTTATTAATATTTGCTGAGGTAAATAAAACATTGAGGTATGTTCAGAAAAAAATATTAGGAGAAAACTCTAACCATTCTACCATTATTTCTACTCTTTATTCTACTTCCAGTTGCTGACCACAACTACCAGGGGCTGTAGTGCTACTTTCAGAAATAGTAACTGTCCAGTCTTAGAAGGGAAAACGTGGCACCACCCATTATATAATTTATATATGTTATCTGACAATAACATAATCTTTAGGGGAATTTAGCTGATTCTGTTTACTAAGATATTAAGAAATGTGTTTCATGTTTAAATAAAAATTTTTCAAAATAGGAAATAAGTTTAATAATCTTTTCACAGTTCAAGAAAGAAATATCAGAAATATTTCATTTTTATTTTCCAGTAATGCTACATATTATACCTTTTATATATTGAAAATTGATTTAACAAGCTTTTACATTGTTATATGAAGAATTTTTCTTAAAAAATATCTATTTTTTTTTCACCCAAGAGAGAGAAGTCTTCCACCTAATGGATTACTTTTGAATTGATTAAAATGTAAGCTGAAGAAATGTGATAGAATAAGTTTTGTGTGACTTTTATTTAAAATGCATATTATTAACCCCTATCTATGAAATTTTGAGACGTCAAAAATTCCCCAGGCCAGAATCAACCAATTGAATAACAATGTATAAAAATGTACAATTAAGTCATAACATATAAATACGTGATAAGGTACCATTTGAAGTTTATTTATGTCTTCCTTATATAAGCACATGTGTAGTATTAATAATTTTGTTTTATGTACACACACACACACACACACATACACAATAGTTGCTTGGACTACTATAATGAAATAAACAGAGGGGCTTGGAGAACAGGTATTCATTTTCTCACAGTTCGGGAACCTAGAAGTCCAAGACCAATGTGCCAGCCGGTTTGATTTCTTCTGAAAGAAGGTTTGCAGATTACTGCCTTCTCATTGTCCCCAGTGGTCTTTCTCCCTTTCACTCTCTCCTTTTTTATTATAAAGACAGCCCTCATTTTTGACTGACTTACTTCTTACCTCCATTCTCAAAATACAATCAGGGCATGAGGGCATCAACATGTGAATTTTGGAAATCACAATTCAGCTACTTATATATTATGCATTTCCATTATATGTTCATATATTTCATAGGTATTCTAGGAAAGAGGCTATTTCACAGTTTGTATCTTTTCCCCTAGTCTTCAACAAAATGGCTCATGTGCACATGCACACACACACACACACACACACACACACACACACATTATTTTAACTTTGAATCATTCTGAACTCTATTTTACATTATATTTTACTGAGAAGTATGTACTGAACTAAAATATAAACATTTATCTTGTGGTGGTCCCATAACTTCTCTTTCAAGTAATAGGTGACTTATCATTTACAATTACTTTGTGCCTCCAACTACAAAGTCATCCCTCACCTGGGGATTGTGTGCAAGGCTCCTTTGTAGGTGATTAGGCAAAAGATTTTATTTCCATTAAAATCCAAATCATTCTATGCCAATGTGTCTTGAAAAGAAGGAGACATTGTCAGTTTTATGGGCTGCAACAAATCCTATTTTCTGATTCAGTTGATGGAACACAAATCAAATTACTTAACCCAGTCTCAAAGAGAGAGATACACAATTTCAGACCCAGAGACAAGCCCATCTGAACATGGAGGAGTGAGTAGCATATAAAAGGACTACAACATTTCAATTGTGTATGCTAATAAACATTCAATTAGCTCACTACCAGTGCCAAGATGACCCTGGTTAATGTAGCTAGTGGATGGCTTTGCTTCAAGGTCTGAAAATGGCATGGCCATTTTCCCAGCTGAGATGTGGTATCATGTTTATTTTGTGTGTTTGTTCTGCAGCCAGTATCAAGAAGACAGCAGCTCCCATAAGCTCCTCTTACAGTGGTGTCAGGAAACAAGGAGGAAGACTCAGGGCCTCTTAAGGCATAATTTCCCAATTGGTGGTTCGCACTCTTGCTGCATTCTCTTGGACAAAGCTAATCACATATTTGAAACTAAAGTCAAGCAGCAGGAAATATACTCTGCTTCCTTTTTGGGAAAGGTATACAACATAGCTTGGCAAAGGACATGAGGAGGAGTGAAAAGTTCGAGACAGTCATTCAAATTATAAGCCCTAGACAAGCAATGCATAATAGGGAATTCTGCACAACAGAAATAGAATTTAAGAATCATTAGGTTTAACGATTCTAATGATTCTGGACTGAATTCTAAAATTTAAATTGATATGAAAATTACAGTAGACATGATATCATATAATTTGTCCTCAGGCTATACTTTTATACAATGGACTTTGAAAAGAAGCCTGCCGGATGCTATATTCTGAAGTTTTATGTGAATAGACAAATTTACATCTTTTAGTTCTGAAGATGTGATCAATCATGCTTCAATCCTGGGAGTAAGTCAATTTAACAGTGCTAACATGCCTAAACATACATGTATATTTCTCAGGTTTATAGATTTCTAAAAAAATTATACTTATCCACTCCCTCTCATCACCCAAATATATAAACTAACTTAATATGAAATAAATGCTTTTATTCTCATTTACTTGCTGAAATTAAATTCCTCCACCATGGTTCAAACACAAAGTCCTCCAATCCTGGAAATTGTACCATGGTGACATCAAACATTTATCAGGTAACATGTCTGTGCTAATATGTCATGTTGGTTTAGATAATATTTTTTATAGTACATTGAAACTTTTTTGAAGAGGTATTTTGAATTCTTTTAAATGTAAAGAAAAAACATTTGTCACTCTATATACTCTATGTGAATTGAGTTTCTAAAACAGATCATGCATTGTAATAAAGTTGTTTACTAAAAATATAAACATAAGACATCAAATGTACTCATTTATCATGTTCACAAGGCCTTTATTTCTAACAACCACCATTATGCAATTTATATTATTATTTTTTGATTGTGCACTTTAATTTGAGTCTAAAAAAATTTATTTTCAATGCCTCTTATCATTGAACAAAATATATCCCTTTAATTCTCTTGAAATTATAGTGCTCATAGTCCCATGTGCCTAACATTTTTAGATCTTTGAAAGAAAAAATGAACTCAAATATTTGCAACTTGGGTTGTCAGAATTGATACCCAAATCCCCAAACATCCTGAGAACTTGACAAGTGGCTATGTCCTGGGATTCTCAAAATTCATAAAAAGTGGGAGATTTTGTTGTTCTTCTTCTTTAGATGACCTAACATGAGGAGATGGAAAGTCATGTAAGGTATGAAACTAGAATTTGTTTGATATTTGTCAAGGATATTTTGTTTCTTACCTACATCTAAAGTACATATATGAACTCCAAGAATAAGAAGAGTCTAAAATTATAGGACAAATTAAAGTCCTAGCTAAATGCTATATATTTTTTTAGCCTTAGTGTTCTTTCTTGGACATAGGGGAAGAAGTCTCACTAATTCATTTATTCGTCACATGCAAGTGGCCAACTACTCAGCTGGACACAAATTATTTAAGAACATAAAAATAATTTTTACCTTCACAGTATAATGTTGCATGTAAGAAAATGAACAAGCAATTACTTGCTGACATCATAATCCTTTCATAATGGTTTTAAAAGTGGGGTTTTTGAGGGACTTTGAACAGAGAGAAAATCTTCCTAGGGTATATGTCCTTAACTATCATTTGTCTTTCAATGAGTATCTTAAGCAATGAATTTTAGGATGAAAAAGATCATAACTGTTCTCAGCCCATTCTTTTGCTTTTGACAACACTGTAAGAGAATCACAGAGAAGGTTCCTAGGATTTTAGAGTAACTCCATACTCACCATTAAAATGAACTTTTCTCTTTTGTAAAACTATCAACCAGGTTATTCCTGGGTTCTGGTTGGAATTGAGCACTTCTCAATGGGGCATCATGTCACCTCGAGAGCTCAATCACTTGTCATGAATCAAGCATTAACTGATTTTCCACACCATAAGCTGAGCAGTGCGCGCACCAGCATTCCATCAGCAGTTTGAAGAAAGATTAGTTTTGAGCAAAATTTGAAGTGAAAAGGGAGTTGGAAAAAACAGATGGCAGGCTTAAGGGAGAGACTCACAAAGGAAGAAGTTATGTTCATAGGTCAGGATATTAAAAAGTCTCAAAAAGATAAATTTTACTTCCCTAAGAATAACCTGGCTATAGTCACTGTCAAATGTCCAGAGTGTCCATCATGACTATCAATTCTGAGACTCTGATGTGTCACCATCCCTATGAAGTCCTTCCTACAGCCATGTCATGGTTGTTTGATTAAAATGGTCTCATTCTACAATGGAATAGGCAGTAATTTGAAAGGTTTATTTGAATAAGCTTTCTCTGACCTGACTAAAATGGTTCTATCAGAATGGAATCAGAATTTCTTTGAGTTATTCAGTTAATTTTATATCATATAGTTTTTTCAACATGTCTTATAAAATACAATTTGTAGAAAAACAAATGAGATAATATACTAACACCCATGGAATTTTCTGCTCCCAATTTGTATCCTTTATTCCAGGAACAACATTGGAATCACTTACTGAAGACTTAGTTGCAATACTAGCTAGTAGATGATAACTCTACAGTATTGGGCTGTTACGCTAAAGCATGTGGTATATCATATTAGCAGTGGTCAATTTATGATGCTATTTCTCTTCTGGCCAATAAACATTGGGTTAGGAAACAAGTGGCCTACCTGAAAAGAATCTATATTTCCATTTCAATATTGGAGCCTACTGATTAGGAGGTTTTTATTTCTTCAGAAAGAAATTCTGCTATCATTGGATGCAAACATTGCTCCATTAAATAAGAATTTGAATTGGCACCTGGTCACTTGAGACTCCTTTTGCTACTTTTGAACAGCGAAGTGATTTTGGTGAATGATCCTGATTTCCCAGGGGAAATAGGGATGCTGCTAAACAATGGAGGAGGACAGGTGTTCTTCTTCATTTCAGAAAGATTCTCTGGAGCACTTCCTAGTATTGTCACATCCTGTGGAAAATTTAATGAAAAGGAGCACATGGAGGATCAGGATCATGGAGAGGTGAGAATCCCCAGAAATGAAAGTTTGAATCCACTAAATAAAAAACAGCATCTAGTTGAGATGCTGACTGAGGATAAAGGGCACATAGAAGGGATATTGAATGAGGGAAGCTGTGAATAAGGTTCATTGCCTTATTGATCACAAAAAGGGGCTGTTTTATCTATCTTTGTTTTCTTTCCTGTTCTCTCCTTTTCACTTTCTCCTTCTCTACTGCCTTCCTTCAGGTTTATTTACATATTAACCAATTAGCTTTTTTACTCTTTTCTTCTCCCTCTATTTCATATAAGGAACTGGTATTTAATGTTAAAATATGATTTACATAGTTTGTAGACTATTTAGGGGAGATTGTGATGAAACCAGAAAAGAAATGAACCTCTCTCAAAAACTGAAGCATTAACTAATGGTATTTTGAGATTCAGTATTGGAAGGCAGTAAGATTTTCTAAGAATATCACCTTAGATGTATTATTTAGAAAGGAGTCTTGATTTCATAGTTATTTTATTTGGACTTTTAGTATGATTAAAAGATCTGTTAAAAACCATACCTAGATTCAGTAGGCTAGTAGATACTGAGATCCACATTTCTGTGACACCAATGTCATCTGTACATGGACCACACATGGAGAAGCAAGCCTTTAAGGTCACTTACTTAGAGAAGCATTTAATAAACAAGCAACAAAACTAGTGAAAGATGTATTCAAAGCAGTTTATATATAAGGGCAGAATATAGTTGTCTTTTAAAACTATTTTGACCTCTCATTCACTTTTTAAAATTTACATATTAACCAATTAGCTTTTCACCCCTTTTTTTCTCCCTCTATTTTATATAAGGAACTGATATTTAATGTTAAAATAGTTATAGACTATTAAGGGGAGATTGTGATGAAACCAGAAATACATTTCAAAGTTGTTTTTCTATCCAATTTAATATGAACTTTGTTCCAAGTAGGTTTGTAATTATTTCTTAGCTTATATGAGGATAAGGGACATGATAAAACTGATAGAAACCTCATAAATAGGAAAGAGATTTGTCCAATTTCTATATTATTGAAAATTATAAATAATTATAAATGTACATGTGCATGTGTTGGAATAACATTTGAACAAAGTAAAAATGATCCCTTTGAAGCATGCTATGCATTTTCCAATCATAGGTGGATTATATACTGTAAGGGTAATATGGATTAAAATATAAAACATTTAATTTTTTCATAGTATAGAAATAGAAAAACACACATTCATGCATGTGTGCACTACCCACACATACACAATCCATTTTAGAGTGTTTACATTAGAAAACTTGAAATTATGCCTCCTTTTTCTCGCCTCTTTATAACCTGCTTTAATGCTTATTGAATAATAGAACTTTTTTTGCCTATATGGAGAGGTTTGCTTGTTTGGACTGAGTCTTTATTTTAATTTTATTTCCGGAGGGAGTTAACACTACACAAGGGGGGGGGGGCTTGTATATTCGGTGAATTCCTAACAAACATCAGTGTGAAACTTCATGAGGTAAGGCTGGAAACTAGATAGAACTACTTTCTCTGCAATAAAAGGCTGCATAGATCTGGACTTTGCGGACTTTTCATCTATAAGTCTAAGCCTTAAATGGTAAATGTTTCTACCCTACTGATAGAAAACGCCAATCCTCTACACACCAATGAGAATAAAGGGAAGATCTGTAAATTCATAGGAGAACATTTGTTAGCAGCTGAAGTCAGGAGGTTTATATTTCTTGCTTTGGGTCTTTTTTAGGTTGTGTAGAGTGGGAAAATCCTCGAAAGATTTGTCAAGAAGTCTTTCCAAGAATATTACATCTGCAATGTACAGGTGCAGAGTATTTTTCCTTATCATTATTACCTAAAAAAAAGCATAATAGCAAAAATTTACATAGCATTTACATTGTATTAGGTAATATAAGTAATCTAGTTATAAGGTATATGAGAGGATATGCATAGGTTACAAGCAAATATTGCATCATTTTTTCATAAGGAAGTTGAACAATCACAGATTTTGGAATCTGTGTGGGGTCCTGGAAACAACAGCTGGCACATATAGAAGGACAGCTGTATTTCAACCAACATTATAAATGGAGATGAGAGGTGGAAGAAGAGGGAGGAGAAGGAATACAAAGTTTTGCTAGAAAAATAAAAATAGAAGAAATATAGAATAGCAGTTTTGAAAAAAAAACAAGATAGAGGTAAGATGTGGGAACTTCAAACGTACAAGAAAAAGGAATATGAGATCCAGCTATAGAAATTAGAAAGATATGTTGTTCTGGTACCAGAAAGCCCCTTCCTTAAAGTATCAACTAATTATATCAGTAAAAATCCCCCAGAAAATGATCACTTTCAAATGAATTACTCATGTAGTGGAAAGTGTTGCTTTCTTTTTCTTTATCTAGATATATGTCTATTTCATATTGTGCCTGCTCAAGTGCTAAGGTATCACCTCCTCTCTAACCCATACCTGTCTCATTGCTATTACTGCGTATACCATGGTACACTTTTAAAAATCAATACACTTTATTTTTAGAGAAGTTTTCAGTTTACAGAAAACTTTTGATCAGAAAGTAAAGTTCTCATAAATCCTCTCTCTCCATGGACACAGCCTTTATTAACATTTTTCTTTATTATACTCCCATTTATTGTTTATTGTATTTTCCTTATTCTTTATTAACTCTTTTGTGTAAATATTATAATTTACTGCTAAGCAAAGATAGGCTATGCTTGTCAATTTTAAAAATTAAATAAAGCACAGTGTGAATTGAGTAATGAAACCTTATGTATAACTTATTTTCTTTCTCTTTGATATTAGGAAAACTTTTAACAATATGACAAAAGCCATGCAATTTTATTTATTTGTTTAGGTACTGGGGATTGAACCTAGGGATGCTTAACCACTGAGCCTCATCCCCCAGCCCCCCCCCCCTTTTTTTTGAGAAAGGTCCTCACCAAGTTTCTGAGGTTGGCTTTAAACTTGGGATCTTCCTGCCTCAGCCTCCCAAGCCTCTGGTATTACAGATGTTCTGAAGTATGGACTTTCTAACATTGAACATAGGCACTAAAAGTATCAGGATTTCTGTTTCTCAGGCCTATTGGCATTTTTTGTTGCCAGAGACTGTCTTGCACTTTGGAGGATATTCAACACCATCCCTAGCCGGTCTCCATTGCCAGAAGCAATATATTCTCCTACCACAACAATCACAAATGTCTCTACATGCTGCCAAATGCCCCGTGTGACAAAATCACCCCTACGTGAGAACTTCTAAGGATAATCTCACCAATCTATAACTAAGAAAACCTCCATTAGGATAAAAATTAAATTTAAAATAATGTGAATGGGGGTCCATTGCTATAAACATTATATGAGAAAGAAAATAAATCACAAAAGGATAAAGTGATTACACATAAAAAGAAATTTATCAGCTATAGCATATATTATTTGGTCAAATATTAAAGGTATAGTTATTACAGTTTTCCAAGCATTCATTAGATGAGTAATTATTCATAGAAGTTCTTAGTTCAAAATTTGATGTAAAAAATTGACATTCTTTCTAGCCTATTATTTATTCTTTAAAAATATTTTCTTAGTTGTAGTTGGACACAATACCTTTATTTTATTTATTTATTTATATGTGGTTCTGAGGATCAAACCCAGCTCCTCTCACATGCTAGGAGAACAATCTACTGCTAAGCCACAACCCTAGCCCCTCTAGCCTTTTATTTAATTTGCAAATTAGAATTTCAAGTGCATGTTATAAATTTATTTTTTCAGAAAATGCAATGATTACTTATTAAATCAGTAAGAGAAACTACCTATAAATAGAACCATAGACTTTGTAGGTATTTACTAGTCACCCAGCCATTGATATGCATTACTGAAGCCCTCCAAAATATGGACCTACACAAACCAGCCTAAAGCATATGGCCAGGATTTGCAGAAAATGTGTACTTGTAAAATCCTAAAAAGTGAAAGGACTGATCCTTGTACTCAGATGAGCGATGTCAGCTGATATTTTCAGGACCTGAATTTATAGTTTAATTCTGTATCAATTTGTTTTCTGAGCAAACCATGTAAAGAGCAAAACTCAATCACATGGAATCTCTTATATTAAAGTTAAAAGAGCTTAGTGTCTTGACTCAAGAACAGCTAAATTTAGCTAAATGAAAAAAGATGAATCTTTACCATTATGGTGAAGAGTTTGATTAAGTCATGTAAGAAACCTCTTTATGTGATAGACTGCAAACTGTAGTGCTAAGTGAGTTTGGGTTGGAATCTGTCCCAATCTGTTCTGTGTAAATTCTATGGCATTAGGGAAATCAGATAAACTCAGACTTCACTTTTCAATTAGCATTATAGAGATAATACATGACTATATTTGACCATGTGATGGGAACATTGCAAATATTCAATTATATTAGTTATCAGTAAGGTCATGAGTATTTGTTTAACACTTGCTATGTGTAGGCATTTTGCTAGCACTAATAACAGCATGGTGATTAGTTTTCTGCATTTAAGTGATATTAATATAACATACCAAGTTTACTTTTGAAACAATTCTACATAAAAATAAAAGCTAAACTACCTTATTTGCAGTGACTAATAGATCCTACATAAAACATTATTCTATATATAATAAGAAAATTTTACTTCCTTCTTAATCAGTCTTCACAAAAGTATTTAGATATTGACTCAGTAATACCTCTAAAATATGTAAAAATTTCTTCTTACCAACATGACAAATTTGAATATTTCTATGTATTTAACATATGTGAACATATGCAGTTTTATCAGTGAAGACTTTCCTGAACATTTTCTTCAATTATGATATGGAGGATTTGTGATTTTTGTGTGTATATGCCAGTGTGTCCAACTCAATACATTGATCTGTTTGATCATATAGAGAGGAGTTTAGATGTGACAAATTGAATTGCCTTGTTTTAAAATGAACTGTTTTTCTTGAGCACTGATTATTTCTACAAAATCTTGGAGGTGACTGGAGTTGAATGCCTCAGGTGGCTATTTTCCATCACTGGACACAAAATCCCTGCTGTGTTGGCATGAAGAAATGAAAATGACTTGACACAAAAAGTCAGTGTGATTGGCTTAACACTTAGAGCCAACACCTCCATCTAGGCTTCTGGCTCAAATACAGAGCATTCAGTTTTATAGCCTGATGCTTTCCCTGTAAGGATAATTATGATTTTTAATTGAGGTGGACATCAACTTTTATGTACTGATTTGGCCACTGACATGTCAGGTGTGTGGTTACTTTTCAAAGGAACCTGAATTGGAGGCTTCACCACATAAATTGTTCCAAGAATAAATACAAAAGGCTTCTCTTCACTGCCACCTTGTGGTAGGTTTTTCAAAGTAACAAATTCAGTCTTGAAGGTATAGGTCTCTAAACTCATTAAAAAGATTATTAAAATGACAATAATTTACTCGGAAATAAAAGATAATTTTGCACCAAGGTCAATAATTTTACATCTTAAAAATCATCCTTATTTTAAAATCAGCATTGCAATTTTCCCTCGTTATTTCTACAAATAGTTTGAAATATTAAACTGGAGAAATAAACAGGAAAAATATAACCTCTATTCATATAAATTATCATGAAGTTAATTCAAAATTTCTCTTTTATTGGTTACTTTCTGATGCTTACTTACTTAAGATGATGTTTGTGTGCTGAACAAATGCAAGATTAATAGGAAATTTCCATGTAATAAAAATTGCAATGTGCCATCAACTTTCATAGTTTGCATTTACAATTGAATATATGACACATAGTTAGTTAATTAACTAGTTATATTACTATTAGTATGGAAACCAGTAGTTTGTAAATATTTATTTCATTAAAATATTTAAAGTATGTATATGTGTATTCTTATTTTTTAAAATTTTGTTCTCTGGTAATACATCTAGTGTCTAAAAATAAATTAATTATTTGCCTAAGAAAAAGCTGAATTTCCTCAGAAGAAATCAGATAATTTGATTTTGACATAATTTAAAGACTAAGATCGTGTCCTAATCTAATAATCAAGGATGAAAGAGGGGCCCTGGCTAGACACAAGCCAATAGTTATACTGATTGAAAGTAACAAATGATGGCCAATGTTTCATAAGCCAAATGATCTGTTTGAAGGCAAAGTTAGGAAGTATTGAGTCATAAAAACTAATTTTGAATGTAGTAAAAAAACCTATATTCATAGACCATCTTAAAGATTGTCAAGATGAGAGTAGTTTGTTTTATAGGACAGTTTGAGAAATCTTATTCCAATCTGTTTTCACTTCTAAAGAGAGTTTATATTCACCCCAAGTTTGAGTGGGACACCATTCTGAGCTAGGAAGTCCATGTAACCCTATCATCCATGGTGATTCCCCTTAAAGAAAAACCACACTTCAGAGTTTTCATATCTGAACTAAAGGCTGAATTGCTGTCATTTTCTATTGGTCAGAAAACAAACAAACAAACATGATTTAAATTTCAACTCTCAGAAGGAAATTACAACTGTTATATCTTACCACTAGAAAATAAAGTGGATACGAGACAGATCTCTTACTGCAAAATAATAATAATAATAATAATAATAATAATAATAATAATAAACCAAATACTATTATAATAGTACAAAATAGTAATAATAGTAATAACAGTACAAAATCATCATAATTATTGTTATTGTTATTTGAAGTCACAGATTTCAAAAGAGATAAAATGCAAAAGTGCAGGGCAACTTCAGGTAAAATTACTCTCAATCCAATTCTATCTTAACAACCTCATAATACCAACAATCTTAGATATTGTATCACACTTATTGTAAATTCTAGAAATTATATTTTGTACCTGCTACCGTGGAGGATAGTCTTCCATTACATTATTTTAAAAAATCATTTGTCATTGTGTGGTCTTTGTTCTAAGACAAGAGTGGAAATGTAATTCAAGAAGAAAGCTTCATTTGAATTACCACTATTTTATTTTTCTTGATCATTTGTCTTTCATTTAGGTCTGATCTATCTCTAAGTTTGTGTTTTAATGACTTTATGAAATCTTTTCTGTTATGCCTTTGAGGTGGTCCCATTTTCTTAATGGGAGAAATACATTTAAATTGTCTGAGAGCTCTGTTTGCTCTTCTTGTTTGCTGCCCTAGGATATGTGAGACTCGAAACTCTATCAAAAATAGTCTTAATTTACTTGCTAACATTCACTCTCTTTTAAGAATATTTTGATTGGTAGGGAGAAAGCTTTCTCGTTGTCTTCTTTCCCTGCAATACATTGCATTTGTGTCTTTCTTTACTGAGCCTGGGAGCCCTTAGATTCATTATCCAATTAATCCTCCTAACATTGCTATAAAGTAAGAAGAGGGAGTAAATTCCCATTCTACATGTAGGGATGTTAAATGACTTATACTATGTCACCAAGCCAGTAAAAAGCAGAGTTAAGCAAACTGCTTAAGGCTTCCCTTTATTGCAATATTGGGTCATTATTTCTCATATTACAAGAACCTCTTCAGAAATAACTAGTACTAGGAGCTGAAAACTGAACGGGTTTCTTCATATTTAATTGTAAAAGTGTTTTATAAAATGGCCCTTTGAAATAATAACTAAATATATAAATGCATTGATATTGACAGAATAGTGCATAAAGTTCTAATGATGTATGGAAAAAAGTCACTTTTGTTTTTCTAATTATATGAGCTAGTCAGCATTCATTAATAAATGGGTTATATTAAGATTTATTTGTAAGTGAATGCATTTTTATTTATCCTTATCATTTATGATTAATAAGCTAGCTTAATTGCCTTCTCCATTTTATAAGAATTATGTAGCTCAATATATATTATTTCATTATTTTAATCATGCATTTTTAGAAGAGATTGGATATTAATAACATAAATAATTCCATGAATATCATCAGTTTACCTCTATTATTTTTATTTTAAAACATATTTAATTCAGTTTGTTAAAATCAAATATTTAATGTATTATACTCTTTTTCATTTCCCCTCTTTTCTTGGTGTTCAGAATATGTAAGAAAATGACCATCTATATGATATGTGTTATGATATGTTTGACTTTAACCACAAAATTGAAAGGTCAAAAATCTTAGAAACACAGAGTTCTCTGCAGGACCTCAGCTCAAGTCTATATACACCAAGGAATACTAGAAATTCAGATAATCATATATACTCGAACTTTAGGATCTTTAGAAAAACAGAAATTTTGATTCATTGAGATTTTCTTTTTGTAAGTCGGTGGATATTAGATCTTAAGGAACTTTTAAAATCATCTTTGAAATTCTTCTTCACATAAAACAACTCCAGGCATAAATGAAAGTTGAAGGTCCAAGGTCATCTGCAATAAGATGAGCAGTGTCCTCTTCACTCCGGTGAGTTGATGCCACCTTATGGAACTAGAGGTTTACTACATCACGTGTTGCAACAACCACTAAAGCCTCAATTCCAGGACAGTACATAAATTAGTCAATAAAAAAGCACTTTACTCTATAAATAAAAGGCAATAGAATAAATATCAAATTTCATTATATTTTAAGCATTACATTTTTACACTACATGTTATTAACTAGGCATAATTTAAGATTCTTTTTCATTTGGTAATACTAAAAAGGTGGTTTGTTTTATGAAATATGCGAGCATCTTGTAGACATTCAGTAAAGATTTTTAATTCTTGTATTATTCTTGCTGTTTTATGTGCCTTAGTCATTTTATTTTCCCCTTAATTTCTTCATTCCAGGTTATATGTAGATGAATAAAGTACTCAAATGTGGCTAGAAGTAGACATGTTTATTTTATTTTAAAATTATAGTTATTATACTAATATAGGTAATAAACAGAAAGACTCAGCCAGGAGAAGATTTCACCTTAAAGGCCTCTTCACCAGCTCGATGAAGAGCATAAACAAATGTGGGAGGCTTCCATCAACACACTCAGGTATAAATGACTAAGAGTTAGGAAGGCATCTGCAGCTTTTGGAAGGAATGAAGTAGTCAAGATATGCTGGCCCCTAGCATGAGCATAGGAAAGGAGAAGCTTAACTCAGAGATAGGCTGGGACCCAGCACAGGTCTCAGGAACATTGTACAGATAAGAGTTTGCTTCAAGTGAATTCAAAAGCAGTTTTGATTTTAATATGTAATGGAATATACAAAGCAGTATCTTGCACATATTAAATTGTAGATTATTTGAGGTCTCTAAATAAGGAATCCTTTACTGATCTAAATTTCATGTTTGGTGACTTCCAGACTTGACTTATCATCAGAATCACCTGGGAGGTTCTTACGTGGTGCTTTTTTTTTTTTTTAAATGACCCTAAGCAGTAGCTCAGATAGGTGTCATAATTTGGTGGAATCTGCTTAGATTCCCAGCTCCAGAGATAAAATTTGGATATGCCTAATAAAATTTATTGTCATCTCTGGCCTTCTGTCAGCAGAATTTCATGTGCTTCTTAAACATATTGCTGTGAATGATCTTGCAAGCTGTGATCTGCTGAAGCATTTATCAGAAAAAATTGAGAGGAAACACCAGCATCTGTCATGTCATGGTCAAAGTTGAGATTTCCAGGAATCACTTTTGTGCAGCTACATGTACACCTTGATGCTGTTCTGCTCTTTACAAGTAATATCTCTATAAAAGCTAAAACCCACCCCCCCCCCACACACACACAAAATCAGTGTTTACTGAACAAGCTCCTCACTCTTGTGAGGCTACAGTTTAATTTGCCATTTTCTTTATTAATTTTTTATTAAAGATTAATAATGTGGTTCATTAATGAGATTTTTTTTCAGTGTCTCCTGTCCTATCATTCTGATCAATATTTTCCATGCTATATTTTTTCCTGTCTTGTTGTCCTGATCTTTATTTCTACAACCTGAGAACTACTTATCTTTTTAATCCTCACATTTCTTGCTCTCTGATCTTCAACATTCATTCAATCTGTCATTTCTTCTCAAGATGAAAGCTAATAACTTAACTATGAATATTATACTATTCTTTCCAAGTACCCATTTAGGTATTATTTCTATTTTTTTCTTTTTTTATATATATTTTGTTTTCAATGACAGCATCATTTTGGTGGCTTAGATAATGTTTTCACCATTGTGAATTCAGATGGTAAAGGATGAGGACTCTTGGGTGAAATTCCCATTACAAAGGTGAACTAGAGTTGTGAAATATAATCACAGAGTTAATCAGACATCAGTGTAAAATCATGAAGTATTTAAGAGTGACTTTGCTTGCAGACCCTATACAAACATGTTGATGCCAGTCTTTGCAACAGATCCCAAATTATCAATTATTCTGTACACTATTTTCAGTATTAATGTCACCTACAAGTAGATATGTGTGTAGAAAGGCTCCTGAGGAAAAGTGTTTGAAAAAACATCTCCTTCAGATCACTTCAGTGTTTTGGATAAAACCTCGATGATGTCAGACATGCCAGGACAATCTCTGCTGGAATGAAAAGGGCTCTTTCTCCCCATTCTGTATGATCTTTCAGGAAATTTCAGGCAGTGCTGGGAGTGGGAAGCTGAAGGAAAAGGAAATGGAAGAGGATTGAGGAAAGAGTATAAGGTTACTTATCACAAGAAAGACTAACAGTTTAGATCACAGAGGCTGGCAAACATTTTCTATGAAGAGTCAGATAGGAAATATTTTAGGCTCTGAGGGCCATATGGTCTCTGTTGTAACTACTCAGCTCTGCTGTTGTTCCATAAAAGCACCCATAGACAATATGCAAATAAATGAGCATAGCTGTGTTCCAATACATGCTATCAAAAAGGCAGCCAGCAAGATTCATCTGATGAGCTATAGTTTGCCAAACCCTATATTAGATTAAAAACCATGTTTGCTGTAATTATGTTATGGAAGGGGAACAAGAGTCATGAGTACAAGACCTATCCTTAATACTAGCCATTTAGTAAAAATATTTTTTCCTACTTAGCAAAATTTATCACCTGCAAAATGAGAGGATGAAACTTACTTTTTCAAGTTACTGTCTGATTTACAATTATGAAGTTGTTACGATCATTGATTATTTGATCTTGAAAGTAAAAATTGTGCTATGTTTATAAAGACAATAAAAATCATCCATAAAATGATTATATTATTTATTTATTTATTATTTTGATATCTATCTTTTTGACAGCAAGAAAGGAAGCTCTTATTTCAAATATATAAAATTGTTTTTTGTTTTATTTTATTTTGTTATGTGTGAATCAGAGTACATCATAGCTCCCCTAAGAAATCCTTACAGAGTGCATGGCATGTGAATCCCTGGGGAATACAGAACAGAAGAAGCTAATGTGTTTTGTTTTATTGGAACCTGTATAATTTGCAGAAAAGAATATCTTTTGTTTGCTTATACAAAACATGACTTTTATTCTAACCATCACTCCTGATTAAAATTCAAATTTGGATGCTATTTACTGATGATTCCAAGATTCTCAAACCTGATGCCTTTTCTGGGCTTATGAAATCACAGTATTGGTGTTCCCAATTCCCACTCTTTCTATACCTGTGATCATTTTATGGAATATGAGAAAAATATATTCAAGAACTTTCCAGAATCAAATGTAACCCTGTCCTGCCCTGTCCTTCACCAGTTCCATTCCTAGAGATCCCATTTTATATTTTAGCTTGACTCTCAGAATAATCCAGCCTTTCTGGTAGGTCTAACTTCATCTGTGGTTTGAGTTTCACAAAACTAGGACTGTGCATTTACTCGTCAGGTGGTCAAATGTTGAAAACCACAGACAATGTGAGACCAACATCTTACCAATTCCATGAAATTTAAAACATTCGTTAACTGTTTGTTCTATGTTAGGCTCTGAACCAGACAACAGAATTCAAATATAAACATTTGAGAATATTTGTCAGTAATTATGTCACTAGACTATATACATTTAATTCCAGGGCAGTTTGTTACAGTTGATAGCATGCTTTCAATTCTTGTCTGAGGAGCTACATTCTAGCTGTTACTGAGGAATAAGTGGTATATAACTAAACCCTGAGTGGAAAAGAAGGGTAGTTTAGATAAATGGACTAGCCTAAGCAAAGGTGAGAAGGAATGAAGGAGTTTGGGAAGAAACAATGAGCTCAGCACATCAAGATATTGAAGGACATGACCTAAGATCAAGATAAAAATGCAGGTTTAAAGTGAATTACAAAACCTTTGAATAACATCTTAAGGAAATTGGATTTTCCCCTCAAGGAGGAGGGACACTGAATATTTGAGGGTTAAAGAGTAACATAATCAGATTTAGAAAGTCAGCTCATACAATGTTGTTGAAAATGTATTACATGAGGAAAAATCTGAAGGAAGGCGGTTGATTAGGAAGCTAATGAATCATGTCCAACAATGCGGAGGTGTTGAACTTGAGATGGTTGATGATGATGACCAGAGAGGCAAAGCCAAAGAGATTTTTAGTCCAGGAAGTGCAAGGTCAAATTGCATAACACCTGACACTTCTGCTGTGTCTCTGCTGCACTATTGAACATACTTTTTCTACAGATGTTCTTTTTCTTTTTACATATTTTTGAAATTGAGGGCTGACAGGAACTGGATTTGGCTCAGCACAATGTTTAAGCCTAGTTTTTACTATCATCTTCTTTAATTTGATCATTTACTACTTTCCTTAACCTGGTTCACTTTATTCTCAAATGTTTACTTCACTTGATGAAATCCTCCACTCAATTTTTCCTGTCACTTCATGCACTTGCTTCTGTGTCACAAACTCTCCTAACATGGGTATTTGAATTCCCTTTGGGTATGATATTAGCGACTACTTTGGATCTTTGAAGAACAGCTTGAGTAGAATGATGGCTGTCCAATCTATGAGTCATCAGTAAAGAAATATGAGAGAATAAGGCTGATATGGTAAAGTACTTAATTTTGACAGTAACAAGAGCAATGAAGCAGTAACTTATTGAAAAGAATCACAGGAAATATTTTGTCCTTTTCTACATAAGGGAGAGATGATCTTCTTATATAGTGGTGTTCTTTTGTTCTTGCTACTTTTTTGTTTTTATTTTTCAGAGTGAAAGGAGAAATCAATAGTGAAGGAAGGAGACAGAATAAGGATCAATATGTGAAGTGATACATTTTTAACATCTATGAGATTATGTCTTTTTAAATGAAGTATCAATAAGTATTAATAAACAATTAGTAAGGAATATCAACAAATAATGTATAATAAATTAAGAAGTATCAATAAGGAAATAAATGTTTAAATGCTATCCATTACCAACAATTATGTTCTAATATAAGAAAATATTATGGTGTCCAATGTAGTCATTGGCATTTAGGAGATGTTCGGTATGCATATGATGAACGAACTGAATCAATGAAGAAATGATTTCCTTTACCTAATGAAGCCCTCTAGACTAGCAGTAACCATAGGCCACATTTTAAGAACCACCATTGTATTCCATTCTTATTTCAATCAATTTTAAATACTTACTTAGCTTCTCTGGAATTTTTCCTAAAATATCTGTGAATGCAACATAAGTAGTTCTAAAACCATTTCTTCTTATGTTTGGCAGACCTAAGTAGAATGACCAATGAAACAGACTTTTACTAATGTATACTATTCATCTTCTATTATTTCATTACTAGCTATTAATGTTTAAAATAAATAAAAATTTAAAAATTAGCATTTATCTGTTTACTACTCTTGAATTATGTGCCAGGAATACAAATAGGAATGGGAATAATCTTTACCCTATATGCCTCACATCTTGTGGTTGTCATCAGAGGGAAGTTCAATGATTGTAATGCAATATGAAAATGCTAAATTTGATACATGTACACAATATTAAGAGCACACACATTTAATAAAATTCTGTTCAGCAAACTTATATCCCTCATCAGGAATATACACGAATATGTGTTAGGCCATTTCCATTTTACCAGGCAGTCCAAGAGTTCTTAGACTACCTGAGTTCTTTCTGTCAAGAAGAGAGACATTTAAAGAAATATATTTTCATATATTGTGGAAAATGAAAAATTAGAATCATCCGAAGTAGAACACAGGAGATACTGATGACTTTTGTGTTAATTTGAGTCCTCCAAGAAAAAGAGGCCAGGATGACAGATTTGACCTGCAAGAAGTTTATTTTGGAGTACCACATATGAAAGCAAAACATGAAGAGAGCAGGAGTAGGCAGGGTGAGCCTTCAGATTATAGTGCAAGTTCTGCTTCTTTGAAAGGGGAGAAAAGATAACAGTTGGGCAGTAAAGACTTTAGATTACAGCAAAGTTCTAAGAAAGCCTTGGTCAGGTTGATGAGGAATCTGAAAGCCAAAGTTTCTTATTAGAG
The DNA here is from genome assembly GCF_052094955.1 of Ictidomys tridecemlineatus. NCBI lineage: Eukaryota > Metazoa > Chordata > Mammalia > Rodentia > Sciuridae > Ictidomys > Ictidomys tridecemlineatus. The sequence continues at coordinate 41,552,642 of NC_135482.1, read as the reverse complement.
AATTTTCTTACATCAGAAGAAGAAATCTTTCACATGGCACTACCATGTTTTGTCCCCAGCAGGTGATAGCCCAGGGAAAGTGTTGCCTCAGTGTATCCCAATCATGGATCAAAAAATGGGAGCGAGGCTGTTATTCAATACTCCTGAAGCTGTAGGTTCTCTTCAAGGAGATTTGAGTGGTACTGCTGTAGAGAACTACTTCTCTTTTAGCTTCAGAAACCTGTTCCTCCAGATTTCCCATTGGCCTATCTTTCTGATAGAAAATGTACATCACAGATGTTGGGGTGATGAACTGTAGGTTTTGTTACTGTTGTGGCCCTTGGGATTGCAATTAAATTCATCCTCATTCTGTGCTATTACTTCAATTTGTCCAGATGGTTTATTAGTTCTATGGCACAACCTCTTGTTCCTGAAGGGGCTGTATCATTGGAAGTAACAACCTTCTCAGTGCTTGTTGTTAAAGGTGCCCACTCACTTTTTATTAAATGAGGAAACATCTAGTGGTGCCCAGGTGGACTGCTTCCACATGTAATCTTTCCTGCCTTTATTGTGTGAAAGCAATCTTACTTTCTACTGCTAATCAGTGTCAGTTACCCCTGACATTGTGGCATCTACATTTCCTTAGATACTAAGAGTCTAAAGTGGCCTAATTTATGAGTCAGTGATTCTCTCACTGTGTCTCCCACCATATTTTGTGCTTCTTTTGGAGATCAGAACTTTCCACCTACAGAGCCCTGAGTTTTGGTGATGGCAGAATAGGGAATGATTAAATCTCCAATATATTAGCTACTTCTCACTTGTACTGTTCAATTAGCATATTGTCAATTAAGTGGATCACTGTGATATTCTGTGGGATTCCCAGTTGATCCACATATCATCACATATGTTATTACAAGTAGCAACATAAGCTTGGGGAAAGACTAAATAAATAGTTTTCCACTCTATGTGAACTTGAACTCTTTCCAAATGTCTCTCTCTCTCTCTCTCTCTCTCTCTCTCTCTCTCTCTCTCTCTCTCTATCTGGAAGGAGGGGGTTGGAATACAAAAGACCACATTTGCCAAATCAATGAAACGACTGAATACATAGTATTTACCACCACAATAAACGTGATCAAGTAAAACAAACAAACAAAAAATGTGGTACAACAATTTAAACAAGATGAACAGTTTGTTGAATTTGTGTTCACCTACATGCATTTTCCACCATCCATTTCTACATGGTCCAGACTCATGAATTAAACAGATGTCTTAGGCAATATCATACCTGCAATGTTCAATGTTCAAGTCATTAATAGGAGAAATAATTCCCATGCCACAGGATGTGATATTGTCTTTTTTTTCTCTTCAATTTTTAACAAGCTTTAAAAAAATTTAGAATATATTTAAATTATAGAAAAGTCAGAAATATACTATGGAGGGTTCTGTAAAGCCAATAATCAGTTTGACCAATTGATATCATCTATTGTTCATTATTAATAGACTACTATTGACAAATTATTATTAATTACAGTCTATATTAACACTTAAGTTTAACCTTATACCCTTTGTGTGCTCTAGGATAGCCCATTGCATTTAGCCACACTGTCTTCTTAGGCTTTTCTTGGCTATTGACATTTCTCAGATTTCCCTGTTTTTGATGACTTTCACATCTTTAATGACTACTGGTCAGGTGTACTGTAGACCATCCATCAGTTGGGATGTATCGGCTGCTGTTCTCATGATTAAACTGGTATTATGGGTTTTGGAAAGAAAGATGATAGAAGTTAAGTATCCTTCCATCATATCCTATCAAATGTGCATATAATCAACATTTTTGTCAATTTTGATGTTAACCTTGATCACCTGATTGAGATAGTGTTTGCTGTATTTCCACAATAAAGGTACTTCACAACCTTTACTTTACTAAACTCATTGGAAGAAAATCAACATGTTCTGCCCACTCTTGGAAGTTATGCTTCACCCCTTGAGGATGGAAAATCTCCACATTGGAATTCTTCTACATAGATTTGTTCCTTCTCTGTTTGCTTATTCAATCTTTCTTATATAAGCATCAACTTATATTTATTTCATTCTTTGGATTACAATTCAATAGCTGCTATTTCATTTACTTTGTTCTTTCAATATTCCAGCTTTAGCAACTATAATCTCATTTATTTGCCTAGTATATATCTTGGCATTATCATCAATCACTAAGGGTTTTCCTTGGAAACATCATGAAAACATGCACCAGGGCCATCTTGTATATTCACAACTCCAGTCTTAGAGCCAGCCATTTGTCCAAGAAACCCCTGTTCCTTTAATTGGAAAATGATATTACAAACTGAAATTAGAGTACTAGGTATTGTTAATTTACTACCTCAACATAAGTGGATAGGGATAAATTTCTGATATTTCTTCGTAGGCTTGCCCACTTGAAACACTCCTCCCTCACAGGCCAAGGGCTCAAAGTGAAGTCTCTTCTGCTGTCAAGTATGCCATTACCAAAGCACGTATTAGAAAAATGTTCACAGACCTGGCTCCACATTATCTCATGTGCAAAAATGAAGCTAGACTTTAGCCAGAATTCTTTTTATTTTCTGACTCTGTAAGCACCTACTCTAATAAGGAGCCATAATGATCCTTTGAGTTTCTGGGTTTCCATGTATCAACATCAATCCAGATCCTGTGTATGTCAAGCCTTGAGATGTTTTTCTTGGGGTGACCACCAGAGAGTCTCTTTCTTCCATTTTAATCTTCAGGTTTTAGCAGTTATACAGCATCATTGCTGGCTACCTGTATTGTGCAATCCCAGGACTACCAAACTCATTACTGGTAAAATCCCCTTGAGTGCTTCTTTCGTGTTTAAGGTAATTAATATCCCCCCTAAGTCACTGTGATTAAGTGCAAGCAACTGACTTCATACTCTAGGATTTATAAGCCTTAAGGATATTAACATGTCCAATTCTATGCCAGACCATCCTGTTGCCAGCCCTGAGCTGCGGAGGACAGACAACATTAAATTTCTCAATGTTGCATATCTCAGCAATAGATCCCTGGAGTCCCTGGAGAACAGTGTATCATCCAAGGTACCCATTCAAACATAATACTTGGGTTTATTTTCTGCCCTCAATCTATATTCCAGCCTTTTTTTCCCCTTTTATACATGTCAGAACAATTCACCCATTTCCATTTCACTCAGTATAAACCATCATTCTCATCCTCAGAGGGAAACATCCCTCATCCCTGAGAGTTCTTAATGAGTTTTTAAGTCATTTGTTCCAAGAAAGTGCTCAAAATTGAATGAACTTATCCAATATTTTGTTCTAATAAAATACTTTCAAAATATGATCTTCCATATCTGTTATGCCACCATCTTGTGATTCATCCCCTATAAGAAACCAAATGCACAAAGAGTTAATTTCCAATTAGTGATTTGTTTGTTTGTTTGCAAGGTCTTGAGCTTTCGACAATGTTCTGAACTCAACTATCTAAGTAATAAATGTAGGATTTCTTTTCTTCATATTTTTCTCAAATTAATTCTTACTGCTTTGGTTAAATTTATATCTAGGTTTTAAAATGTTTCGTTTCTTGTATTTCTCCTTAGTCTTTAAATATTTTAATAGTCCTTTATTTTTCATTTTATTTCTTAAGAGTGGCAATGCAATTTACTAATAGGAAGCCAATATAATTTTGTTTTGTAGGAATTGTTCACCCCAATTTCCTTCAAATGTTTGAATCATTCATTGTATTAGAAAAATTTTCTGCTCTAGCAGAATATTTTCCAAGTTCACCATTGGTGAATCTTTAACAATAGGGCTATCACTTTGTACTGGGGATTATCTTTCCCCCCATTTTCCACTAAATATTGATCCCCCTTACTAGTCCCTAAACTTCATACTATTGTCTGTTCCTTAGTCCATTCTTGGCCCCATCTGTATCAGCTTAGGTGCTCTGAGAAACAGATGTTAAGACACAAGAAATTGAGTGGGGTAGATATCTTATGAAGAATAAAGAAGTTGGAACAGAAGTATGCAGAAAGAAAATTTAGACCATGATCAGGTATAAGAGATGAAAATAGAGGGAATTAGGAAAAAATATTCCTTAGCTACTATCTACCAATAAAAAAGCTTCATCCACACTCACTAAGTAAAAGTAACATACTAGGGAGGTCCTAGATGGCCAGGAGTAAGCCTGGTTTTGTGACCACAGTCATTGGCTGAGAGTAGTCTCAGTGAATTACAGTCTCAGTGAAAATGCAATAGAGTACCTAAAGAGATGCAGGAGGCTGTCACTCACCCCATGGTCTCCATGTTGTATTCCCTTGAAGAAGATGTGAATGATGGGCTTCCATAAATACTGCAACTTATTTTTGTCTGTTCAAAAAATACTTTTGGTTTTTATTTCTCAAGAAAATAGAATTAAGCTAATGTTATGGTTTAGAGATGAGGTGTTCTCAAAAGCATATATGTGAGACAATTATGTTCAGATGTTAAATGATTAGATTGTTGAGAGTTATAACCTACTCAGTGGATGAATTCATTGACATGGATTAACTAAGGTGAACTGTAGGCAGTTCGGTGGGGTTGGAAAAATTAAGTGATATGGTTGTGACTTTGAGGTTTATATCTTCTCCCTGGGGAAAGGAGTCCACTCTCTACTTCCTGGTTGCCATGCCTGAGCTACTCTGCTCTTCCATGCCCTCTGTCCTGATGCTTTTCCTTACCTTGGAACCAGAGCTATCGAATTGGCCATCTGTGAACTGACACCTCTGAAAATGTGAGTGCTAAATAAACTTTTTTTTCCCCTAAATTGTTCTTGTCAGATTTTTTTTTTGGTCACAGCAATGAAAAACTGATTAAAATACTGCATTAAAAAAACTTACTAATTGTTCAAGAAGTCTATTATAAGAAAAAATTATATACCAAGAAAGTTGAGTAGACTGCCTGGTTAAATGCTATTATTGCTTTACAAAATAAAGAATTGATTCTACAATGTTACCATGTCATGTTTACTTAGGGGTATTTTGTTAATGACAATTCTGTGAGTATACATATGATAGGTGTACAGAAAGCATGATAATAATCTAAATAAGAAAAATAAAAGACACTTATTAATATATTTTCAGGAAAACAATATTTTCAAGCTATCTAAGAACTAAGAAATGCAAAAACATAAATTAAACTACATTAAAGTTGAGTGTATTTTCCTAAATCACCATTCAAAAATACTTTTAGATGACCATTATTACTAGAAGTCTATCAAAAACTGTACAGAAAAAAAAAAAACTAGCTTTAGTTTGTGGAATGCAAAAGCATATTTTAATTTCAGGAGAAGGTAGTTTCTAGAACCAGCAATACCAATGAGATCTAGTTACTTGAAATAATGGTATAAACAAAAGCAGCATGAGTGCTATCCATTTATTTAGGAAAATAAATGTACAGTAATAAATCACCATTGACATCACTAGGTACTACGTGAGGTCAAGCGGTTAATCTAGAACCATATACCAGAGATGTTCCATCACATAATTCTGTAATGGTAACACAAGTAGTTGGTCCTACTTGAAAAAAAAATGCATTCGGGTGTCTTTAAAGTGGCATTCTTTCTAGAGCTGCAAATAGCAACATTATAAATTTCAACATCTACCAAAGAAAGTCTTTATTTTCAAGTTGAGAGCACATTATGTACTATGGTTTATAAAGTTAAAAATAAAAGAACGGTTCTTTTATGAAAAGGTTTCCAATTTCATAGGGAAATTACTACGATTATAATTTACTGCCAAGTAGTAAGATTGCTATCACAAGTTATTTGAGTGCATTTGCCTCAAAGATGTTTTGTTATCCTCTGGCATTTATAGAATATAAGATGTTCCTATAACTAACACTTTAAGATGTTAGCAGCACCAGCTATTAATTACTTTGCCTATAATGTGTACATATAATTCAACTTCTAAAGAATGATGGGCCAGGAGAGAATTAATATTTATTGAGAGCTAACTTTATTTCAGGAGCTGTGCTAAGCATTTTATGTACATCTTCTTATTAAATCTTTAGAGTGACATGAAAAAGGCATTATCCTTATTTTAAAGATGAGGAAACAGTGGCCCAGAGAACCTGAATAACTTAAACAGGTCATATGTCTATAAAATGGCACTGTAGGGATGGAGATTTTATTCATCATTATAACACATCCCGTGAGGCACTTTTATAACAGAGTACAAAAAAATTGTCACATAAATTCTAATTATAAAAATCCATATCATCTTGCTATATAATATTTAATTGACAACCATATGTTTTAATAGATGCTAGACAATACTGGGATTATAAATATGGTACAAAATAAGATTCCTATCTTCAGTGGACACACTCATCTTTTATAAATCAATTTATGATAGAACCTGAAAAATTGAAGCCAATAAAATCATTGTACATATTTTAATATACAAGAATCTAAAGAGTGTTTTGTTCTATAGGGGGTTTTACTGATCATGTCCTACATGGTTTTAGCTAAATTTATGCTTGTAAATGTGAAGCTCTTCCTTGATAATTATGTAGAAGAAAGCCTTGCCTCTATTGTTATGTCAGCAAAAAGGGAAAAATATCACTTCAAGAAGCCATCATAAACTTTTATATAAAAGAAAAGTCAGATAATATTGTTAGTGTGTTAACATTGCTGCCACATATCTGTCAAAATAATGTCAAAATGCTTTCATGTACATTATTATATTGAATGACATAGTGCAAATGTTAATATTTTCATTGCAGAGTAGAGTATCAGAGATCCAAGCTAAAGTAATTTACCATGTCAAACTTAATTTAGTCCTAACCTTATCCTGAATAATTTCACAGGCCATATTCCTATAAATAAATAATTAAAGTGGCATTTTCAATTGCCAAAAGATTATAAAACTCTCTTTAGTTAAAAAAAAAAAATCTAAAGACCAAGGCACAAAGGACATGACATATGACCTACATTATTTCAGAAAAGAATGAATGGAGTACACTGTTTTGTTTCTGTTAAAAGGTATATTTATGCATGATTAAAATAATGTCATATATGAAAAACAATATTAAGGTGAACACTTTTGTCACTTTTATCTGAAAGTTCAAAAATTTTGATTTTGGTAACTCCCTTTTAGGACATTGCTTTAGTAATTTTATTTTCTGTGATTTATACTTTTATAGATCAACATTATAAAGGTTGGTTCATATTTGTAACAAGTATTTACTTTTAAATGAAAGTCAGACTAGAAGACTAAACAACTGATAATCGAATTTCTCACCTTGTAGGACACAATGGTGAGTATTGGCACCTGTCTTTGTTCCTCAAATTACATAGTTTGCCTCTTAATTTGTCTCTAAGTAAGGAGCTAAATGTTACTATCTCCAGATGGTTATTTATGGTCTTCACAAAATACATCATGAAAGTTCTCTGAAATCATGGTTACAATGCCTCCTTGCCATGTGCCTCCTTAAAATTGCACCTTCACACAAGTGATCAAGAAGAATATCTTCCCAAACAGCTCCCACTTAAATTATTAGTTTACCCATGAAGACTAAACCAATAATAATAATAATAATAATAATATAATAAAACCTTATGTCCACCTTGCCTCTACCATTAATTCACCATCACTGTACTGCTGAAGATTTTTGGTCTTTGATCAGATTTATATGTTAAGTAAAAATGTAGTTTTGAGATGCAAGTTTTTTTTAAATCTTTAAAGTTTATCCTAATCACTGATTGGTTCATAGTAACTACCTGGAGTTTTTAAATAAATGAAGTGTTTAAAAAAATACTATTTTGACTTTTTTTTGTAAGGGTGAGTATAGGGAATTGAATCAAGGAGTGCTCAATAACTTAGCCACATCCCCAGCCATTTTCATCTTTTATTTTGAGACAGGGCCTCATTAATTTTCTTAGGACCTAAGTTGCTGAGGCTGACTTTGAGTTTGTGATCCTCCTATCTCAGCCCCCTGAGTTGCTGGGATTACAGGTATGCACCACTAAGCCCAGCTATTTTTGACTTCTTTTCAAAATATTATTGCCCATTTTATATCATCACTGGTTATTATATTGTTACCCACTTGACTGACTTTGAGACCTACTTGAACAGATTAATTAATAGGATGTTTTTCTTATGTTTTTCCAACTAAGATTTCTCACTTCTACTTTTCTTTATCTTATCTAGCTTTTGTTTTATGATAAAGAATAGTTACCATTTTGTAAGAGAGGACCTGAAATATATTATTGTAGCTACTGAAATATATTTGTGATTATTTTCTTTTTAATCCTCTCAGTTTTTAAGACATCAAGAGAGTTATAAGTTTAAGATATTAAAGCACATGAACATAACACTTAAAATTGTCAACATACTGAACAATATAAGTCCTTGACGAATAATTACTGTTTTACATATCATAATAAATGCTCATATGTCTTTAATGATATACTTAATATATTCAAATAAAACCTTAAAAGTTTCACTAAAGCTCGGGTAGGTACTGTAATCTGGAATTATTCCAATATTTATAAATTATGAACAATATTAGATTAAGATACTTTGTTCTAGGAGATCCGGCTTCATTGCATGTGGACAAATGCACATACACCTACTATTCATGAGTTTGGATTTCTTTAGACTGAAAAATCACTGAGAGAATGTCTTTTGTTACTTCTCTCCCAAATCCCAAGAATATTGACTATTGAATACTCTACATTACTAAAAACAGTACTTCACTGTGGTATAGTTTCCAGTGGTAATAATTGTAATAAAACTAATCTTAGTTGCTATTGACCTTGGATCTGCTTCCCCATACTAAATTTGCTGGGTATATCACCCACATGACTAAATCTATAGCATGCAGAAACGCTCCCATGGTCCTGGAAGCAAGAGTTTTCTGTGACAGTTTGTATATAATAGTTACAAAAGCAGTGTGTGGTAGTTTAGAACCTGATAAAGAAAAGGAAGCACTGAGCATTTAAGAAGCGATAGTGTAAAAACCACCCAAGCTATCCAGAGCAACAAAAATGAAAACCCTATCAGTGAAATTCAAACTTAAATTCTCACTCTGACTTTTAAAAAATTAGATGCTTTGGCTATAAGGTAATTTAAATTTTTTTTTCTAGAATTAAACTCTAATGAATAATTCAAATTGTGTTACTGATTTAGAAATTAATCAATTTTATATCTATTAATGGGCCATAGCTATTAGAAATACTGTGCTGTCCCAGTAATCTATTGTTCAATATGAAACCTCTTCTGAGGGTTATGATAGCAACTGATAATTTGTTATGGAGATTCCATAAGTTAATATTTGTTAAATACTTAGATTGCCATCTGAAACATAAGTACTATAATCCAGTAAATAAAACCATAGATTGATATCTCTAAATCCACACAGAAAAAAATCCTGGCAAATAGTGGTTTAATTTTTAACCTCATGATACTTGCTGCTTATTTTCTCTGTGCAAAATTACTTTCTAGTAGTGCAAACTTGGAGTTCTAATCTGGCAAACATGTCATCAATAGCAAATTCTACCTCCCCACAAAAGCACACTTAGCTAATGAGTTAGCTAAAACACTTACTTGAGTAGAAAGCATAGAAAATAAAATCCAGTTATGTCTAGCCTGATTCCAAGATAAAATCCATAAGTATGCATGCAGAAATAAGAGGGATATCATCTATTTATTCTCCTGCAAGGCAAGTGACAAGAAATTCTCTACTAGTGAATTTGCAATTAAAATATGCTCTATCCCAAGCACAAATATTCAGCTTTATCTGCTGTGTGCACTCTGTCCATTACATAAACCTTGTGGAAATAAATGACATTCCCTTGTGCCACCGTTTCTACCACATAAACTGTCATTTTAAATGGCAAGAGATTAAGAAACCTCTGAATAGTGAGTTTTCTGATATTTCCAGAGTAAATAAATTGCAGCAAGAAAAATTAACTTCCTCTATCAAAGAAATGTTATCAGCAATCCTGCCTAAATTGAGAGCAATGCCATCCATTGAGTTACACATAAACATTATATAAAATGTTTAAGATTCAAAATCCTACCGACTAATATTTGGTGCAAACATTTATTGTCAAAAATGAAAATAAGTAGTTTAATCTCAGTGATATATAAAAATGAAACTGAGGTATAGCCACAGAGAGGGAAGAATATTTTTGAAAACTGTTTCTCATGGACACAAACAAGTAATAGCATACAAAAGGATAAGTTTTCTTAACAAAAATATAGGCAGTCTTAAAAATACATATATGTATGTGTGTGTGTGTGGGTGTGTATATATATAATTTGTAATGAACCAGACTCTAATAAGACACTATAGCTATAATAGTGAACCAAAGCTTATATGGTTTCTACCCTCATGGAGTACACAGTCTAGTGAACAATGGATTACATAATCAAACAATTACCTAAGTAAGCACAAACTTCAAATTTGGGAAATTCAACACAATAAACTTACTGTGGTTTTGCTCTAGTGAAGGATGTTAAGGTACTAAGTACAAATCAAGTTGAGAAATAGGGTGTGGAAGGTTGTATCATTCCAGAAGAATGAAAGGTATAATCAAAATTTCAGACTTGGAAGGACCTGGGTGTGCTCAAGAGCTCGAATTCCCAGCTACTAGATTGAGGGAAGGTGAGGCTGAGAGGTTTACAGGAAGGTAGGCACCAGATCATAATGTTAGTTTCCATTATATGGTTTTTATTGTAGCTAAATATTTTTGAGGATGGTAAATTCTGCTTTACGTGTGAAGATTATCCTCAAAACTGAAATTCATGTTAAGGATTTTTGTTTGTTTTTCATCCTGAGAAAGTATGAAAATCTTTCAAGTATTGTAAGCCAAATAAATCACATGTTTATGCTTGGAATTTGAAATTTCTCCCTATTAGGAAGCTGGGAACAAAAATAGATGTAGGAAGACCAAATGAGATTATAATCCATAGGAAGGTAATTTAAACTAATTTTGGAGCAATTGACATGGATACACATATACTCAGAATTCTATTATTTTTATCTAAAGCTTGTTTGTTGTGGTAGCATTATTCATTTACTAAAGGGGATTTCATATACTAGAAAATCCATGAATAGATGAACTTGATTTGACTTTATAAAGCTTGTTAAATTATTTCTTCAATAAATGATTTTCCGGCTGGGGTTATAGCTCAGAGCTAGAGTGCTCACCTAGCATGCATGTGGCACTGGGTTTAATTCTCAAAGCTACATAAAAATAAAATAAAAATAAAAATACTGTGTCCACCTATAACTAAAAAATAAATATTAAAAAAGAAATGATTTTCCTTGTATCTTGTATGTGTTTTATTTTGTTCGGCTTTAATTTAAGGAAGTATTTCTCTATTTCTGAGACCCACAATTTGTCATAGATGACTAAGAACAGATGAAGACTGCATTTTATGGTTATTAATCTCAGCGAGAAAGAACATGTTCTTTTCTGGATAGTGTAGTGCAGAATTCTTGAATCTTGTTGTCCTTAGCTTGGAATCGGTCTCATGTCATTCTGGAATCAATTACTAATTCTGATTGACCAAATCTAGTCAACCATTCCTGCAGTACATGAATTAAAAGGGAAATAATAGTAGATACTAAATGTAAAGCCTTGAGGTACTTTTACCAATAAAAGAGAATCTAGACAAGATTTTAGTCCACTACAAAAAAAAAAAAGAAAGAAAGAAAGAAACAGATGGCAGAGTTATAAAAGCTTTGTTCTCTTACTCCCTTCCCCCCTTTTTTTATATGCAGAAAGATAATTTTGTGGTTGAGTGAGTAGTCATGGAAATGCATGACTAACTAATCTTAGTATAAATTTCTCTAAGAAATCTTCCCTCATGATCACATCACTCCTACACTTAATATACTAGAAAGACACACAAATCTTCTTATAACCACATCTCAACGTGACCCTAAACCCAAACTTTTGTCTAGCAAAAATACATATATGTTAGGTTCCAAACAAATGTTTTTTTACAATTCTTTATCATGTGTTCCACTTACTTGAATTGTCCCTTATTCTTTATCATGTGTTCCACTTATTTGAATTGTCCCTTCTGTTTTTCTTCTTGTCTAACCAACCTAAAGATTAATTTCAGTAAACAATGTTAATTTTGAACCTAAAGTACAGTTCTATCAAACATAAGAGTTGTAGGTGTTTGATCAGTAAAAAAGAAAAATAGGAAACATTTTAAAAATATTAAATTGAGTAACTAAGGAGAGAATCTGGTCATAGCTGCCTTCTTCAAACTCAGGTGCTATTATGTCTTGGGATACATCTTTAGGTCTAACCAGATAATTCCAAGCTAAGGGCCAGTGGAACACAAGAAGGACTACTGATCAAGTTCACCAAGTCCTTCACAAGTATCTATTCATTTTAATTACATCCTCAAGTAGAAAAAAAATCAGCTAAAATATACATAATTTACGTAGGCTCTTCTTTGTGTTATGGCTTGAATATGAGGTGGCTTCTCAAAAGCTTATGAGACAATGCAGCAATGAAATGAAGTGAAATGATTAGATTATGAAAATTGTGACCTGATTAGGGGATTAACACATTTGGTGGAGTTTTTCATTCCCATAAACTTACAAAGCATATTGTCAATAAATTTTTGAGTGGATGAATGAGCTATGGATGGATGATGGATGGAAAGACACATTGACAGCATAGTTATATTGTTATTACCTACATTCACTCCCTTTACCAGTCATCCCACAGTGCTTCCATTCCACACTGCTCAGCACATTGACCCCAATACCAAAAGAATTCATGACTACCGCCTACATGTGATAATTGTCTTTGTATTCTTGTCCTTCAAATCACAGACTTAGATCAATTATTTTCTAAGGTGAGATACGGGAGGTAGATCATTTTGTGGCTGTAGACCTACTACTATAGTGAAATATGTGCTAAAGAGCATTCTTCATGGATAGACAAAAACAAGTCACTAGATGTGGTCGTACCCACGCTCACATTTCCTCCTGCCTTATCCTTATTCCTTCACTTTTTTTTTCCTCTGAGAGCATTTCCACAAGAAATCCTTTGAACAAGAATTTGTCATGTCACGTCCTACTTCTAGAGAAACTGTCTTAAGACAGATGAATAGATGAATATAAAAATAAATAAATGAATGAATGATGGAATAAAGCAACAGCATAAGGAATATTTATGAGTTTAACACTCCATTAAGGTCAGGATTACTTGCAAGGAAGTCTCATGAATACAGAATTTGGAGCTGGAATTTAACGATCTTTGATAAAGCTTGGGAAGTTACGAAGCCAGAAACAGACGTAAAATCATTCTGAGGTTGTACTTTAAACTTGATAGTCAAGTTCTAGGATAGGTCTAGACTCCATGAACTACTCAACTAACTCAAGAACAGACATTTAAACAACAGGTAAGTGTAGAACAAGACTTAGAAGCTGATAAAATCCAGGTAGATGGCCTAAAATCAAGGCTCAGAAATCTTGAAAATATACCATCCAGAAGAGAAATTGCTCTAAACTTTTATTTTTCCAAGAGCAATAATCAATCTTAACATTCAGCACAGCACTTCATCATTGGATATGGATATATATATATATATATATATATATATATATATATATATATATAACTCATATATCTTTTATATTATCACAGATTGATCTTGCTATGTGACCACTGAAATTGTTAAAGTCAAATCCCTCAAGCTGCTCAAACACACCAAAATGTATATGAGGCCAAATGAATGTATGATAACATCTGTGACAAATATAAACATCAGGAGAGAATAATCATAAAAAAATTATATATCTTGTTACTCTTTCCCTGTAAGAGAAGACCATTCTCATTATAAGTGGGATAAATTTCAATAAACTTTTAAGTACTTCAAAAAGTATGAAGGCTAAGAAATATTATAATCCCCAGAAGAAAGATCAAGACTCAGAATGGCTATGCCAATGAACTTAGTAGGAAATTGTCACTCAGTTTGTTGTGGGTCAGATTGTCTCAAAACAGACTCTCAGGAGATGGAGATAAAAATTCAGGAATTTAATGGAGTGTGCTATTAGGAAGACCACCTGAAAAGGAGAGAAGAAAAGGAACAGAACAAATGGAGAATGAAACTGCTGATGCAATTGAGATGAGAGCCTCAGGTAATCCCCGAGGGGCTCAGAAACTGGAAGCATCCTGCACAGAGATGTTATGAATCGAAGGAAGAGAGAGGGGATGCTATATCTCAGCAAAGACTAATCACTGTGTGAGGGATGCCACCAGAGAAGGTATGTGGATGAGGTTGATCACAGTTCTAGGAAGGAATTCAGCTTTGAGCCTTTGGAAGCTAATATCCAAGCTGGAATATCTGAGCAGAATCCAACAAAATCTGATACACATGAGACAGAGGAGAAGGAGGCAGAGAGAGAAAGGTGTGATGTGTGTGTGTATGTGTACATGTTGGGGGGGTGGGGTGGGAACTGAAGCACCTGTGTATTTTAACATCCTAGCCTTCCTTGTTTGAAAGACGGCTATTTTTATTTTTTCTGTATTCCTCCGTCTGTCATACACAAACATGCAACCAAAACCTTCTCAAGGGATTACAATCCAAACAGCCTTTGTACAATAATGGTGTTTATACTCTCACAGCTTTACCCTACTGGGACATTTACAGCCTCCTTTAGTAAAATTCTAACTATAATTGAAGCAGCAGAAGGGTGTGCTTTCTACAGATTGGTGTAATCCTTTTTCATCAGAAGCTATTAAGAGTTTCCATACTCAATCTTGCATTTTAAACCTTGTTTGACTTTCAGCAAGATATATCAAATATTTCAGAAGCATCCTCCATAAAGAATCAAAATAATGTAACAAACTGACAGGTTCTTGAAAATTCCAAATTTCACTGAGAGTAAAGAATAAATAACCTAAATCTGCCTCATTAAGTTTTTTTTTTGTGCAGAATGAATACATTAAAATTATACAAAAACCCTTCCCACTTAGGAGACACTGAACATCCCCAGGATATACCTAATTTGATTTGTAAAATTTAAATCAAAATATGTGAAATGTACATGACCTAACACTAGCTGTCATCAAGTTGTTTTTACCTGCTAAGTATGTTTCAAAATTCTATTTTAAATAAGTTCTCAAATCTAAGTAACATTTTCATGTTCTATCACAATATGATTTTTATCATTCAACATCTCTAGCAATCAGGGAAATACAAATAAGTACACTAAGACTCTATCTCATTCCAGTTAGAATGGCAATCTTCAAGTATACACATAGTAACGAATGCTTACAAGGATATGGGAGAAAAGTAGTACTCATACATTGTTGGTGGGGCTGCAAATTAGTACAACTACTTTGAAAAGTAGTATGGAGATTCTCCAAAGGACTAGCAATGGAGCTGCCATATGACCCAGCTCTCTCACTCCTCAGTATTTATCCAAATAAACTAAAATCCTCCTACAATACTGACTGAGGCACATCGATATTTACAGCAGCACTATTCATGACAATTGAGTCATGGCTTCAACCTAGGTGCTCATCAATAAATGAATATGAAGAAAATGTTTTACTCAGTTGTAAAGATGGATTAAATTGGGACTGGGGTTGTGGCTCAGCAGTAGAGTGCTCGCCTAGTATGTGTGAGGCACTGGGTTCGATCCTCAGCACCATGAATAAATAAAAAATAAAGGTATTGTGTCCACCTACAACTAAAAAATAATAAAAAAAGATGAATGAGGGCTGGGGATGTGGCTCAAGCGGTAGCGCGCTCGCCTGGCATGCGTGCGGCTCGGGTTCGATCCTCAGCACCACATACCAACAAAGATGTTGTGTCCACCGAGAACTAAAAAATAAATATTAAAAAAATTCTCTCTCGCGCTCTCTCTCTCTCTCCTCTCTCTCTCTCTCTCCTCTCTCTCTCTCTCCTCTCTCACTCTCTCTTAAAAAAAAAAAGATGAATGAAATTATGGCATTTGATGGTCACTGGATGGAACTGGAAAACATTATGCTAAGTCAAATCAGCCAGACTTAGAAATTTAAGAGTCAAATGTTTTCTTCCATGTGTGGTAGTTAGGACAAAATAAGGGGGAAAAGTGTGGGAGGTGTAAGTCCATGAAAATAGAAAGGAGATCTGTGGAGTTGAAGTGGGAGATTGAGGTGTATTGGGAGAGGTATGATGAGAAAGGGAAAAGCTGCAGAATGAAATTGATAAAATTTTGCCATGCACATTTATGAATATACCACAGTGAATTCCACCTTTGTTTGTATTTAAAAAGAACCAATTTAAAAAGCAATACATAAACAGGAGGAAGACCAGTAAAGGAGAAGGAGTACAGGGAAGGAAAAGAGAAGGAAAAGAGAAATATCAGATACTGAAATTGAGCAAACTATATACGTTACCTGTACAATCATGTCAAAATAAACCTTACTATTATGTACTAATAAAAACATTAGAAAACCAATATGATTTTCACTAGGAAATTATTTTTACGTATTATTGTGGTGTTTGTACATTCTCTTATTATAGAATTTATTATGTCTGAAAGGTTGAATTTTCTCTGAGGGTCATATTCTCTGAAGACAGATTTACCAATATTCTTATTAATATAAAATTCCATTAATTCATTGTTAGTAAATTACAATGATGTCTTACACTGTGTTTCTTAGAGAAGAGGCTAGTAAATAGCATGCAGGCGGTTTCCAGGCTCTCCTGGAGTGCTTTCAGCCCTGTGCTTGGACAGGAAGGAGGGAGGTAGCACTGACTGATGCCCAGTGCAGTCACAAAGAAGGTATTTGTGGATCTAAGAGATCCACAGAGGTCTCTAGACTTGAGATGATCTTTAAGAATCTTCCAAAATTGATCCATGAATTTGGTTATGTCTTTGTAACCATCACTTAGAAAATATAAGTTAAGCATAGTGAGCATCTGTGGGGAGAATGTAATCTTTAATAAAGCATTTCCTGTGGTTTTAGACAGTCCCAAGGAAAGCCAGCTGGGAGCAGACAGCCTGCAAAATTCCAGGAAGTTAGAGGCATAAGAGCTTTAGTCCTAAGGGGACATGATTTAGGCAGGCTGCTCATCAGAGTCATCACTGTGTCTGATGATTGAGTGCTCTTTCTCTCATGCCAATCTCTGTTCTGGGAGTGCTTGCCAAGCTTTTGATGGAAGCGTCACCTCATCTCACCTCTTCTGGGATTTAAACCCCATATGAGCAGGAAATGTGTTTGTATTTTTGCCACTTTATTCCCAGCATCTAGAATATTTTCTGAGACATAGACGATTGTTATACTTGTATTTAAAAATGCACAAGGAAATAGGAAATTAAAAATACAATGACATTGGAGGTTTGATTATTGTACTCCCTGGATGCAGTGACACATCTTGGTTGTCATAAGATGACATTATGAATTACTCCACTCTATAGTTTTCTGGAATTCATAAGGCTCACTATTCTTATGGGATCATACCAGTTTTGACCACAATAACTTGCCTATCTGAAAAGCTGCGGCTCATGCAACATCATCTCAATCAGGGTAAGGGAAACCTATTTGTTGGGTAATATTTATTTAAGGGAAATCTGTTGACCTTGAGAGAAAAATAATAAAAAAAACGATTGGAAACATGTTGGAATGAGTAGAAGAAAGTTTACTAAGCCACTGAATTCAGAAGAGAGGTTGAAGTAAATTCAATTTCATGATACAAAAAGTGAGATGAAACAAGAACAGACTTGAAGTTTAAACAATACAACCAATGTGAGCTTTAAAGCTTCCTGAGTGTCCAAACATCTCTACTTAATAATAACAATATGAAAATATGCAAATAGGATTCGAGAGGCACCATTATGCTATCTCACTAACTTTTCCTTGTGATCTGATAAAAAAGAGAAGATTGAGGAAAGTTTGTTTACCTACCCTCCCTAATCTGTCTCATACTGCTTTCCCTTTGTACATCTTTATCGATACAATTTCAACTACCCCATTCTCAACCACTTGTATTTCGAGGTGTATGTCCTATTCTTTGGGGCAGGAACATATTTATTACCATGGTTGGCTCCTTGTTTTTCAGATCTTAGCTTAAATATCCTTTCAACATATAAAACCTTCTGAGCTACTTATGTCAAGTATCCTCCTAAAATACTTCATAACATCACTAACCTATTTTAGTTTATTGCAGAGCCCTTTGGATATTTTTATATGTTCTTCTATTATCTGTCACACTCTCTTAAGATTTAAGCTCTATATCAACAGGTAATGGGTCTGTCTTTTCGGCCACTTCACTGCACTGCCGGCACATAGGATGTTTCCTGGCACATTATAGATATCTAAACTTATACTTAGTAATTGCATGGAAAAACAAGGAAATGTGGAATTACACAATAATGAACTGAAATAAAATTCTAAATCATTACATCAGGATTGCTAATTTCTTGTATTTCTCTGTGATACTCTCCAGTAGTTCTGAACTTGGGGAAATTTTCCCCACGAGGGGGCATTTTTAAACATTTCAAGACATGTTTGATTCTCATGTCTGTGGGGGAGATTGTAGAATTCAGGGATAATGGCAAACATACTTTCATGCTCAAGAAAGTTCTCCACAGAAAAGAATTATGTGTTCCAAACTGTCACTGATGCTGAGGTTAAATAATTTTGGTGAAATCAAATCAAAATAGATGTGTTTTAAAATAATCATAATGTTACCAAACACAGGTGTTACATGCCATATGATGAGTGAGTTCTTTTTATTAGCTAACTTTATCCAAAAGATAACCTTGTAAATTAAATATTATTTTCCCTGTATAGCCGATTAAATAAACTAAGTGTTCATAAATGCAACATGCCTCCCCTGTTGAACCGGTGACAGATACTTATGAATGGAAACACTTGATCATAATGCACCGAGTTTCTCTTTGTTTCAGGAATAAAGAGAGCTGAAAAAAGTCCTCCTGTGGGTAAGAAGAAGTTGTTTTGCAGTATTGTTTTAACATAAATACAATATTTCTTTTGTCTTTATGCCTTTTAAAAATCAGCTATAGAGTCCCCACACTTTCACTCTGGTTTTATATGACCTGTAGGCAGGCCTCATCACATCTCCCAGTATTTAGTTCTCTACTGTCTGTCCTAGTTCATGTTTATAACCATCTAATGATTATGTAACTGCATTGAGAAATATTGATCTATATTTTAGGATTCCTTAATTTGTGTGATAAATATATCTAATCTTTGTTTTAAAAATAGGGCAGGTGGTTTTCTGGAAAAATAACAATGTAAAAGGAATCAATATTTGTTTTTTTCTATAATCAATGTTTGTTTTTTTTCTTGAACCAATAGCACGTACACAAACTAAATTTGATCAATTTAAAATTGTCATTATTTTGACATGTATTCATTGATAGCCCTGTGTCAGGAAATATGGAAGGAATTTAGGACAGGGATATGAAGACAATAACCGCTCTTGAAAATCTCAAGAAATTTTGGGAGAAGATAGAAAAAATACAATAGAGTATAAGGAAAATCACAAAAATTTTCAGAATCTCGATAATACAGTGAACAAAGGCTGTTCTGTGCCTCAAATTTGCTTTAAAAAATTACAAAAGAGAAAAAAAACTACATCTAAGGAATCAACCTCAAAACCATGCTAACTTCCAGGAAAATGGTGGAGGTCTTGAGTTCAGGAGAAAGTGAGTGCGGCTCTGGGGCTAAGTGAGGAGAGCAAACGTTATGGAAGAGATGTAAATTCTGTCCTCACTTTACCTTTGTATTTCATTTTCCTTAGTCAGTTATGGACTAGAAATTGGCAGGAGCTGTTTATCACAATGCCAAACCCTCTGGCATGTACTCCTCTTACTCATGAGTAGCCACCCTTAGGCACTCAGTTCCCCAATACTGGCTTTCCCCCAAACCCTCCAGATTGATGGAGAACACTTAGGATCTAAGGAAATTGCTTCTCCTCTGGCCCACTTCTTTGTAAATGAAGATATCTTTGAATCTGTGACCTGTGTATTTCTTGCTACTTCCTGAAGCCTTCTGCCCTGAGTTTTATCCACCAACTCATAAACAGGAAATATAACAATTAAGGTCAGATGTTTGAAACTTCTCCTAATAACCTTACCAGATAAAATAATTGTTATTCCAAGATATGAACCCACAGGCTGCAGAATTTCAATACATTACTAAAGATAATTAGCCATTAATCAATAACTCCCTAATCTTTCCGGATCCCACATTCGGCCTTGATACTATTCTTCTATATTCTGCTTCTATAAGTTTGATTTTTTTATACTCCATACATGTGTGAGATAATGCAGAGTTTTGTCTTTCCAAAGCCCTCCATGTTTATCCACATTGTTGCAAATGATGATTTTCTCTTTAAGGCTGAATAGTATTTATACACACATACACACACACGTACACACATTTTCTTTATCTATCTATCTATCTATCTATCTATCTATCTATAAAATTGTCTTTATCTGCTTATTCACTTATGCACAACTAAGTTGATTCCATATCTTGACTATTTTGAATAATATAAGAATGAAATCAGAGAGCAGATATCACGTCAACATATTGATTTCATTTCTTTTGGGTGTGTACTCAATAATGGAGTTGCTGGATAATATTGTTGTTCTGTATTTAATTTTAAAGGAACATCATACTGTTTTTTAAAAAACATGGTATATGAATAAAGATTATTGGAACAATAAGATGAATATATTTAGTAACATATAATAAATATTCTTTAAATAACAGGTGGATATTCATAAGCCAAAACAGGAGAAGAATTATATTACCAAAGATAACTAGCCTTTGACCAATATATCTCTAATAGTCTATCCTATATATGAGTATATATATATATATATATATATATAGTAATATACTAATATTTATTAAAAAGAATAAAGAGATAGGATGTTATGAAAGAAAAATTAATGAGCAAAATGATCAGTTTTATAAGAAAGCAAAAGAAAAGAATAAAAGAGTAGATGGTATAAAAATAAAATTAAAGGTCACATAAAATTTAAATAGAAGGAAATAGAAGCCAATGTATAGATAATGTATTCCAGAAAAAGAGAAAGATAATAAATGAATACATTCATGTGTATAAGAGGAGATAGTTAATGAAAATGAAAATGAATGCCAAAAAATAAATAAAAATGAAATATCTTAGGTTGAAATGATTCACAGAGTGTAAAATATTTTTCATAAAATGAAATTTATATACACTTACAAACTTAGAATTAAACAAAAGTTTCCAGAAAGACTAGATTATCTATGGAACAGTAAAACTCAAACTAAAATTGAAATTTTCAACACCAATGTCAGATGTCAAAACAAACATGACTAAGTAATTAATTTAAAGTGTTTCATGGAAATAACTTTTAACCCAGAATTTTAATCAAGCTGAATTTTAAGTTGCAAGTGAGTGAAAGCCCAGAAACCAGCCACTTTTGGAAATACTCTTGGAGGATTGAGAAAACAAACACCACCAAGAAAATATTGCAGGAAATATAAAAATGATCAAGTTGTTTTATAAAGTATGCTGCCCTCTCAATAGTCAAAACTGTATGTGTTTGCTTTCTACTACTACAGGAAAATACCTGAAACAGCGTACTTATAAAGAGAAAAGGTTTATTTTGACTCACAGTTTTGGAGGTTTGAGTCCATGGTCCATTTGGCTCTATTGCTTGGATTCTCAGAAATACAGAATTTATTATAAAATATATAAAAGATCAAATCTTTTCCTTTTTCTATTTCAACACTTATGTATATATACTTTAATAATCCATGTATATGAGAGATGGATTTTTAAAATTTTTCTTACTTTCTTTTAATGTTAGACAAGTTATTATGAAAACAAAGGAACCAGATTAGAAACATTTAGTTTTGGGGAAAGAATTATTCATTGTGGGTATTCTTGGTTTAAAAACAAAAAGTGAATGAAAGCTTTCTACCCTAAGTCAGAATCCACATAATTTATTTGGGGATAAACTTATTTTACACCAAACTGATTTGTTTGATTATATTTGATGTTTCCCTCTCCCTGTGCAATAATATATATATATGGCATTCACACTGAGAACAGAAACCACAATTAAAAGAAAATATCTTAAAATTGGAAAAAATTATTTGAAATGATGTTGTAATTAATACATTATAAACAGTATAGTGTATGTAGAAAAAGAAAATGTTTTGTAGGGGGTGAGTAGTAGATACACTAGGTACACTAAGAAAAAAACTAAAAAAAATACTCTGATGTTTCACTGTTTGAAACATCAGAGTTTTTTTTTTAATCTGCTAATTATGGTAAAAAAATTATTCACATATGCTTATGAAAGTAAGAATAGAAACAATTAATGTCATGACATCAATATAATTCAAGATGAAAACCTTAGTATTTATTTCAAGATGTTGTAAATACACATGAAGAACATGATTAGTCCCAGGAAAAGAAGATGTGAATATTTAAGAGTAATGTAGAGGTGAGACATATTTTTGTTCTGATAAGTATATTACACCAGTATTTCAAGATTACTATATTGTCTGTGTAACTAATACAATATTTAATAGTACTATTTAATGGTTTAGCAATGTACCATCTCAAATATAGAGCTGTTCTAAAAGGTTAATTTTCACCAATATTTTATAAACTGTTACTAGGATTGTAACTAGCAAAGAAAAGGAATAGTTACTACTGATGTATGCACATTGAAGTGCTCAGCATTGCTTCAAGACACAACTTGAAACATAATAAATCTACAAAGAAGATACAAGGACAACTTGAAATCAGCTTAATTGCATATATTATTAAAATAGAGGCACTCATTCTAAATATTTATGGACAGAATTGATCTCCTCATCTTTTGAGGACTTTAACACCCTGCATTCCTGGTATATTTCATCAGTGTGAAAGACCAGGAGAAGAAATAGGAACAAAAAATATGATTGTAATACTTTACTGTCCTTCAGGGGACCTATGAGAAATCATGAAGCAAAGAATAATAATTATGCTTTTAAAATGATTAAATACTAATGCTGCAAACTTCACCAGTGATGAACCAGTGAAATAAATTGCTGTACTTTAATCCAGACACATTTAGATTAACAGGATGTCCATAAGACAGCTTGACAAATGCCTTGTTCTTACGCAGTATAGCACTGTCCAGATTCAGGAGACTTTGCCTCTGGTCCCTGTTTATTAATTGGATGGTATCTGTACATGTATTATAGCTGTGGTGTGAAGTTAACAAAATCTTCTTGTTCAGACACAGACAAAAAATATGGTTGAATAATTCAGAGTTTTAAAAATTCCATGAGAGTGGCATACTAAAAGCAACAACTATGTTCTAGATGTTAATGATAATTTTAAAAATATTTCTCCTATAACTAGAAGATATATTGGCATCAAAGAAGTTATAATTCACATGACTAGGAGGACTGAAACATAAATTCAGTTTTTTGTCAGCTTGTACATATTTTTTCTAAGTCACACCGTTATGGCTAGGGCATGAGGTGTTCTTTGAAAGCTCATGTGTGAGAATGATGCAGGAATGCTCAGAGATGATAGGAATAAATTATAAGAGTTGTAACCCAGTCATTGGTCCATTTGATGGGTTAATAATTTGAAAGGAGTACTGTGCTATTTGGTAAACTGTGAGCAGGTAAGGTGTGGCTGGAGAAAGTCAGTCACTGGGGGCAAGACTTTGTATTTTGTCTCTGGTGAGCAGAGCTTTCTGTTTTCTGGCTGTCACAAACCGAGAAATTTTCTTCACCATGACCTTCTGCCCTGATATTCTGCTTCACCTCAGGCCAAGAGTTACGGAGTCGGCTGACCATGAACCTCTGAAACCCATGAGCCAAAAAGAACTTTTCTTCCTCTTAGTTATTCTTGTTCATTCTTTTGGTCAAAAATATGAAAATCTCTCTCCCACACATATACCCCTGTATCACGTTTAGCAATATTATGTATTAGGTAACATTTTTGCTATAGATATTTTGCATTTAACAGAGGATAAAATTTTATTAAAATGAAATATAATAATATTTCATAAAATTTTCATTTTTCAATTGACATAAAAACATGCATCATTATGATATTATCCTAAGATAAATAAACACCTTCATTTCTTGAGTAATGTAGACATATACTTAAAATAATTACAATTAATTAAGGATAACCTGTGATAAAGTGAGGCAAGAAACTTCTCATGGTTCAGATGACTAGTGTTAATTCCTATTCTAGAGGTATGTCTTACAGGTCAATAAAAGATATAAAATCTTATTCTCAGTTTCTCTGTCTGTAAAGCATACACCATACTACATTGCATTTAACAATTAACATCATTCATTACTTGATAGATCATGTTTACCTGAGAAATGATCTTTATTTAATAGATTATATTTTAGTTTCAATCTAAGTGGGAGAAAACATTATTTTTAAACAAAGAGCTCTGCATTTATTGTCTAGCCGAAAAGCATAATAATTCTCTCTTCAATGAAACAGAAAGATAATCCTCCTGGTGTGAACCAGGGTAATAGGATGCTAGTTTTAGTGCTCTTCTTCCTAAATGGAAAAAGATACACTCTCCCATCTCCATTTTCTGCAGCAATATAAAATACTAACGTTCTCATCTTTAAGTGTTTTCCATTATCACCATCATCCTAAGGAACAGGATGTAATTTGTAAGTAAAGCCTCTCTGCCTGAAAACAATCCACCTAAGACTTTTACGAACACTCTCAAAAATTACCTGAATATCTTATCAGGATGAGTAATCCAATAAGGTTTGGGTGCTGCTCCTACCTAGGTGGATTAGCTGTTGAGAGGTTCATTCTGGAAATCATGAACTTTTCATATTAATGATCATCATTGGAACTCTTCACAACCAATAATGTCATAACTATCAATAACTCTTGATTGATCAATAATTATAATTTTGAAAAGTAATTTCTCTAAAATAATTTAACAGAAGAAAACTGGGGCAATTACTACAAGAACCAAAGGGAGAGGAAATCCATATTCCAAATGTTCATGGTGCTAAAGGAGTGGCATTCATTGGCATTAGTCCTTTTTGCCAATTTTTTTTATCCTTCCTCCCTTTCCTAGCCTTTAATTTCATAGAATAAATGGGACCAAGTAGAAACAATTACCAGACAGTTGGCCTCTGTACATCGTGTTATTCTGGGTGTTTTTGTTCCTAGGGAAAGGAAATGCATCCTGCAGATGGTCAAGCATTTTCAGAAGGGTGCATCTTCTGCTCTTAATTAAGCACAGGGCTGTGGATAATTCTGTTTTATGAAACCTTAGTTCTAGGCCCTCTGTTTCTGTCTTTACCCTCAGCTCTTTGGCTTGGGATTTCTGCCTCCATCCATCTCTCCAGCTCTGGATCTGTATACTGGACAATAGCCCCACAAAGGCAAACTCGGGTGGTTTGACTGAGAACTTTGAACATTGAACTATGCTTCCATCCAGAAAGCCCTTTGCCTTCACATTTCGGTGATTAATTATCTCACTTGCAAGTCTGCTCAGATGTCACATTCTAAGGGAAGTTACTGTCAGCATTTTAAACTGCAACTCACTCCCCAGCTTCCTTATCCTGTTCCACCACAGCTCTCTTCACATTCTAGTTTATCAGAAAATTATATTTTTTCACATTAATTCTTACTCTCCAGAGAATATGCCTAGGTTGTCTATTATATGTATCAATCTGATACATCCCAACTGCATAGAAGGGGGCCTAGAACATAATGAAGACACAGATATATTTGTTGAATGAATTAATTAGTTAAATTACAGTTAACTTTGTAGACTCAAAACTACTCAGAACTTAAAATAAGTCCCCAAATGCTAGAATATTCAGAATGCTTCAGCGGCATGTGACTGCAGGTACCACTTCACTTATTCATTTGGCAACTAAAGTATCAGACCTTGTCAGGCTCACTGATTGTTCAGAATCAACATGCACCTGACTTTTAGCCTGGTCATTTCTCAACTTCAGTTCCATGAAGTGCACCACTCAAATCACTCTCATGTGTATTCACCATCTAGAGTGGCATAGTTTAACCTCCTCAGGCACAATTTGACACATTTCAGTCTGGTTGTTCTTAAACACCTTGTTTGTTTAGCCTTTAGTCCTGGGGTGTTTGTAAGATTTTTGTTTTGTTTTTGTTATTTTACCTTATGTTTAATATCCTGGAAAATCAAAAGTTCTTTCTCTTTCAGATCCCATTCTCATTGAGAGATCAAAGTCTCATATGCCTGTACCCCAAATATCAGTCTTGGCTATATAATAAAACTGTACTCTCTACAGTTGCACATATTAAGGTTCTTTAAGCATAAACAATAGAAACGAACTTGGTTAGTCTGAGTAAAAGTAACCGGATGTTAAACTGGACTCTGATCAGTTTTAGCAGTACAGGCACAGGATAAGAACAGTACAGCAGGTGCCGAGTATACACAGCCTGGAGTGTTGGATCACCTAGAATACTAAAAGATATGTAGGTTGTTCTTCTATCCTTAGCCTCATCATCTATCTGGGCTATAAACCATGCAATGGAAAGAGCCTTGAACAGGATTTTTTGGAGTGACTTGCCAAGTGCCATGCAACTTCCCCAGGCTGGCCTATGTATGCCCCTATAAAGGACAAGTGAAAGGAGACCATTCAGAGACCTCAACAGTGCTGGGGGTGGGCTCAGTGGCAAAGTACATACTTAGCACATATAAAGCCCTGGGCTCAGTCCTTGGAGCCCAACACACACACACACACACACACACACACACACACACACAAACACACACAAACACACACACACACACACCCCACATTCGCATACATTACCCAAGAGGATTCTTCTGAAGGCCAAAGAACATGGGGGTCTATAACTGACTCATGTGGGAAGCAAAAGCCAAGACTATGGCTGTAGATGACTTGACCTGAGTGGAGAATAGAGAGGCCTACATTGAGAGATGCTCTTCCTCTTCCAACTAAGCAAAGTAAAAGTCTGTTTTCAGGGAACCCAGTGAGTCCAAGAAAGGGTGCCCACCTGAGATTGTTTTAAAGAAACTGACCTAGGAGTAAAGATTAGAAATACAGATTACTAAAGCTAGAAGAAGCCTTAAAATTTTGAGCCCATTATTGGATTAAATGTTACACAGTCTATTTCATTATTAATTCCAAACTTGCTTACAAGTAGGAGAGTAAGAAAATATTTCTGAAAATATTATTATTAAAGAAAACAATGTAACAGCACTTAAAATACCTTGTTTATAGGGCAAAAATTATGAATTTTCTATATACTCATCATTTTTCCTTGTGACAGTTTAGTATTTGATAAACTACAGAATCATTCCAGATGGTAATTTAAATAATTATAGAAGAAGATAAATTGTGCACATTTGGTATTTTCTAATATTTTCTTTAAAGATTAAAGACAGCTCACCTTTTGGTGTCACAAATTAGAAATTACATTAGGATATCATCAAATGACAATCATTTAGGCTACAAAACATGAGGTCAAATTATTTCATCTCTTTGAAAGTAGCGATAAGGTTTTATCTGCAGAATTTGAGCATGAAATGAAAGTATTTGTCTCTGTTGCCTGTCTTTGGGAGAACTTGAAACAAAATGAAAGGAATATCATAGGCTTAAAACTGAGAAACATTAATATTATCTTCAATAGAAATTTTTAAAAGATTTGAAAAAATAAGCACTTTTGACTGCTAACTTTTGCTTCAGAATTTTAATCTAACAACATAACTAAAAAGCCTAAATTCACTAATTATAAAAAATGAATGTATGCTTTTTTCATGATATTTGTAAAACTTTCTATTATAAATATATTGTATCATCTTAATATTTATTCAATATGCTATTTGGCAATATTCTCCTACAACTCATCAGCCAATTTCTCTTTTCTGTTTCCTTTCATATTTCAGTCAGTGATTTTAATTTTTTTCTTACTGTTTATTTTAGCTTAAACTTATTTTTGAGTTTTTAAAAAATTTTTAGCCTGAAATAGTTATA
Organism: Ictidomys tridecemlineatus; assembly: GCF_052094955.1. Lineage (NCBI taxonomy): Eukaryota > Metazoa > Chordata > Mammalia > Rodentia > Sciuridae > Ictidomys > Ictidomys tridecemlineatus. The sequence continues at coordinate 41,524,631 of NC_135482.1, read as the reverse complement.
TTTATAGGACAGTTCTGACAATGACAGAAAAAAGTTTCATGTACCTTACTTTGATTTAACCATTTTTATTATTTTACTTCCTATTATTATTTTATTATTTCCCCTTTTCTCCCTCTTAGTCATAAATGCAAATGAGGGAAGTTTCTTTGAGGTAATCATTTGAGAGTATGTTGCAGACTTCAAGGTCTTCCACTCCTGAATATCAGCTTGTGTCTGTCTCCCAAGCACAGATATCCTCCCCATATTTGTAGACAAGAACTAGGCTTCCAGATGCTGAACACCAGAACTGGACAAAAGTTCACACTTACTTACAGGCTATGAGAACTGGTCTTTAGTGCTATATTTACACTAAGGTAAAGATTCCTCAAGAGCAGGTGCACATTTTGAGCAGGTTGCTAGGAAGAAAATGAAGCAGAAGCCACGACCAGATGTGCCTGATCATTTCTCCTTTCTGATTCACCAGTTTAAATCATGGCTCAATCCCTTGGGAAAGGGGTGGAAGGAGCAGAGACCTGCCAGAAGGGCTACACAGTACACTAGTGGAGCTGCAAGAATAAAAACATTACAAGCAAGAAAACGCCTTACATTCTAAAATGTGTCAGATGTTTCACAGTGCTGAGTGGGCTACACATGGGAGCATATATTTCATCAAAAAATTAATAAAAACTATTCTTAAATATAGATAAGCTACCCAGTTTCACTCTCATTCATAATAAAAAATGCAAATCAAAAGTACACTGAGAAAACGTCTTTCACCTATTAACTTGGCAGATATTTAAAATGTTTGAAAACATTTTTGTTGACATGATGATGGACATATAAGCAGTCATACATCACTGGTGAGAGCAAAGAATTCTGAGGGAATTGTTATATCTAGAAAAAATTGCATGGCTATGTGACCTTTGGTTGAGCAATCTTAGTTCTAAGAATATATCCAAAAGGCACACTGGCAAAAGCACCACCAACAATAAAAAAAAAAAAAAAGAAATAAACTCTACATACAACAACCAAAGGCTGCAAAAAAGATGCATTTTTAATTTTATATGTCTATCAATAACAACATTGGATGGGAGATAGGAAGGGAGTGGGGTAAGCTGGGGAGTGATATTGGCCAATTTGTATTGTTATATTGTGTGCATGTATGAAAATGTAACAATAAATCCCATAAATCTTTATAAATATAATACACAAATAAAAATGTGGAAAAAATAATATGAAACTAAGTACTATACTGTTGAAAAATAAATGACATATGTGTCTGCATCCTGTTGTGGAGTGATATCCTTGATACATTGTTTAAAGAAAAAGCAAGGTGGAGAAAAGCTTGTGAGTATACTATCCAAATATTTATATAAAATATACCATAAAATAAGTGTTTCAAATCAGAAGTGAAAGAGGAATGAGAGAAACTACCAGACTGCTCTGAATATACATTGCTTTTAGGTTTGACTCTGAAAACAAACATTTAATAAAGTAATTTTCTGTATATCACTAGTAGGATATACCCTAATAACAACAACAACAACAAGAGAACCCACTTTATCTGCTTTCAGTAATATTTTGTTTAGTTTCTAATGCTATTTGAGGCCACTTTGTATACTGCAAAATATAATGGATGACTAATACTGAGATTTTTGAGGTGGAAGTACAACAGTACAGATTTAAGATTAGTTAGGTTAAGTAAATACCCCATCAGACTAAATTTAAACTACAAATATCAAAAATTGGTAGTGTTAAAAAAAAAACTTATGTTCACATCTCTTAGTAAAGGTAACAAACAATGACCAACCCAATAGTGAGAACTATGGGTGCCAATAATACTTACTTCTAAAATAATAACATCTTTGGAAATATTTCTGTCTTTAAATGTGAGCTTGGAACATCTTTTTGTATCAGAAGACAAGGAAAAAAGTCTAATTGAGCAAATAGAAACTGCTTTCCCACTCTTGTACCTAGTTCTTAGAATGCTAACACATCTATTCCCAATGTCAAACAATTCTAAAAGAATAGCATGGGTAAGCTTGTTGTGAAGGACTATAGTAAATAAGAATGAGGAGGGTCCTATGAAGAGTGTCAAATCTGACCATATTCTAAAGCAGCTGTATATAATGCAACATGCTAACCACTGGATGATGCTCCTAGGGTGACATCATTTCTCTCACCCTCTGAGGAGAGATCTGGCAACAAAGAGGACTGATACCAGATAAATGGTATTTACTATGTACCAAACAGTTCTGTATGCTTTCATACCTTTATTGATGGAATATTCACACAAAGTGCTATTTAATAGAGTCAGTCTACAATGAAGAACACAAGATACAAGCAAGTTAAGTAGTTAACTCAAGTCACATATGCAGTTCTGGTACACTCAGGCTCTGAGTCTAGGCGGTGTGAATTTAGAGCCAGGTGTGTAATCACCGTGTTCTTCTGTCAAAAAGCACAGCTCAATCATGCTTTAAGAGAAACCATTGACACTATAGCTGTCATAAGAAGTATCTATCCTTGGAAAGGTTTTAACCTGAAGTCATGTGCAGAACAACAATGTCATTGCTGACACTTTTACTAGTTCACAGTATTTTCCTAATACACACACACACACACACACACACGATTCTTTTTCTTTCTTAAAGCTTCATATGTATTATTTAATTGGTGAAAAATCTTTGAGACAGTGGAAAATATAAATCTCTTAATATAAAAAATTCTCTGCAGCATAGATGGCAAACAACTTACCAGTTATCACCAAGTAAGAAATTAGCAGTTTGGGGATTAGAATCCAAGTCTTTCAGATATCAAGTTCCATGTCTGTGTTTAAATAGTGTTGCTTTGATCACTGTGATATAATCCAGTTACATAATACCTCTTACCTTCAGTTTTCTTACTTGGAAAATGTTAAAAATGGGAATAAAAAACTCTAACCAAAATGTTCAAAGGTATTAAGTACATAATGAATAGCAGCATTACTTTATCATTTCATTTTGCCTTTTATCATGTTTAAAGTTCAATCATCCATTCACATTTTTCTTTTTAGCTTGTAATGAAAATGATAGGGTTACAGAGTTATAAAGTGGGGGGAGAGAAGATAAAAGGGAGGAAGAGACAATATACTTATTTGGTTTTTGTGGGAATAACTATAAGAACCAAAGTGTTTTTTCTTTTTAATTAGACATTGAATAGAAACTATAAATAAAGAAGCCAGATGTCAAATGTGAAACAGTCATGCAATTGAGTAAATATAATAACTTGCATATAGTTGCCTTTCTCCTGAGAATGTGGTGATTGTATTTATTTTTTCTAGTCTTACATTATGAGAATGGTCACCCACAAGATTTAGTACACTCTGTTGGAAAAAGTACTCTGTGACATTATAATAATACACAATACCATAGAATTAGAGATTATTGTGAAGTCTGCTTCTATAGCAGAAGGATCTATCACTTAAGAATGGTTGACCACTATTAGAAGATTTTTGTCTCAAGTATTCTTCTGCAGCTTAAAGTATCCATATTTTATAAATCTAATAAATAAATATTTATAGGGTGATCTTTGCTTACTTTTGGAAATAAAGTTTGAGTATATGAATAAATTGACTGAAAGATTTTCCAGTTCTTATCTATCCTTTGAGAGTAATTGGTTCAACTACTTACTAAAATGCATTTTTCATTTACATCCATTTTGATAATTACCTTTTTACCTCCCATGATATAGAAAACCAGCTTAAGTATATACAGTCTAGCACTTACATGACAGAATCCTAATTGTTCCCAAGAGCATATTGAAGCTTCAGGTTTTCTGAGCAACATTAATGCCACTTATTAGAGTGAAATATTCTTTATAAGAACAAGCATCTTTCAGCAGCTTTACTAACAGATTACAAACAGCAATAGTTCTCTCTTTAAAATGGTAAATAGGACTGAAAACTCTTGGAATATCTGGAAGCCTCACTGTCTCTAATGTACCACAGTAAGAATAAGATTATTATTCTCAATTACTTAATATAAGAATCCATTAGTGTATGAATGTATAGGCTGTGATGCCGTGGATCTCTTTTTTTATAAAATTAATATTTCTGAAGTTTTGTAGAGCCATTAGAATCCACATAACCAGGATACTAATGTTCATATGGCAGCATGTGATATAACCCACAGCTATTTTCCTGGTGCTTTTGGAAGTCCATATGAAGCATGGCTTAGCTGTCCAGTCCACACTAGCAATCATGTTCTACAAATCAATTATTGATTGGTGACTATCACATTCAGATGAAAATCAATGAATTACATGAGAAAGTTCTTCAGATAATTGCTTTATTATGAACGGATTAACTGAAAATCAGTGAAATGTACCATGGAATAAAGAAATAATTTTAATAAAGAGCTAACAGCACAATTACATACAAAAGATATTAGAAACACTCTGAAGTGTGGTTCTTATATTAACTTCCAAGCCACTCATATTAAGTAATAGAGGAAACAATCTGATGTGACTGAGAAGAATGTCTCTAGCACAGTTCCATTCATGTCCTTTTCTCTAATCTGTCTTCATTTTGTATTTTGGGCTGCTTGAATGTATTAAATATATTAGAAGTTGCATTGTGTTTTTAATTCTATCTGTAAATGATCAATATTTAAGGTTTAGTGACAGTTTATTGCTGTAAGTTTGATTGTCTTTGTGTATCACATATATAAAATAAGTTGTTTTGTCCGAATTCACTGCATGCTATATGCTTACTTCCTAATTTTTTTTCTCTCTCTCTTTTTGTGACACTTTTGAGGAATGGTATACATTTTTGGTATTTTTGGCAGCTCCCAGATGGAATCTGATCTCTAAAACTTACAAGGACTTACAAATGTTTGTCTTATTCAACTGGACTTACACGTTTCCCATATGTTACTTCTAATAACTCCATCATCACCAACTGCATCTACTCTTAATATGTAGGGTCTTTACCATGTACTATGTCACACCAATAAGTGTACAGTATAAATATGGGAAAGACATACTGAAAAATGAATGTGGTATGCCTTCGTCTGTGCCTTTATGGCAGTAAATGACAAAGTAAAAGGGTGAATATTTAATCATATCTGAAAAAGAGGCTCTAGTCCTTGCTCACTTACATGGAAATAGATAAAAACTGAAGCATGCTGAAGAAATCCACACAGTCTAATAATAAATGTTGAATTCTCAGATTAGCTCTTATGATAAAGGAATTCATAGACCACTTAATTTTTAGTTGATGAAATTGCAAATTATTGTCATAACTGCATTTGCCTTATAACCCAAGGGAATCAGTTGGATAAGACAAAACAACACTTAGATTGCTTAATTGCATGTGAGCAGCATGGTTGGATGATGTAAACTGTTTCCAAAAGAAAATTAAAATAAATTAAAATTGTAAAATACATAGGCTTTAAAATATACAAAGGACTCTATTCTAATATTTTAATAAGTGATAAGAGAATTATAGAAGATATAAAATAGGAGTCTTGTTAAGGAAGTCGGGGCCTAATTCAACTGATGAAAATTTGGGCCTAATTTATTTCTATCAGGCATAGGGTCTCTGGTCTAATTCCTAAGTTCTTGATCCACTTTGAGTTTTGTGCATAGTGAGAGATAGAGGCTTAATTTCATTTTACTGCATGTGGATTCCTAGTTTTCCCAGTACCATTTGTTAAAGAATCTATCTTTACTCGAATATATGTTTTTGGCACCGTTGTCTAGTATGAGATAACTGTATTTATGTGGGTTTGTCTCTGTGTTCTCTTTTCTGTACCATTGGTCTACAAGTCTATTTTGGGGCCAACAACATGCCGTTTTTGTTACTATTGCTCTGTATTATAATTTAAGGTCTGGTACAATTATGCCAACTGCTTCACTCTTCTTGCTAAGGATTGCTTTGGCTATTCTGGGTCTCTTATTTTTCCAGATGAATTTCATGACTGCTTTTTCAAATTCTATGAAGAATGTTATTGGGATTTTGATTATAATTGGATTAAATTTGTATAGTGCTTTTGGTAGAATGGTCATTTTGACAATATTAATTCTGCCTATCCAAGGACAAGGGAGAGATCTTTCCATCTTCTAAGGTCTTCTTTCTTTGTTTAGTGTTCTGTGGTTTTCATTGTAGAGAGCTTTCACCTCTTTTGTTGATTCCCAAGTATTTAATTTTGGGGGGCCTATTGTAAATGGGGTAGTTTTCCTCATTTCTCTTTCTGAATATTTGTCACTAATATACAGAAATGACTTTGCTTTATGGGTGTTGACTTTGTGTCCTGCTATTTTGCTGAATTAATTTACTAGTTCTAGAAGTTTTCTGGTGGAATTTTTTTGGTTCTTCTAGGTATAGAATCATATTGTTGGCAAATACTGCTAATTTGAGTTCTTCTTTTCCTATGTGTATCCCTTTAATTTCTTTCATATGTCTAATTATTCTGGCCAGTGTTCCAAGAACTATGTTAAATAAAAGTGGTCAAAGAAGGCATCCATGTCTTGTTCCACTTTTTAGAGGGAATGATTTCATTTTTTTTCTCCTTTTCAAATGATGGCCTTGGCCTTGGGCTCAGCATAAATAGCTTTTACAGTGTTGAGATATGTTCTTATTATCCCTAGCTTTTCTAGTGTTTTGAACATGAAGCAGTGCCATATTTTGTTGAATGCTTTCTCTGCATCTATTGAGATGATCCTATAATTCTATCTTTAAGTTTATTGATGTGTTGAATTACATTTATGTTGAACCAATCTTGCATTTCTGGGATGGACCCCACTTGATCATGGTATACTATTTTTTGATATGTTTTTGTATTCGATTTACCAGAATTTTATTGAGAATTTTTGCATCTATGTTCATTAGAGATATTGGTCTGAAGTTTTCTTTCCTTTTTGTGTCTTTGGCTTTGGAATCATGGTGATATTGGCCTCATAGAATGAGTTTGGAAGTGTTCCCTCTTTTTCTATTTCATGGAATAATTTGATAAGTAAATGATAATGGGGGCCAATATAATTGCAAATCTGAAAAAGAACTTAAGTTGAAACAATATCATTGCCTACATTGTTGGTTTGTTCCTAGAATCAAATATATTAATATACTTAAAGCACCTATAGAAGTATCTGGTTTAGAGCTCTTCATATGGATCCATGCTAGAAATAACTTCTAGCTACTTGTGTTCATTTCAGGAAAGAAAAAGAAGAAGAGAAGTTTCTTGTCATTTCAGGCACAAAAAAGACTTACTAGATGAAATTTGTCATTAACAAATATTTTGGAAAGGCTGAAAGTAGAAATATACAGGAATACTATAAGAGGTTTAGTTCCTATCATAAAAAAAATTATGTGTGTTTTAAAGTTTAAGATTGTGCTTCTGTCAGAAGTCTGAAATACTTAAAAATTCACTGCCAAAATCATAGTTTACCAGGAGCTTTATAACTGGTGACTAAAAATCAAACTTAGAGTCTGATCAGCCATTACCAAAGTCTTCTCAACTGCCTTAAATAGCATCCATTGCTGTTGCTAGTGGAGGAAGGCCCTCATTCATTTTCATTTACAAAATATTGTATGAATACAGGGTATTGGCAGGAGGTAAATTGTACAAAGAAGGCTAAAGGCACATGAGTCCAGGAAAAGTAGCTCCTTGTCTTCTGGCCCCTGTGACTTTTAGACAGGCTTTCAAACAAGGGGAAAGTAGAATGTATGCATCTCTTCAATAAAACCTCTAGTTCAGGTTTTGCTCTGTTCTTTTTCAATTAATTTGGAAAAAGAAAGTTCCAACTTGAAAAAGAAGCTTAGTCTCTGTGAAATGTTGGTCTAAAATGAAGAAAAAATTCTTAGTGCTTCATTAAATAAATCATATACCTTATCTGCAGTCTTTCTGAAATTATACGAGGGATTTATTTGTAGTAGATCTTTAGAAGAAGTTGCCTGTACTTCAAATTTCAAACATCAAGACATGTAGACCTTTGTGAAATAAAAGAATCACAGTTGAATCATTGAGAAGGTCTTTCTGATTAGTGAAAATACACTTTCTTCAAAAGTAAAAGAGTTTAGGTCAATAGTGAAACCAATGAAACGATGATATTTGCTTCACTGATGTTTCCTTAAAATAGTCTTAAAATGAGTTAAAAATAAAAGACTGTCTAAAGTACCATAAAATTATAAGAAACCAGAACAATTTACATCTCCTAAAGGAAGTAATCTATTAAACTTCTTTCTGAAAAATTATAATTAGGACCTGCTTTGAGAGTTGAGTAAAGCACTTAGTCTATGTATTTATCAGGGGTCTCCATGAGACAGAACCTACCTGATACAGATATAAGCATCAATATGGATATACATATATGAGAAGGAATTTATTAGGAAATTGGCTCACACAATCATGGAGGCTAAGAGGTCTCAGGATAAGCCACCTGCAAGCTGGAGAGCCAGGGATAGATAACATGGTTCAGTCCAAGTTCAAAAGCCTCAGACTTAGGAAAACAGAAGGTGTAATCCTCAATTTGAGGCTGGAAGCACTGATGAGCAGGCAAGAATCAGGATGTCCTGGCTGCAGAAGAGAGAGAACTCACCTTTTCTCTGTCTTTTGTTCAGACAGGGCCCATTTCTTACTGAATGATCTTTGCCCATATTGAGGATGAATTTCTTATAGTCCACTGATTCAAATGTTAATCTTTGCCCAAAACACCCTCATAAATAAACCCAGAAATAATGCTTTTCTAGCTATAGGCATGATACTTAATGCAGTCAAATTGATATCTAAAATTAACCATCACTGTTTGAACCTCACATTTTCAAAGGACTTCAACATTTCAAAAAGACTTTATGATTTCTAACTGAAAAAACCAATGTGCTATGTTCCATATCAGTGTGTGTAAACTTGGTAAATTTCTTAATATAAGATATGTATGTTCTAATGGTAGAAGGAGAAATTCATGTAATTTAGTATATTTGTTCCATACAAATTTAATTAAAAACAAATTTCATTCATAACAGTAAAATTATAAAAGCCCAATTTTTTTAAAAAAGAAATATGTGTGTAGCACAGAAGCAAAAAGCTACAAAACTTTTTGAATGATACAAAAACATAAAATATATGAAGAAACATCAAATGTAGAATAGAATAATAAATGCTTTTAAAGAATTCTGTAAGACATCAGATAATGAAGACAAGGTTTATCAACTTGAAAACAGTATAGTCAACACAGAAAAGATGCTTAAATCCCACAAGCAATCTATTCAAGAGATATGGGACGTCATAAAAAAAACAAATTTGAGAGTCATCAGGATAGAAGAAGGCACAGAGATTCAAACCAAAGGAATGGATAGCATATTAAATGAAATAATTGTAGAAAACTTCCCAGAGATGAAAGATAGAATGGATTGCCAAATCCTGGAAGCCTACAGGACCCCAAACATTCAAAACCATAATAGACCAACTCCAAGACACATAATAATGAAGATATCCAATATACAGAACAAGGAGAGAATATTAAAAGCTACGAGAGAAAAGAGGCAGATTACATTCAGGGGTAAACCAATTAGGTTAACGACTGATTTCTCATCACAGACTTTGAAAGCGAGAAGATCCTGGAACAATGTATTTCAAACACTGAAAAATAATGGATTCCAACCAAGAATACTTTATCCAGCAAAATTGAGCTTCAGATTTGACAACAAAATTAAAATCTTTCATGATAAACAAAAGCTAAAAGAATTCGCAGCAAGAAAACCAGCACTGCAAAGTATTTTGAGCAAAATACTACAAGAAGAGGAATTGAAAAATCGTGCCCAAAACCAAGAGCAGGAGGTATCTCAGTAAAGGGGGAGGAAAAAAACCAAAATGTAAAACTAGCCAAACTAAAATAAATAAATAAAGAAGCATGACTGGTAGTACAAATCATATCTCAATTGTAACCTTAAGTGTTAATGGCCTAAACTCACCAATCAAGAGACATAGGCTAGTAACCTGGATCAGAAAAACAAATCCAACAATATGCTGCCTTCAGGAAACTCATATGATAGGAAAAGACATACACAGGCTGAAAGTAAAAGGTTGGGAAAAATCATACCACTCACATGGCCCTCGGAAGCAAGCAGGAGTGGCCATACTCATATCGAATAAAATCAACTTCAAACCTAATTTAATCAAGAAGGATAAAGAAGGGCACTATATACTGTTAAAAGGAACCATCCACCAACAAGACATAACAATTATCAATGTGTATGCACCAAACAATGGAGCTGCAACGTTCATAAAACAAACCCTCCTCAAGTTCAAGAGTCAAATAGACCACAACACAATAATTATGGGTGACTTCAACACACCGCTTTCGCCATTAGACAGATCCTCTAGACAAAAACTGAATAAAGAAACTATAGAACTCAACAGCACAATCAACAACCTAGACTTAACTGACATATATAGAATATATCAACCATCATCAAGTGGATACACGTTCTTCTCAGCAGCACATGGATCCTACTCAAAGATAGACCATATATTATGCCATAAAGTAACTCAGTAAATATAAAGGTGTGGAGATAATACCATGCACCATATCTGACCATAATGGAATGAAATTGGAAATCAATGATAAAAGAAGGAAGGAAAAACCCTACACCACATGGAAATTGAACAATATGTTATTGAATGATCAATGGGTTACAGAAGACATAAAGGAGGAGATGAAAAAATTCTTAGAGTCAAATGATAATACAGACACAACATATCGGAATCTATGGGACACAATGAAAGCAGTTTTATGAGGGAAATTCATTTCTTGGAGTTCTTTACTCAAAAAAAGAAAAAAACCAACAAATAAATGAACTCACACTACACCTCAAAAATCTAGAAAAGGAAGAGCAAAACAACAGCAAATGTAGTAGAAGACAAGAAATAATTAAAATCAGAGCAGAAATCAACGAAATTGAAACAAAAACAACCATTGAAAAAATAGATAAAACTAAAAGTTGGTTCTTTGAAAAAATAAATAATATAGACAAGCCCTTAGCCATACTAACGAAAAGAAGAAGAGAGAGAACTCAAATTACTAACATATGGGATGAAAAAGGCAATATCACAACATACAGAAATACAGAAGATAATTAGAAAGTATTTTGAAACCCTATATTCCAATAAAATAGAAGATAGTGAAGATATCGATAAATTTCTTAAGGCATATGATTTGCCCAGATTAAGACAGGAAGACACACACAATTTAAACAGACCAATAACAAAGGAAGAAATTGAAGAAGCCATCAAAAGACTACCAACCAAGAAAAGCCCTGGACTGGATGGGTATACAGTGGAGTTCTACAAAACCTTCAAAGAAGAATTAATACCAATACTTTTCAAGCTATTTCAAGAAATAGAAAAAGAAGAAGCTCTTCCAAATTCATTCTATGAGGCCAACATTACTCTGATGCCAAAACCAGACAAAGATACTTCAAAGAAAGAAAACTACAGACCAATATCTCTAATGAACTTGGATGCAAAAATTCTCAATAAAATTCTGGCGAATCAAATACAAAAACATAACAGAAAACTTGTGCACCATGACCAAGTAGGATTCATCCCTGGGATGCAAGGCTGGTTTAATATACGGAAATCAATAAATGCTATTCACCACATCAATAGACTTAAAGACAAGAACCATATGATCATCTCGATAGATGCAAAAAAGCATTTGACAAAGTACAACATCCCTTTATGTTCAAAACACTAGAAAAACTAGGGATAACAGGAACTTACCTCAACATTGTAAAAGCTATATATGCTAAACCTCAGGCTAGCATCATCCTAAATGGAGAAAAACTGAAGGCATTCCCTCTAAAATCTGAAACAAGACAGGGGTGCCCTCTATCACCACTTCTATTCAATTTAGTTCTCGAAGTACTAGCCAGAGCAATTAGACAGACAAAAGAAATTAAAGGCATAAAAATAGGAAAAGAAGTTAAATTATCGCTATTTGTGGATGACATGATAATATACTTAACAGACCCAAAAGGGTCTACAAAGAAGCTGCTAGAGTTAACAAATAAATTCAGCAAAGTGGCAGGTTATAAAATCAACACGCATAAATCAAAGGCATTCCTGTATATCAGCAAAAAAAAACCTCTGAAATGGAAATAAGGAAAACCACTCCATTCACAATATCCTCAAAGAAAATAAGATACTTGGGAATAAACCTAACAAAAGAGGTGAAAGATTTATACAATGAAAACTACAGAACCCTAAAGAGAGAGATAGAAGAAGATCTCAGAAGATGGAAAAATGTACCCTGTTCATGGATAGGCAGAACTAACATCATCAAAATGGCGATATTACCCAAAGTTCTCTACAAGTTTAATGCGATGCCAATCAAAATCCCAACGGCATTTCTTGTAGAAATAGATAAATCAATCATGAAGTTCATATGGAAAAACAAAAGACCCAGAATAGCAAAAGCAATTCTAAGAAGGAAGTGTGAATCTGGAGGTATAGGGATACCAGAGTTCAAACTGTACTACAAAGCAATAGTAACAAAAACAGCATGGTACTGGTACCAAAACAGGCGGGTGGACCAATGGTACAGAATAGAGGACACAGAGACTAATCCACAAAGTTACAACTATCTTATATTTGATAAAGGGGCTAAAAACATGCAATGGAGGAAGGATAGCATCTTCAACAAATGGTGCTGGGAAAATTGGAAATCCATATGCAACAAAATGAAATTGAATCCCTTTCTCTCGCCAGCCACAAAAGCTAACTCAAAATGGATCTAGAAGCTAGATATCAAATCAGAAGCACTGCGTCTGATAGAAGAAAAAGTTGGCTACGATCTTCATATTGTGGGGTCGGGCTCCAAATTCCTTAATAGGACTCCAATAGCCCAAGAGTTAACAACAAGAATAAACAAATGGAACTTAATTAAACTAAAATTTTTTTTCTCAGCAAGAAAAACAATAAAAGAGGTAAATAGAGAGCCTACATCCAGGGAACAAATTTTTACCCCCCACACATCAGATAGAGCCTTAATATCCAGAATGTACAAAGAACTCAAAAAATTAAACAATAAGATAACAAATAATCCAATCAACAAATGGGCCAAGGACCTGAACAGACATTTCTCAGAGGAGGACATACAATCAATCAACAAGTACATAAAAAAATGCTCACCATCTTTAGCAATCAGAGAAATGCAAATCAAAACCACCCTAAGATACCATCTCACTCCAGTAAGATTGGCAGCCATTATGAAGTCAAACAACAATAAGTGTTGGCGAGGATGTGGGGAAAAGGGTACACTTGTACACTGCTGGTGGGACGGCAAAATGGTGAGGCCAATTTGGAAAGCAGTATGGAGATTCCTGGGAAAGCTGGGAATGGATCCACCATTTGACCCAGCTATCGCCCTTCTCGGACTATTCCCTTAGGACCTTAAAAGAGCGCACTATAGGGATACGGCCACATCAATGATTATAGCGGCACAATTCACAATAGCTAGACTGTGGAACCAACCTAGATGCCCTTCAATAGATGAATGGATAAAAAAAATGTGGCATCTATACACAATGGAGTATTATGCAGCACTAAGAAATGACAAAATCATAGAATTTGCAGGGAAATGGATGGCATTAGAGCAGATTATGCTAAGTGAAGCTAGCCAAGCCCTAAAAAACAAATGCCAAATGTCTTCTTTGATATAAAGAGAGCAACTAAGAACAGAACAGGAAGGAAGAGCATGAGGAAAAGACTTAGCAGTCAACAAATACGAATGGGGGGAGAGGAAGGGAGAGAGAAGGGAAAGGATATGCAAATGGTAGGAGACCTTCAATGATACACAAAAGTATAAGAGGTTATGATGGGCAAGGGGGAGGGCAAAAAAGGGAGATAATTGAACAACAGCAGAGGAGGCAGAGAGGGAAGGTGGGATGGGAGGGGAGGGGGGATAGTAGGGTATAGGAAAGGTAGCAGATTACAACAGTCACTAATATGCCATTATGTAAAAATGTGAGTGTGTAACAGATGTGATTCTGCAATCTGTATTTGGGGTAGAAATGGGAGTTCAAAACCCAATGGAGTCAAATGTATGAAAGATGATTTATCAAGAGCTCTGTAATGTTTTGAACAATCAATTAAAAAAAAGAAAAAAAAAGAATTCTATAAGAACAAATATTTAGAAAAATAAATAATATTTACTATAAATAAACTAAAATGTATAGAGTATCCTTGGAAAGAAAAAAGAAAATGTTACCTAAAAATCAATAAAATAGCAGTAATGGGAATGATCATCATCCACATTAAACCATATTACGACCACTGATATTTGAGAGTTAGATCAATAGACTCACAAAAATAAAATTTAACAACTGACAAAGGAGATCTTACAGATAATTGCAATAATAAAGAAAAACACATGGTGTTTAAAAAAATTCAGGCTTTAAGAAAAAGGAACAATATAGTTTTCAAATAACTTCGATTGAAACAAAAAAGTTATATGTAAAAATGTACACTATTAATGATGGTGGAATGTTATGGTCACTATTACACAAAGTACAGGTATGCAGACACGAATTGGTGTGAATATACTGTGTATACAACCAGAGATATAAAAATTTGTGCTCTATATGTGTAATAAGAATTGTATGCATTGTGCTGTCATATATAAATTTTAAAAAAATTACAAGCCAATGTAATTAGTAATTTCAAAAGGTGAAAGGTGTATATGAGTTTCTAATATTAAAATTCAAAGGAAAATAATACCAACGTGGAAAATGTTATGTAAGAATTTGAGACTTATACATCTCTGATGTTAAATACATGTTAAAGTATCAACATGGACATAACTTGTAATGACTGAATGTAAGAGTTTATTATTTCTATTTTAAATTTTTCATATAAATTAATAAGAAACCATGACCAATATTTATTTGAATAGATAATGATCAAACTCACTGACCTGCAAAGAGGTAAATACTTGACATTAGGATATTATTTTTGGAAATTAAATTAACAAAATATGTTGTTAAATGTAAATAGGTAGTGGTGAAGCATGAATTGCATATTTCAGGTAGAAAGAAATATTGAAACAAATATTGAATAGATATTTTACAATGTACATAAAAGTATAAATATTCATATCCATTAAGTTAATATTTGGATACTGAATCTTAAGAAAATAACCCCAAATGTGACAAAATTATAAGTATTCATCATGATATTTTTAATATTATTAATGTTTAATGTGTTTTCTTCAATATCTTGAATTATAATATTTAATGTGTTAGAATATATTATTGGTTTTATAAAAATTTATTGAGCAAAACTATGAATGAGGCAACAATATAACATTTAAGAAAGTTATAAAACATAGTAAAATAATGAACAAATGAAAACCTACTATTTGTATGCTCACACCTCTATTTTATGCCTTCTTCCACCACAAATAATTCCTACCCAGATTCTGTTTTTCCCTAAATAAGTAGTTTTGTATATGTGCCTGAACTCTATAAATATGAATCAGATTGCAATTGCTCATGATTTGCTGTTTTTGCTATTGTTTTCCCTCTTCTTTTTTTTAATTGGCAGGAAAAAATATTCATTTTCATCAACCAATGGAGTACACTTTGCCCTTCACAATCTTTGTATTTTAAAGTCATTTTACACATAATTTACACAGATAAGAATAACAACAAAAAATAATAATAGATTATTACAGAATAACATTGTTATAAATTTTAACAAGATGTTAAATGCACCAAGCCACTTTGTATTAAGTATACTTTTGGCACATAAACATCATGAAAGATATGAGAATGCAGTCACATGGCCTTTGAATGGGAAGGGATGGTCTGGATTCTTGTTGAAATATTATCATGTTGAATATGTAATGACTGGCATCCTTTTATATCTTCAGAAATATATTTAATATTGACTCTTGAGTTCAAAAATTTTATCTAGAATATTGTCATCTGAAAGCTCATAGTCCAAATTTTCTTTTATGCTATCAACTTTATTGTTTTAATTAGACTTCCCTCTTCTATCTTTTTTAATTTTGCATTTGTTGTATGTCTTTACATTTGGTTCCATATAGCATGTAAGAGAAAGAGAGTCAGTCTCTCCCTCTCTCTCTCCTAATGAAAACACAGATAGGTGTTCCCTGGTGATTTCAGATTGGTACTGCTGTGTATCCTGGTCTCCTAGCACTGAAAAAAAAAAAAAAAAAAAGCACAAATCCTCTCTAGTATGTAATTAAGGACAATACTGGTGATCCTTACCTTGCTCCTGACTTTAACAGAAATTCTTTTAATGGATATTCTGTTAAAAACGTGTAAAACAAGTTCTCAGTAAATATTTTAATGGGTTAGAATAATTCCTATTTTAATTTCTAACATATTTTATATGAAAATGGGTATGCTAAATTTTGATAAATGTTCTTTCTCCCTATATTATGATCTTTTCTCCTACCTTTTACCCTTTCTAAAAATGTAAAAACATCACAGTAGTATGATGGTTTTCTGTGTTAAATCATCCTTGCATTCCTTTGATTTGTTTAGGAAACATTATCTTTTTGATACGTTGTTGAACACATGTTTCTAATTAGAAATTTTATACTTATGTCTATATAAGATTGAGCTTTAGTTTTTTTTTATTGCTCCCATTAGTTTTTGTATCAATATTAACCTATTTCATTACAATAAGTTGGGAAATTTTTTCTCCCAAATTACTTATAAATAGAGTGGAGTAGTATTGAAAATTTTCTACAAAAACATGAAAATCCATTTGAATTTTGTTTTTTCCTTTTTTTTCTATGGTTATTATGATGTGTTTTGTTTTATTGTTCTATTTTAAATCCAGTCCATTCAGCAGTCTATTGAAAGGGTCTTAGACTAAACCTTTGGCATCTGCCCTGATCTCCCCACCAACCCACCCCCAGGTTGTGTATCATATTGTCTGTCTTAGCATGTAGTCAGCAGCTTTCTATTATAAAATATTGTACTAAAAAAAACAAATTATGACCTAATTCTACTGTTAATATTCCTTCCTTAAAGGTTATTAACATATTCAGGCTTTTTATTCATCCATTATTCTCTATGAATTATTATATTATGTCTGTTCAATTTTACTTGCATAAAATAAATAATAGTAGTTTCTAACTATCATTTTAATGCCTGCTATTTTTTCTCATTTTATTCTTACCATTATTTGTCATCTGTTTTCTTTATGAACCTAATGATATATTTATTAAAGGCATAAATTTTGTCAAAGTATATAAATTTTGAAATTATTTTTTCACATTTTGTAGAGAGGACATTATATAAATGTTCTTTTCTTAACACCTTTATTGAATGTTTAGCTAATTAAATTTAGATTTTAATACATGTACATGAACATATGCATAGAATATGTTAGTTAAAATTTTGAAACCAAACTGTTAAAAAACTAAAGATTTTTGTACTTCATTGTGCGGGAAAACTGGTCCTGAACTTAGATGAGACTATCCAGAGTCTTAATTTGTACTGAAAAGTTATTATTGATATTTATATGCAAAAATGTTAGTATATTCAATATTGTTTTGTTTCTGGTTTCCACTGAAAGTATTATAAAATATATTTTCTGTATTAAAAGCATATAACTGTCTTTTTATAAAAAACAGAAATAATGATTGACATATCCATCCCATAAGATAGAAAAAGATAAGAAAATAAATCCCATTAAAATAAGGAAAAATATAATGAGAATAGAATAAATTGAGAAATGTACACACCAAACATTTAATGAAATTAACAGCAAATTGATTACTTGGATAAATCAACAAAATTAATAAATATATGTTAAGTCTGATTATGAAATTTAAGGAAAAAAAAGAAAGGTAACTAACATTATAACCAAGAGTTGAAATCACTAGACATCCCATATGACTTAAAAAGATAAAAAAGTATCATCATCAACTTATTTAAATAAATTTGGAAATTTCAATCAACAAAATTCCAGAAAAATACAATCTGACAATGTCTACATAAGAAATTAAAAACATATACATCTATGCATATATATGTTTGATTTATTGCTGTGTGTGCTATGTGTACATATATATGTCTATATATCTATATATCTGCATGTGTGTATGTGTTTAGTTCCATAATAATGAATCAAATCCATATAATTACTCCCCACAAACTTCTTTTTGTAGCCCCTTCCAATCCAAAATATCTAAAATACTGGAAAATATGTTAAACAATATTTTCTCAAGACACTGACATAAGCCAATGATCCTAAGAGAAGGGAGAGGGAGTGAAAGAAAAGTGCTCCAGCTTCATGCCTGAGACAGAAGCCAGTGCTGTGCAACACACATGATCAGACAAAGCCAACCAGTTAAGGAGAAAGAGCAGAGAGCCCAGATAAAGCAGGACAGGTATGGTTCACAGCACAGAGTATGAGGTGAGAAATCAGCAAAGAAAAGACAAAGTGAAATTCAAAGAAGTATTTTACCAGCAATAGACATTCCTAAAGGTGTCCATTCATCAAGAGGATACAACAATCATAAACATATATGTTGCTTCTGACAGTTTCAAAATGCATGCAGCTAAAACCCATAGAAATACAAGGAGAAATGAACAGAGAAGTGGATAGTCATAAATTTTAATACTTGTCTCTATGCTCAATCATTAGATTGACAAGAAGATAGAAATTCAGTAAGGATATAGGAGCTTGAGCAACACAATCAACCAACTTGACCTACTTGATATTTATAGAATATTCAATCCAGTAATTGCAAAAATAGACATAGTCTTATAAGAACACATAGAATATTTAATATAGAACATATTCTGTACAAAAATAATCTCAATAAATTTAAAGGATCAAAGTCATAGTAATATTGTCTTTTATCTTAAGGAACAAAATATAAATAGAATAAATAGGAATAAAATAGAAACCAAAAACAAATATCTCACAAAAATCCACAAAATCTAAAAATGAAATAAAATATGTCTAAATAAACCAATGGTTAAATAAGAAACCAAACAAGAAATTTAGAAGTATTTTAAAACTGAAAGAAAATATAAACACAACATATAGAAAAATGTGGGATGTCACTAATGCAATACATGGGCAACAGGAATTTTTGCAACCTATATTTATTGCCTATGCCAGAAAAGATAAAAGGCTTTAGGTGCTTTTAAAAAAATCAACTTTTGCTTAAAAAATCTGTAAGAAGAGCAAAATAAATAGGCAGTAAACAGATGAAAGGAAATAATGATCAAAGTGGAAATCAGTAGAAAATCAGAAAAACAACAGAGAAAAATCTCTGAAACCATGGTTCTTTCTTTTAGAAAATTAAAATATTGCTAGATCTCTAATTGGATTGACTAAGTACAAGTTATATGTAACCTATTCCACTCCAACATAAGTTTAAGAAACAAACTAACTTCAGGTACATAATGAAGCAAAAGAGGTAGTTATTTTACTTTTGAGGATTTAAAGAATATCAATCATATAATCCTCTGAAATCTTCCATCTTCAGAAAATTTATGGTGGATTTTCAGTATCTGAGTTTTCTTGTTCAGTATTAATGTTGTCACATTTCTCAAAAAATAATAAAGTATGCCTAGTTAAATTTGAATTCCAGATAAACAATGTTTTATAAGCATGTCCCATGCAATACTGTGGAATATTTATACTTTAAAAATATGTTTTATCTGAAATATCAATTTTACCAGACATCCTGTATTTTTCTGAGTATCTTACTCAGGATGTATGTGTTGGCTAAGAACTTGATTGCTTCTAAGCTCTTGTGGGTCTGGACATCTGAGCAAGACTGATGTATATAATAACCATTTCAAACTGTGACTCAGGCTTAGACAGTTCTTCCACCATTCTCCTGCCCCTGGTGGCAAAGATAAGTTATGATTGGCCTTTCCTCAACGTCATAATGTCGGCTAGATGGAACTTATCTTTCACCAATTTATAGCGCACTAAATCCTAATCAGAAAAGTGAGAGACTAAGAGTCATCAGTTTAAGGAACATATGTGTGAAGGAATAAAGTTCAGGAAGTAGAAACCAAATATTTTTGGCTGATCATGGTGACCAATATAATTTATCTCTGATTCAAACTCTGTAACTATTAAAATACATCCATTATTTGACAGATTAAGAAAATATAGAACATGCACATAACAAAATTTATAATATTATCATGTTAAAAAATAAGTATATATATATACATATATATAATATGTTATATAATATGTATATCTAAATACATGTATGGGTACAAAATATTTAGACATAAGCATGTAAGTACAAGTGCATATATGTAGTGCGACATAATTGTCTTTGACTATCTTACATTTCTTTCTGGTCTGTGTCCTTTGTACCAAGGGAACTTATCATCTTAATTTTTTTGTTATGCAAACATTTTAGGAAACTAGATTTGTTTTCCTCTACATCAAAAGGCACACTTGTTTTCTGATCAATGTAATAAATGTAGAATAAGTTCTCTACCTACCTGACATTCCACGATAGCACATTATTCCATGTTTCCCTCCAAATCAATTGCTTTTATTTTAGAATAAGATAAAGCTATTCACTCTCTAATTAGCAGGTCTCAATCAGTCCTATATTATACCAAAATTTCATAATTTGAAGCTATCTGTTCTGTAATGTATCCCCCTGAATGTACAGGGACCTCCTGACCAGTACTGTATCACCCTTTAGGGAATGGGATTTGAGGAACTAAAGATGTTGTTCTGATTTCAGTTTCTGCCATGAGACTGAAATAAACAAAGACTGTAATAGTAGCTTTTGTCTCCAAATAAGGAGAGAAATATTTTTGTCAGTATATGTAAGTAAAACTGTAGCAGATTAATTGGTTTTCTTGAAAGTAAGGTAAAAATCTCATCTCGCAGTTTCTTACATAATGATTTGTTTATCAATATACTTGAGTGTATTAGTCACCTTTGCAGAGTAGCAATAGTCAAAAATCTTAGTGGTTTACAAGAAAAAAAAACATTTATTTCTTAAACATATTACATGTCAACATCTGTGAATAACTGGGCTTACCCACTTCTGTATGTCTTCTACCTCTGGATCAACACTAAGGAGACCCTGTAGGAAACGTTTTGGTCTTGTAGCAGAGAAAGAGCAAAGAGCTGGTAGAAGCATGCCATAGCTCTCCAGACTTGGATGTGGAAGTTGTATGTATGCCATTGACCAATCCCAGTTTCAGGTACAAACACAATGCCGATCATGGATCATGTGGAGATGTACACTCATTGCTCACAAGGTACAGCAAATCATATGTTAATAGGTGGGATGTATAACTTTTACAGGAAACAAGAATACATGTTGTGAAAGGAAAACAAACTATGTATTTTTATTATACTTCAAATTAAAATTCACACATAAGCACACTTAATAAAAAAGAAAATGACTAGAAAGCAATAAACCAAAATATAAACAGTTGTTTTTCTTTTGATGGGGAATGACTGGCACTTTTTCCACTTTTAATGTTCAATGTATTATAAAATTTCCTAAAATGCACAAATATTTTTGTAGACAAAAATGCAAATGCTATTTAAACAGTGTCATCATTTAATAGAATTTAAGATATTTCTGATCAGAAATAGTGATAAAGTTTTACATTTTATCGATCATCAAGGATTATTTTCAAAGAAGGTAAATATTGTCACTCCCTTTGGATCAATAAATCATGATCCATTTCTCAAGAGAAGTCAATATCTCCTTTATTGTTTCTCTAGACTCCAAATGGGAACTTTGATAAATGTCTTTAAATTTTTTTCAAGTTTCTGATGGGATGTTCTTTAGCAACAACAATAGCTGCTGAAAAGTTGTGCAATTAATCATGAGATAGATCCTCATATCTTGAAAATAAATGAACCAATAAGTAGTAAAGAGATGAACTGCTCCATTTTCTTCTTCAATCACATATTAATGCACACACAAAAACTAATACAAAGAAGCAAATTAACTCTTTCAAAGGATTTTGTTGCAAAAAGGATTTTTTTGCAGTATATAACATTCTACTAGTTTCTTGAAATCTGATGAGTAGAATTTATTCCATTATCTTTATTTTTTCCCTTACTTGAGTAATGTAATACCAAGAGTTTCTCCATGCAGACAGGGCATTAGAAAAAAAGTAAATATTTATAATGTATCTATTCTTTTCTATTCTCAAAGTTTTCATCAAGGGAAAAGAAAACACGTTTGTGTGTGTGTGTGTGTGTATGTTTGTGTGTGTCTGTGTGTGTGTGTGTTGTGCATAAGCACACACTTACATACACAAATGGACACATGATATAGGATGAGTAGAATTACTTTTTCTAGAAGCAAGGTTACACAGTTATAATCCACAGACTAAAGAAAAAACAAATAGATGTAAAGCCTTTGGGGATTATTTGGATGTTTATTCTTTCAACTGTTGTTATTGTATTTATTTAAAAAAATAGTTTAAAATTGCTTGAAGAGGAATGACTAAAACTCACCTTAATTTGAATTTTCTTGAAGATATGAATTTTTATATTATTGGCTAACATTGAATACAAAAATATTTTTTATTCATAAGCAATATCTTAAAAGTGATTATATTGCTATTTAGTGAGATTTTAAAGTAAAAATATTATTTAAGTGTTTAAAAGTTATTTGTGTAAACTTTAAAATCCACATTAATGTCATTTTCATTTTCTTCTGTTGCAATGACCTATGGTTGACTGTTAGCAATAGGACAGGAATGCCACTGAAAATAGGAATTGGAAGACTGATTAACATTAGAATGTGTGCTACTGACATACAGTAAAAATACAAAACACATGCAAGTTAGACTTTGACTTCAGGTTTTATTATCTGTATTACATTCCTCTGCCTTGAACATGTCTTCTCTTCTAGGTAACTTAGTGAGTCTCCTTGATTAACCCTAAACATAAACTATTTCGGATCATGTGACTGACAAATTCCCCTCTACAGATGTCCTTTGTATATGTTCTTATGTGTTCCCTTCATCCTATACTTCTTTTATCAAACAGTTTTCACACTTATTATAATTAACATTTTATGAATTGCTAACTTTTCTGCTAGCCCATCAAAAATAAAAAATCCTAGAGAATAAAACTGTGTAATATTTGTCTTTTAATCTAAAATATTTAATACTTTGTGTTTAACACAATGAGCTGACTCTAAGTGCTTGTTGAATGTTGATCTAATGATTCAAACTGCATTTCAAGGTTATGAAACAATGTAGTTTAGAAGTAATGAGCACAGACAATCCAGGCTGCCTAGATTTGATTTCAAAACCAGCTACTTATAGGACTGAGGTTGAGGCTCAGTGGTAGAGCACTCACCTAGCATGTGCAATGAGCTAGGTTTGATCCTTGACACCATATAAAAACAAACAAACAAATAAATAAATAAAGGTACTGTGTCCAACTACAACTGAAAAAAAAAACAGGTACTTATTAGACATCATCATAGACAATCCAAAATGATAAGGTAAGCTTACAAATATTTTAGCCCAAAACAAATATAGGATACAAAATTAATCTAATTTCCGAAACACCATGTTGTGGTGTAGGTTCAGCATGTTTACTTTCTTCCAAATTGTTTCATGCCTGGCTCATACTTACCAGAGATATGATATATAGGAAGTTGAAAATACATAATTCATTAATCAATCAGTAAGCATGTCTAGAATGCCTATTTGTACCAATCACTGTTATACAACTCAAGGAGAGAAAGGGAAACAAGACAGATAAATTTCATGCTCTAACAAAGCTTACATTGTAGTAGGGGTCAATAGAAATAAAATAAAAAAGAAAATACCAGACTGTGATAAGTACTATGTTGAGAGGTAAAATAAGGAAATTAGCACGTGATCATCTGGGTAACTCCCATAGTTCCCAGTGTCAGGAGGAAATCTGACCTTAAAACTGATATTTAACAAAGATATAAATGTTAAGAAGGATTGTCTCTGTGAATGTTAATCAGAATCCAAAAAGAGAAAATAGTTTTTGTAAAGATTTGAAAGTGGGACCCAGCTTGCCATGATCAAGGAACCGAAAGAATTCCAGCAATTTGGAATGTATTAAATTGAGGTCTGAATGTTAAACAGGAGCAAGTAAGTATATACATGGATTTAAATTCTGTAGAGATTTTGACAATAATTCTAAGTGAAGAAAAGGTTGATACCTTTTTTCAGGAGGACTGAAATGGTTCAATTTAATTTTTACTCCCCAATTTAAGTCGTGCTATGGACAATGGAAAGAAAAAGACAAACAGGCACAGGACAATCAGTACAAAGACTATTATGATCTTGCCAAAATCTCAAGGTGACTAGATGAGGTTAACAGAAATAGGAATGGCAAGAAGTACATGGATATACACAGGAGGGCATGCTTGTCTTGTTCATAGAGTAGATTAAAAGAGTGCAACATCAAGATTAGACTCAGGATTTTTGGTTTAAGTTATAAGGTTGAGTATGGTATCCTTAGACTATGAAGCTAAAGTTCTGGTAAGAGTTGAGGGCTTAAAATAAATACTTTACAAATCAGATCCAGGTTTAATGGTCAAATTTGGGACCCATCTGCTTATGAATTTAGTGCCTATGCTGTGGTCCTTGCATGCAGTTAAAAACAATATTGTCAGTAACTAATTTCTTTCAATTTTTTGTTCTAATTTCATGCAAAAAAGACTGTTGCTATTATCTAAGATAGTTAATATAATACAAAACATTGTTCTTCTTTTGTAATTCAAGTACATTATGAAAAAGGAGGTATACTTCAATTTCAGATATTTTTTCACTATGACATTTTATCAATAGTTATCTGGCAACCAAGCCTTTCCAGATATGAGGAGGAAATAGATAACTGTAAAGTTACCTGTGACAGATCCTGTATTGAATTGATTAATGAGCTCATCCTACTTTTCAGTTCACCACGAACATCCATTCATCATCATGGATTGCCATTAAGATTACTAAAAATTCTACAGAAAAATGTTTATATGTAAGTTAAATTAACAGCTCTAGTCCTGCAGGTGTATAATTTGAAACACAATTTCAATATACTGAGAAAATGCCTAATTTAATTTTCATGTATTCTCAAAATTAGATATCTAACTTTCATTTTCTCATTAGAGCTCCAAATAAAGATGTACTTTCTCCATATCTAGAAATAAGAAAATGGACTATTTCAATATAATTTAAGTTGCTAGTTTGCAATAAAAATAAGACTGGCATTTGAGCTAATCACATTTTACTCCATATATTATTCATTTGGCAATTATTGCCATCATTTGTGGATTCTTGAGGAGGAAATACAGAAAAGCATATTGAAAGAGAATTGGAAAGGAAAGGTATTTTGAAATAGAAAATTAAAGAAAGATTTGAGCATATGGATGTTGGTTCAGAAGAAGTAGAGATGAGTTTAGGCAATGAGTTATTTCTGAAGGAGGATGTTAGAGGAATGCCATTTAGATATTTAGGAAATCTAAGGAAATAATTAGGATTATGAAAAAACAGAAAAGGAAATTATGTTGAAAAGCTTTCTTTAGTATTTACTAAAATTTGTATTGTAAATTATATTTAAATAAAAAGTAATTGGGCTTTAAATATATTCAGGAAATTCACATTAAATGCACTTTTCCCCACCTATAAACTCATTTGCTACTGTGCAATTGGGTAGTAAACCTGGGATCTGTCCATTTCTTGAGGAGCAAAATAATCATTGTTTTGGAGTGATGTAGTTGGACTGCATGCCTATATTTGACTTTAAAAACCACATATGATGATTATGACCATATTGGACAGTTGGATTAAGGTAAAGTCGATTTTTTTTTCCTAATTATTTCCCTGTCGGTGCAGATTACAATGTTATCATGTTAGGAAGAAGAAGTTCCTCTTCTATTTATCTTCCTTTAGAGAAATACCTTTTTTTTTATGTCATCACACTATGCATTGGGAACTAAAGCTGCTTGCTTCTCCAGAATAAAACTGTGGATAGCAGGGGGTATAAAAATTAACTGCGGGTCTTTAAGCACTAGCACTAATACCACAATGAAAGTCAAACTGTTTAACTTTTGGCAACTAAATAGACAGTTGCCAGCAAGTGATACTCATTTTTCCTGACATCTCATTTATGACTCTGTTTCTATCACCTACCACTGTGAATTTATAATTGCTAACAAAGCATTGAAGCACATTTGCCAGATTTAAATGGATTTAATGGCACAATGATGCAATTACATGCCCTTTCTTCAAAGGCTAAATGTGTGACAGCTCCACAATGCACCACATGGCAACAGACGGGCCATATTTGACTAGCTGGTCTTCTAAGTTAGTGAAAAGTATCATTCTGTTCTTGAATACTTCTGCTTAGACTGGGAAAACTCATATGCAATGGGAAAGAAACAAAGGAATTTGTTCTTCTGCCCATTTAGTTTCTTTTTTTTTTAAGAGAGAGAGAGTGAGAGAGGAGAGAGAGAGAATTTTTAATATTTATTTATTTTTTTAGTTCTCAGAGGACACAACATCTTTGTTGGTATGTGGTGCTGAGGATCGAACCCGGGCCACACGCATGCCAGGCAAGCGCGCTACCGCTTGAGCCACATCCCCAGCCTCCATTTAGTTTTTTACAAGTTTCAAGGAGTCACTCAATCCTTTGGAATCTAGTGCAGATTGATAATAAATGTCCTGATTTTTAGGCAAGTGTTTCAGTCAGCTTTTTCGATGTTGTGGCTAAAAGAACCCAACCAGAACAGCTGTAGAGGAGGCAAAGGATATTTAGGGGTTCATGGTTTCAGATGTCTCAGTTCTTAGATAGCATATTCCATTCCTCATGGCACAAGGTGAGGCTGAACATCATGATGGAAGACTGTGGCAGAGGGAAGCAGCTCACATGATGATCAGGAAGCAGAAAGAGATACAAAATATATACCCAAAGCCACAGACCCAGGAACCCACCTCCTCCTGACACAGCCTACTGGCCTTCATTTATCATTCACTTTATCCCATCAGGAAATTAATTTACTGAATGGGTTAAGGCTATCATAACCAATCATTTCTCCCCTAAACTATCTTGCATTGTCTCACATGTTAGCTTTTGGAGGACACCTAATATCTAAACCATAACATTCTGCCCTGGCCCCAAACAACTCATGACCAAATAATAATGTAAAATACATTTAGTCCATTTCCAAGAGTCCCCATAGTCTCAACACTTCTAAGATTGCCCAAAAGTTAAAGTTCAAAGTCTCCTCTGAGGCTCCAGGCAAGGTACCATCATGAGCTCCTATAAAAATCAAAAATGATTTATAGGCATTTAATATATAGAGGTATTTAATATGTAAAGGTACAGAGTAAATATTTTCATTAACAGAAAATAAGTGGAATAGAAAGAAGTGCTAGGACCAAATCAAGCTGGTCAAAGAAATTATGTTGCTGGACATCCTTCATCTGGAGCACATGGCATTGTGATGTTGTCTCCAAAGGGCTTGTGTAGATCATCCCTGTGGCCTTGTTGATTTCAGCTCAAGTGACCATTCTGTTGGATTGTCTCTGCTAAATTCCTGCAGGCTTTCTCAGCAGAATTTTCATGGTACTGGTATTTCTTAATTTTAGGGTCCTCTATTGTAGCCTCTGTTACCTCCTCACATCTCCATGCATCGCCCTCTAAGGGGATGCCTGCAGAGACTCTGACCCTGTTGCACTTTGCCTGGCTTCCAGGCCTTTCTTTAAAATCTTGGTGGAAGCCTCCATGACCCCCTAACCCCAGCATCCTACATGTCTACAGAACTAGCACCATGTGGTTGACACCAAGGTTTGTTGCCATCTCGAGCAAAAGCCAAGCAAGGCTCCAGGGACCCTAGCTGTAGCAGCCTCTGAGTGTCTTTGTGGCTGAGCATGTTGTAAAAACTTCCTAGGCCCCCTTGTGCAAGAAGGATTCCCCATTAGTCTCTTCTCAAGAGAATTTTCACTTCTACTCCCCTACTCCCTTGAGCCCGAGATGGGTGTGGCCTTTTCAGTCTTGAGATGCCCTTGGCCCATCTTTTTCATTCTCTAGGCAATGTCTATAGCGTTTCTCTAGTGGTACTAATATCTTTAATAACTGCAACTTCTTTAGCCTCAGTTTTGCTCCTGCCTTTCAAGTTTAAGTTTTTCAAATCTTTTTGCTGTGCTTTCTGCTCCTAAGCATCACAATAAACTTGGCTAAAAGCCATCATCATATCCACACAACTTTCTGAATTTTATGCTGCCTAGAAACTCCTGCTGGATTAAGAAGTCCATTGCTTTTAAAATCAGCTTCACAGAAACTCTCCGGAGATGGACAAAACCCAGACAACTTCTCAGCCAGAACATAACATGATTGGCCTCTACTCCAAATTCCAATGGAACTCTCCTTTTTTGAACCCTCTTGAGCCCATTCTTCAATGTCCATGATCCTACTGGCATTCTGGTTTTCTGAGCTCCCACCAGAATGAGCTATTAGGTTCCACTTACCAAAATCTAAAGTATTTCTAGCTTATACTACTAGGTATCTCAAAATTCCTCCTACCAATTCCAAAAATTCCGAATGTTTCTGAACCACATGATCAGATTAGTCCCAGCAAATACCCCACTTCTCAGTACCAATTTCTGTTTTAGTCAGCTTTTTCCCTGCTGCTACTAAAAGATACAACCAGAACAATTGTAGAGGATAAAAAATTTATTTGAGGGCTTGTGGTTACAAAGGCCTCAGTCCATCGAAAGCCAGCTCCATTCTTAGGGTTCAAGATGAGGCAGAACATCATGGTAAAAGAGTGTGGCAGAGGGATGCAACACACATGATGATTAGTGGGCAGAGAGAGAGACTCCACTCTCCTCATACAAAATATATACCCCCAAAGTCATACCCCCCACGGACTCACCTCTTCTAGCCACACCATACTGGCCTTCATTTACCACTCACTTAATACCAACAGGAGACTAATTTACCAATTGAGTTAAGGCTCTGTAACCCAATCATTTCTCTTCTAAGCTGTCTTGCATTTTCTCACACATGATCTTGAGGGACACCTAATATATAAATTATAATAGTAACATGAATATACTCTGTCTATTTCTTAATTTGTAATTTGTGATGGTAGAGCTTCATGGTCTCCTTTATAGGTACCAAATTCTAGTTATTCAGTATTAAAGCTTATGAAGTCTAGCAGATATATCTAAAAAGAATCAGAAAGCCAAAGAATTTGAACAATTATCTATCATTCACAGGATACACTATACAAGTTGCTGCATTAACTGAAAATTTTTAAGAGTTAAATATGTATATAGAAGCCTATAAAAGACTTTTTATAGGCTTCTATATACATATTATTAATTTCATAGACATAACACCTTAGAAGCAGGGCCAGAGAAGTATGCTAGGGACAACTTGTCAAAACTAGTTCTTTGATTTGCTCTTCGTTTAGACAC
Organism: Ictidomys tridecemlineatus; assembly: GCF_052094955.1. Classification (NCBI taxonomy): domain Eukaryota; kingdom Metazoa; phylum Chordata; class Mammalia; order Rodentia; family Sciuridae; genus Ictidomys; species Ictidomys tridecemlineatus. The sequence continues at coordinate 41,495,200 of NC_135482.1, read as the reverse complement.
TATCATTTCCTTGTTCATCATTTCAGGGTTCATCAGAGCCACAAATTAAAATCTTATTACTTGCATACATTACTCTCAAGTTGACTTTGATGTTAAGCTGGAATTTCTCATGCCATTATCATTGCCAGAACAAAAAAAAGGTCAAATTTCTTTTTCTATCCATCCCCAGGGAAAGAACACAAAATAGAAACACTCACAGTTAGCTAGGCACAAGCATCCCTGCTGATCTCTGATGGTTCCTGAAAGGGGATCACCAGCTGCTTAAAAATATGTACAAAGAAATTTCCCCATTTTTGCTTTTTCTTCAAACTTGGAAATGTAGCTATACAGTAAGCCTAGTAAATAGCTCCAATTTGTACCCATAAGAAAATAACAGACATATCTTCGAGACAAACATATATTTAATGACATCTATCAAGAGACCCATGCAAATAGAGAACATGGGTAAGTAAATTCTTTGCTATTATTATTTTTCATTTTTTCTGGCTAAAATGGCCATTTTCTTTCAGTTTACAACTATTAGTAGAGATTGTAGTGATTTGTCATAATAGCTTGAAGACTTTCCCCACATTAAGGTAATAAATGACACAAATTTAACATATATATGTATATATATGTATATATAGTCAAAAAAGATTTCTTAATGAGAGAAAAATATGGGTTTTTCTTTAACTTCCAGTGATTATCATGGCATGTGATAGAAAGTAATTTAGCCATTTGTTGAACTGAACTGCTACAGAAATTTGGAATTTATAATACTGTCAAAGTTTCTTAACAGAATCTTACTTAACACTTAAAATCCAATATGGGTAGAAACAAGGAAATGACTCTTTGTCCAGCTACTGCTTTCAAAGATGCCTTGAGAAATCTGTAAGTTTTTCTTTCCTTATGGCATATTAGAAAGACTAGAGGAGATTTTTTTTTCTTGTTTCCTATCACTTCCTCCTTTTTCCAACTTGATTTTATCTATATAAAGTAATAGTCCACTCCTAGGCTATGTCAAAAGATCCAATCCGGTTTAAATCATATTCTCACAACCAATTCAATTCAAAGCTTCTTCCTAGACCCATCTTCCACCACAACTCAGATCTATCACATACCTACAAATTTCACATAACATTAATGCTGCCAAATAACCCATACCAAACTTATTAATTACAAAATCACTCATGTAAGTTGATAACAAAGTTTCTCAATAAGTGCTGACTTCTACTTTGTATCTAGTAGTTATCATTTCATAGCAAATTTTGGTAAATGTATATAATTTATGTGTAGAAAGTACTTTTAAATTTAAAATGTTGTAATACATTGTAAGATAAATGCTCACAATTCAAATGGATTCTATAGGATGTCCAATTCTCCCTTCTTCTATCTATTTTATGATGATTACCAGTTCCCTTCCCCAAAACAATGGATAAGGACTATATAATTCTTTCACAGCCTTTTCTACACTAAAAAGTAGGTACCTATGTGTACATATACACATACATATACACATACATAAGTATCTACTTATTATGTATGTATATATTCAAAGTAAATAGTTAATATCAATAAAAGATAAGCACTGCTTTTATCTATTTTTTCTCTTACATTTTCTCATATCATTTTTTCTGTTCTCCCTCATTCTTTGTATAATACCTGTATATATTCCATTATATGGCATACTAACTAAATAGGATTTTTATTGCCTCTTTTGGTGGTTAAATTTTAGTAGTTTTAGGTTGACAGAAAAAAAAGAAGCAGAGTCTACAGTCATTTATCACATACAAGCTTTGGAAGGATTTCCTCTCAGTCTATGTCTTGACTTTTCACTCTCCTACCAGTTTTTTTTTGGCAGTGCAAAAGTTTTTTTGAGTTGAACGAGATCCAGTTGTAGACTGAATTGCCTTCCACCATCTACCCCCATTCATGAACTAAAGTCCCAACAGTTAGTACTTCAGAATATGACAGCATTTGGAGACAAGGTCTTTACAGAACAATGAGTTAAAATGAAGTCACTAGCCTTAACTGGACCATAATCTGTTAAGACTAGTGTCCTTATATGTAGAGAAAATTGGACAGAAATACAATAGAGGGAATGCAATGTAAGAAACTGGTATAAGACTTCCAACCATAAACCAAAAAGAGAGGCCTGGAATAGATCCTTCGCTCATGGCCCACATAAAGAACTAACAGTGTTGACACTTTGGCTTCTAGCCTCCATCACTGAGAGAAAATTCATTTCTGATGTACAGGCCACCCAGTCTAGGGTAACCTGTTAAGTTAGCCCTAGCAAACAAACACCAGTTTATTCAATTTTTCTTTCATGGATCATGCTTTTATTATTATATCTAAATCACCATGAAGCCCAAAGGCAGCTAGATTTTCCCTAAGTTTTCTTTTTCCCTAAGTTTACTTTTAAAAATACTATGAACTCCCTTTTTTCAGGTTGATATAGATTTCTACAGGAATGTTCTTGGAATAAATTTCTGACAAAAGAATGTCGAGGTAGAAGGATATACAATTTTTGTCAAATATTTTTCAAACACTCTATCAAAAGACTATAATTGAGCATTCTACCAAGCTGAGTAGTTTTCAAATATTCATTACAATCTCATAGATAAAAATATTTGCATTGGTTCTTATTTCTATTTCTTAAAAAGGAAGGAATTTAAGACTATTTGAAAATACTGACTGGTCATTTTAAGTTCTTTTTTAAATGAAATCTCTTTATAACTCAATTTTTATTGTATTTTTCATCTTTGAGTGATTATTTTCTTCCATAGGTTAATTTTTAATGTTATTAAAACATGTTCCTACTCATAAATTTTAAAACATTGAATCCTTAAAAAGAAAATTGAGGCCAGGTATGGTGGAGCAGTCTATTATCCTAGTGGCTCGGGAGACTGAGGCAGGAGGATCACGAGTTCAAAGCCAGCCTCAGCAAAAATGAGGCTCTAACCAACTCAGTGACACCTTGTCTCTAACTAAAAATACAAAGTAGGGCTGGGAATGTGGCTTAGTCGTCAAGTGCTCCTGAGTTTGATCCTTGGGACCACCCTCCCCCCAAAAAAGAAAAATTGAATTATGACTATGTTTAATTATCATTTGAAAACATTTATATGTTTTTAAAAGAAAAGGTATTCTCTGTATTTTAGATGTAACATTTCACATGTGTAAATCTGGTAAGATTAATATTTCTATTAGATTAATATTATTTAGCCTTACTTTAGCCTTGGCCTTTTCTGAAAGAACTGTATTAAAATTTCCACAAAGGTGGTAGACATCTCAATTTCTTTTGAAGTCTCTTTTGGTGGTGTTGCTAGCAAACGGTCTTTAATTTAAGCCATTATTTTTGTCAACTTTATACTTTAGGTTGACTTTTTTCCCCCAACAAATTTGAAAAGTTTTCCTTTGCATAGCAAAACTTCCATATGGCTTTTGATTTGAGGACCTCCAGAATGCCTATTTTGTTAATTCAACCCATAGACCCATGTGTGGACACTCTGCAATTATACAGTACCAACAGTTTTTTTTTTTTTAAGACTGTTAGTTTTGCCTTTCAAATTCTCAGCAGTTTTAGTGGGTTTTTTTTTGTAATAGGTTCAACAACATATGAAATTGGACCTATTTCACTATTTTTAATTTGCACTATTTTCACTATCAAATTTTGCAATTTGATATGCTTTAGCCTAAATTGTATTTAACTTTTCTCTTTGCCTACTTCAGAGATCAATTCACACACACACACACACACACACACACACACACACACACACACACACTTTGAGATGTATTTGAGAAAATTTCCCTTTATTTCTCCTTTCTAGAAATGTATTATTCTTTTTCTGATTACTTTTCTATTTTCAATTATAAAATAGTTTGAAGTATTCCCTCTCCACATTGTATTATATTCTTCTAGCCTTCCATTTAGATGAGAATTAGAATTTCTTCCTCTGTCCTCTATGTATTTTAACTCTTATATTTTTAATAATTTAGTCTTATTACATTTTGTGTGATTTCATTAAGTTTATCTTTCAATATATGAATCTCAATTTTTAATGTTTAATTTATATTTCTTCCTTTGAGGGGTATTTTCTTGCTAGTTATTTTCATTTTTAATGTTATAAGTTTTATTTTAAATATTTTATTGATGTTTAATAATTGTGCATATTTAGGGATGTGATAATTCAATACTTGTATAAAATATGTATCATCAAATCAGGGTAATTAGCATTTCCTTCTCCTTAAAGCACTCTTTCATTTCTTTTACTGAGAACCTTCAAGCTCATCTCTTCAAGTTCTTTATAAAACATAGTAAATTGTCGTGGCCATAGTCACCTGCTGTGCTATAGAACATCAGAACTTGGTTCTCCTCTGTTACTGCATTTTGGTACCTAATGTTCAATGTCTGTCTATCCCCATCCCCCTTATCCTTCCTATCCTATAGGATCCACTATCCACCTTTTCAGTTTTATTTTTTTTTCTTTCTAAGAGCTCTTGTTTTCTTTGTCAATGTTACCAATTTTTTGTAGCCACATGTTCCCATTCATAAATTCAAAGGTATCTTTTGTCTGTTTCTATGCAAATTTATATGTGGAATCTCATGATCTTACTATACAAACTCTTTGTGGGTGAGGTTTTTGTATATTGGTTCTGCTGGCTCTTTTTTAATGTTTTCATTAGTGTGTTATAGTTATATAATAGGGGTGTTTATTTTGACACATTTATACATGTGTGGAATATAATTAACTCCATTTCAATCCCCAGTTCTTCCACTTTCTATCCCCTCCTGCCACCTTATGTTCCTCTTTCTCTATTCTACTGATCTTCCTTCCATTGATTTATTGCTTTTTAAATCAATGCTTCATAGATATACATAAAAGAGTAATTCACTGTGTTAATATATACATATCATAATTTGGTCAATTTCATTCCAGAGTTCCTCCCTTTTCCCATCCTTCCTCCCTTCCCCTGCATTCCTTTCCTCTACCCTACTCTTCACCACTCTATTCCCCCCCCCCCATGTTTTATTTGTTCCCTTATTTTGCTCTAGCTTCTGCATATGAGAGAAAACATTCATTCAACTTTTTAAGTTTGAGTCTGGCTTATTTTGCTTCAAATATGATGATGTGCAGTTCCATCCATTTACCAACCAATGTCATAATTTCATTCTCATTTATTGCTCAGTAAAACCCCATTGTATAAATTTACCACATTTTCTAGATCAATTCATCTATTAATGGGCACCAGATTGGTTACATGACATGGAAATTGTGAATTGCCTTGTTATAAACATTGGTGTGCATGTGTCACTATTGTATGCTGTTTTTTTAATTATTTCTTGGGCAGGGGGGGTGTACCACTGAGCCACATCCCCAGCCCTTTCTTGTATTTTATTTAGACTGAGGGCCTCACTGAGTTGCTTAGGGCTTCACTAAGTTGTTGAGGTTTGGCTTTGAACTTGAAATCGTCCTCCCTCAGCCTTCCAAGCCACTGGAATTAAGTGTACACCACTGTCTCTGGCCATTCTGAGTTATTTAAAGAATCTCCATACTTTTTTCCAAAATGGTTGTACTTATTTGCAGTCCCACCAACAACGTATGAGTGTATTTTTCCCCTTGCATCCTGGTCACCACTTACTATTATTTGTATTTTTGATCATTGTCTTTCTGGCTGGAATGAGATGAAATCTCAATATAGGTTTTCATTTATGTGATTGTTAGGAATATTGAACACTTTTTTCATATATTTGTTGGCCATTTGTATTTCTTCTTTTGAGAAACGACTGCTTAGTTATTTTGCTTGATTGGGTTACTTGTTTTTTAGTATTAAGTTTTATCAGTTTTTTTATATATTCTCCCAAAATACAATGGCCCACCCTTTTATCCCTGAGGTTATTCCACAGTATTCTTGAAGGCACATCAGGTTACATTCTATGGAAAAAACCTGGAATTTAGACGAACATAAAATACATTGAAGATCAAATTCTAAGCATGAAAAGTTTTTAAAAACATGCTTGATTACATCATTTGTATTTTGCTTTTTATATTTGAATGAGAATGATGTATGATAAAAATATGAGTATAAATAAGTCCACAACCATTTATGAAACTAAATCTAAAAACCACAAAATAAGTAAGCTGAATTGGCAATTTTCCCCCTTCATGGTTTCTAAAATTATGGCATTTCTTCCAATCATAATATCTTAGAGTAAAATATTACACTGTTACATTATACAATTATATAATATTATATATGTATTATAATATTTTAGCTTATCATTTTGTATGTCTTCTCTATGACTCCATAGGGAATGAATATATATATATTCATTTACATATATATGTGTGTGTATGTATATGTGTGTGTGTGTATGTGTGTGTGTGTGTCAATGTTGACAAGTACCAAATTTCCACTGGAGATTTTAGATAAATGTATCAGTGATTTTCAAGGGTCCAGGGATTTCAAAGACATCCCTAGACCAGACAGCTGGAGCACCATTACCTAGTAACTTCTTAGAATTTCAAATTCTTAATCCCCACCCAGACACACTAAATCTGAAATACTAGGCTGGAAGCCCAACCATCTGCAATCCAATAAATCCTCCAAGTGATTCTCTAACATTTGAGAACCACTGGCTGAGACTATCAGAATTAAGCAATCTTCTTTCTTCTTTTATCTCTTTTATAATATGACAAAGTCCCTGTACTCTCCCAGCCAGTCATCCAACCTCTGGTGATAGAGGGAGGTATAAAGCCTCAGATTCCATCATGTTTTAATGCAGCTATCTCTCTCAACAGAGTAAGTATAAGTGCTCTGATCTACCAAGTAGTAATGCCCCTTGAAAGGAGAAGCTTTGGAGCTAAATAAGAGAAAAGGCCATGACAATATAGAGTAGGGCCAGAAATGTCATCTCCCCTAGTATATGGTAAGGAATATTTTAAAAATTCACAAATTTATATGTTCCACATGATCTCTTACTCTGACAAAAATCCTACAAGGGAGGTGATATTGTTATGAATTTAATTAAAAATAATTGAGCCTCAGAAGAAACTACATCTTAATATTTACAATTGAATGTGAGCATAATTTAATATTTGGGATTATACTGCTAGGAAAAAATTAAGTAATGCTATGAATATTTGCCTCCGTTGGAACTCAAATATTATTCACATACTTTATGCTAACTTTCCCCCCTTCTTTTATCTTCTCTGGCTTTGTAGTCAAGCTATTGATAAATGAAGTTACTTTTCTTTGTCTTTTATTAAGACTAACTACATCTCCATGTAGATAAATTGAGATAATTTTGTTGTAAGCAATAGAAATACACTCCGCCTAACTTAGCCAGAAAGAAATTTATTGGAAGGACATGGACCTATTTCACATAATCAAAGCTGCATTTTAAGAAATATGTTCAAGAAAACAGCCTCAGGCTTGCAGGTGGTGAGAAATAATTGACTTCTTCATGTGCACTTACTTTGTCTTTCTCTGCTCTTGTGTCTCCCTGCTTTTTGTGCCAGGACAAGGAATCTTCACTGACAGCCTCTCCTAGGTCATAACAGAAGGGGAGAAGAAAGGAACATGAGGAAAATCTGGTGTAATGACAAATACCTGTTGAACAATATTTTCTTTCCTTTTTATCCAGCTATAATTTGAGTACTTTATGTGTCTACAAGAATAGAAGATGAAATTCTACTCTCTTTTCTTTATTCAATAAACATTATTGCAATCAGACAGCAAGAAAGATGAACATCCTCAGATAAAAGAGGAACACACCTCAGTTATCTCAGGACCTAAAAGTCTAGTTTACAATGATAGCGACAAAAATAAATCACTGTATTAAATTGATGAATGAAATCAGTTAAATTAATGAGTTAAATAGTGCTCCAAGGGAAGGTTTTATAGTGCTAGGCAGAGAATGTGAGTGTAAGAAACTTCCTGACACAGGTTGTCTAGCAAAGGGTTTTCTAACTAGGAGAGAGCAAACAGAAATTAAACTTTTCTTCAATTTAATGTTATTTCCTAATATTTACTATATTTGATTTAGTAAGCTAGGGAAAGAACATGACTTGATTTTACAAAATTTCTTTCCAGAATGACCTATAATAGCTGTCATATGCAGTTTAATGATCAACAGAGCAGAATAGGTGACACTGACCAAAAAAGCACATTTCTTGCCCATTACTTTTATAAACTTTAAATCATGCTTACTTTTATAGTTGCTAGTGGACTCAATCTCTATATTATATAGAGTTTTGACTGATGTTAAATAAATATTAATCCTAGGGAAGGATTTTAGGTAATTTTTGAGACACTACCTCTACTTTTTTCCCACACTTTCTTATCAATTCAGATATTTCTTCCTTATAATTCATCATACCTCACTGATTTGGCTTTGTCTTGCTTCCTTCAAAGGACCTTATATTTGCTCTTACAATACACATTTCGTAGAAAGTAATAGGTTAAAAGTATAAAGAACTTTTCTTTCAATTTCTACATACAGCTGTTGATCTATTGATAACCAACAGTTTTGCTGTGTTGTAATGTCCTTTGATCCTGGCTCTGTAGTTTCAGTCAACAATGTTTTAATGTGATGAAATACACCAGTACCCACAGAGTTTATTTCTTAGAGGTTTTGTCATTCTTGAAACCCTACTTGGAAGTCAAGTCTTTTCTTGTAAAGTGACACAGTTCCCTAAGGGAAATAAGTAGGTTATTCTACCAAGGTAAGAGTAGAAACTCTAGGGGAAAAAAAAGAAAGAAAAAGAGTACAAGAAGCAAGAAAGGGAAAAAAAAATCTCAAAACAATGCAAGAATATCAGACAAAAGTAATATATTATTGATCAAATTAAAAAAGGATATTAAGAATCAACATAAAATATTCTTCCTCTCAAGCCCAGTGCACTAACAGATACAGCTTGAAATAGTGATTGATAAGAGGCAGCAAAGTTTCCTATTTTCTAGAAAGTTCTACTCTCTCCAATGCAAAGGGGTAGACCTGATCGAATAATTAGGTTTCACCATACAACATTTTTCTCCTATATCCAGTATTATTTACAGGAAAGGTAAAATTAGAAGAAAAGCAAATTATCAGCTTCAGCTAAGAATAATTAGAAGGTGGGAATTATAAACTGACCCAATGAACCAAAGGGTAAACTTTTAACCAGTTTCTCAACATAGAATCCATCACCTGCTAATTTGGAAAACCCCTTAACAAAGAAAAACTCTTCTTTCTAAGGAAGAGAACAAGCCCCAAAGCAAGTACTTATAACAGGAATTCAAGTAAATCAGAAAGAATTGAGAAGAAAAACTCTTAGGTTATAACATAAAAAAGGCAAAAGTTCTCTCTGCCAACTTAAGAGATGCCATCAAAATTAAAATAAAAATAAACAATTAAGCCTCTTTAAATGAATATTTAAGGATAACCAACTACATATATATAAGGAAGGGAATTAAGGAGCTCTATTTATGTTATATAGAGGCTAAAGGGATACATATTCCTTATAAAAATGAATAAACTTGAAATAATAAAATTTATATTATAAAATCTGCAGGAAAACAATATAACAAGGAAACAACATACAGTATGGATATGCAACTTTGAGTTACCCATTTCATAATTCACAGACATGTAGATTATTTGAAACTTTTATTATCACAGAACACTATTTCCATGAATATTCACATTCAAATCTGTATGAATGAATATTTTCATTTATTTTGAGTAAAGCTCTAGGACTCAAATAACTGAGCTTCATGGGAAGTTTGTATTTAACATTTTAAATTAAATTGGTAAAATACTTTGAAGAACAGATGTATAATTAAATATCTCACCAATAGTATCTGAGTATTCCCATCTTTCACATTATCAGAGATCTGTGGGGTCCCAAATCCCTTTCAAGGGAACACTCCAAATGGCCTAACTGCCTTTCAGTAGGCCCCACATCCTAAGGGTTCTATCACCTCCTGGTAGGGAGATCTAAGATTCAAACCACAATACTGAGTAAGAAAGAACATTCCCAGCTATGCTAGGACAGTCCTAGGGAATGTATAACTTAGTAAAACAGAGTCCTGCATTTTAGAATGAAAGCAAGAAACTTCATATCACAGACTTTTTTCAAGGATACAGGTCAGCTTCATAAAAGGCATGGGTGGTTGAACTCTCAACTTCCTCAAAAAAAAAAAACAACTTAGGAGAACCATTTCAATGAGGTCTTTGCTGCTAAGCTCCTAATAAAAAAATCCTCATGTCAAATAGTACATTACCAGGGCTACAATGCAATGATGGAATAAGTGCCCTTGGTTGGAGATGTTATAAAATTCTCGCAATATAATAGACTTCAATTTTATAATTAAACATGCTCTGTATAATACACTTTAATTGTTTTTCATACAGAGGTGGCCACTTCATCTGGTAATAGTGAAAATTACTTGAGTCACACATGATGCATATTAAATGAACTGAATAAAGAGATCACAAATCAATAAAAGTAATTTTGGATATCATATATACAATTGAAACATATTAAAATGTTGATGAATATAATCAATTTTTAATAACTCCAATAAAATTAATAGGCTAACTATTTAGAAAATAAAATCTAGATCTTTGGTTTAACACTCATTGCCAAATTTTATATTTGTAAAATATGAAAATGATCAAAACGTCAGAAGAAAATATTGGTGAATATGTTCACATCAATAAATAGTGAACATTCTAAAATGGAACCAGAAACAATACAGTAAAATGCTGGTATATTATAATTTATAAATGAAAGACTCTGATTGGCACAATAAATATATAATAAATAAAACTAAATTGCAAACAAAATTAATAAGACCTTTGGAATACACATATGCATATCAAAGAAATGATTAAAAATCCGACTATAAAGTGTTTCAAAAATTACCTATCTAATTTAGAAACATGATAAAAATGGATAAAATAAGAACAAAAATTTCTAACATTAAGACAATTAATCAATATATAACAGTAGATGTTCATTATTAATATTCTAATAGTGGTAAGCAAAATTGTTAGTAGAAAGAAAAACTAGTACCTTCTACTTGGTAGGTATTTTGGCAATTTATCTCAAAATTTAAACTATATAATTTTTTATTCTGTGATCTCATTATATGACTATATTTTTAAGGATAATAAACACATTAATAAAAACGCATATATCACACTATAGTACAGTTTCTTATAAAAAGTTAGAATAGAAACCTAATGTCCATGAACAAAGTAACTGATTAAATAATTATGGCATAAACACACCTTAAATACTATGTAGCCACTGTAAATAAATGTAGGAATTCACAATCTTACTGACAAATTAAGAAAAGAAAATTTGGGCTGGGGTTATAGCTCATTGTTGGGGCAGTTACTTAGCATGCACAAGGGTTCATTCCCTAAGCTCCACACACACACACACAAAAAAAAAAATAGAAGAGCAAATAATTACAATGACACCTGCATTAATTTCTGCCAAGATTCTGACTTGCTAGTTACTTTTTAGGTCCTATGTGTGAAGCTTTTATCTCAGTGTAGTTTTACTTTTCCTAAGGTTTTAAGCAAACTTCACAGGAAACCCCCCATATTTTGGAGACTGTCCAAATTTCTTTCTAATAAGAGAACTTAAGTGCAGCAAGCTTGTTTCTCTAGTGGTATTTCTATAACCCCTACATCTCTCAGGCTTTTCCTACTTCCATCATCCATGTACATTCATGTACATTCCTACATTCCTACTTCCTACATCCGTCGGGAAGGATGTAAAATGTATCAATTCTGCAATTTTCAAAAACCTAAATTGCAGTAAGACTTTGGATAATTTGGTAATTTTATTCAAGTTTTTCAGGTTCACACCAAGAGATCACATTTTTCAGTATTTGTATCTTGAACTTCTTTGTTAAGAAGTGAAAAACTTTCTGTCATACAGAATAGACTGGTCCCCTTTCCTTGTTATCTGGGTATAAATTATCCATTCCCCAAATAAACTTACTTTCTTCAAAAAAAATATCCTCTCATCAAAATTATTTTCTCCATAACCGAAACTATTCTATCAAATGTGATATTGGTGACTCAAGCTCAAGAAGCTGATAGAGTGTGGATAGCTCATAAAAATGATAGAGGATATTATGAATTTGTTACTCCAACCCTCTCTTGCCTTTCTCGACATAATTGGAAAAAGTCAATACTTATCTTTCTGTAGTTCCTGCATTGAGAGGTAACCCTGTGAGATGCAAACATAACATTTGTACTTGAGTGGAGATTCTTTTGGGAAAGCAAAGTGATGGGATGGAATGGCACATTAGCAATAATTATCAATTTTTGCTCTTCTTCTTGCTTAAAAAGTAAATGGAAGTATAGCATCAACTCCATTTCTAGAAAGAGAAAACTCACACACAAATAATGGTAGGTAGAACAGTAGACAGAAAAAAAAGCCTCACATTAACCAATTACCATAATATCCCAGAACTATATAGCCCTGACTTCTTAATGAAGAGAATGAATAAATATATTATAGCATAAGTTCATTTCATCTCAAGAGAGGTTGTATATTTTAATAAATATTTAATGGTTATAATATGGCAATTGTATAAAATGTTTGTACTTTTTCAATCTTCACAATTAAACTTGATAATCCATTTGTGAATATTATTTTTAATTTAATTTTCCCTTTACATAAGTAAGTAGTCTTATTTTAGTAAATGTGCTTACTTATCTATTCCTTAATACTAGCATATAAAGTATTGAAAAACACAACATGAGGTCATATGTAATAATTAAATTATGATGAATTTCATTTTACTCAAAATTCAATGAATTGCAGTGACTTGTCATACCTCATAAAAATGTTCTCGATAGTGAAAATACTATACTCTGAAATAGCTTTGCAACAGAAGCAAAAATAAAACCTAGTTTATTGTAAGATTCTGATGACTTTTTTATCTTTATCTTCTCAAAACCCTAGTAATATGAATTATATTAGGGATATTGTCTCATTTGAAAGTCTGGTACCCTTTTGCCTATATATATGAAAAGAAAAGATCCAGAGTATTCAAAGCAATCCTGAGCAGCAAAAGTATGTTTGGAGGCATTATGATACTTAATCTCAAATTATACTAAGAGCTACAGGGATAAAAACGACATGGTATTGGCATAAAAATACATGAAGACGACTGGAATAGACCAGAAGGCAGATAAACAAAAGAACACACATACTGCCATCTACTCCTTGATCAAGATGCAGAAAGCTTATTTTGGAGAAAAGATGGCCTTTAGAGCAAATGGTGCTGAGAAAACTTGATATCCATATGTACGGAAGTGAAACTAGATCCCTATTTATTACCCTGCAAAAAATCAACTCAAAGTGATTAAACACTTAGGATTTGAACGGAAACAGTAAAACTGTTAGAATAAAACATGTGAACAGTATTCCAATATGTTGGTGCAGATAACAACTTTCTTAATGTGACACCTAAAACTGAATAAATAAAATCAAGAATAAATAGTGGAATAGCATTAGATTAAGGAGCTTCTGCATAGCAAAGGAAATAATTCAATGTGTGAAGAGAGAGTCTACAAAATGGAAGAAAATCTTTGCCAGCTACTCTCCCAAAAGGGGATTAATAACCAGAATATTTAAAGAAATCTAAAAACTGAACACCAAAAATGCTAAAAGCCCATTCAATAAATGGGCAAAAAACTAAACAGACAGTTCTCAAAAACAAAAATACAAATGGCCAATAAATACTTGAAAAAATGTTCAATATCCTTAGCAATCAGGGAGAATCAAACTACAATGAGATTTCAGTCATCAAGAATAAAAATAATTATAAATACACTATTTTTGAGGGAGGGATACATTTGTACATTGTTTATGGTACTTCAAATTCATGCAATCACTTTGAAAAGCACTATAGATATTTCTCAAAAAACTAGAAATGAAATCATTATATGATCCAGGTATTCCACTCCTTGGTATTTATTCAGAAAAACTAAAAATGGCATACATAGTGATATGTGCATACCAATGTTCATAGCAGCACAATTTAAAATAGCCAAGTCGTGGAACCAGACTAGTACTTACCAGTAGATGAATGGATGAAGAAAATATGGTATATTTATGCCATGGAATTTTACTCAGCTATGAAGAAATACAAAAAAAAATTGTCATTTTCTGGTAAATGGAAGGAACTGCAGAATATACTCATTGAAATAAACCAGACTCAGAAAGTCAAAGGTTAGACGTGGTCTCTCATATGTGAAAGCTAGAGAGAAAAAAAAAAGTAATAATAAAGGGAGAGATTTTAAAAAATAGATGGGCTATCAATAGAGCAGAGACAGGACATCAGATGTAGGGAAGGTAGGGAAAGGGATAAAACTGGGGAATAAGGTTGACCAAGTTATACTGTGTGTGTGTACACAATGTATATGTATGTATATATGTGTGTGTATATGTATATATATACACACATACACACAAAGATAGATAGGAATGACTATTAGCCATATTCATAAGTATATATACACATATACACACTATATCACAGAATATTCCAATTTTATATATAACACTAATGTACCAATTAAAAAATAAATAAATAGAAGAGAAATAGATTAGAGGAAGGAGTTTAAGGGAGGGAAGAAAGAAGGCAAAGAGGAAGTACTGGGGATTGAAATGGAGCAAACTTTTATGTTCGTTATGAATACGTTGAAATGAATCCCATATTATATATAGCTACAATGTTTTAATAAAAACATAAATAATTATCAGAATATAAAATTATGTTATAGGCATATATGTCTATGTCATAACAAATCCCACTATTTTCTATAATTATAATACATCAAAAAATTTTTAATTAAAAATATAGCCAGGAATTGGGGCACAGACCTGTAATTCCAGTGACTCAAGAGGGTGAAGTAGGAAGATCAAAAGTTCAAAGCCAGCTTCAACAATGTAGAGAGGTCCTGTCTCAAAATAAGAAACAAAAAAATGGTTTGGGATGTGTCTCTATGTAAGTGCCTCTGGGTTCAATCCAAAATAAATAAATAAATTAAGTTGATGTCACATTGTAAACCAGAATATATAGTAAATTAAGTGAGATATGCAATGTGTCAACCTTAGGCATTTTATGTCCTTTCATTGTGATATGATAATGGTTAATTTTTATTTATTGGTTCTTTCTAGTTATACATCAATTCATTTTGATAGAATTGTACAAGCATGGGATATACCTTATTCTATTTAGGATCCCATTGTTATGGATATACATGATGGTAGGATTCACTATGGTGTATTCATATAAGTACATAAAAAGATTATTTTGGATTCAACCCACTGTCTTTCCTTTCCCTATTTCCTCTCTCTTATCTTCATTCCCCTTTGTCTAATCTACTGAATATCTATTCTTCCTCTCTCCTCATTTATCATGAGTCAGCTTCCACATATAAGTGAAAACATTTAATCGTTGTTTTTTTGGAGACTGCCTTATTCCACTTAGGATTAGCATAATTGTCTCCAGGTCCATCTATTTACTTGCACATGTCATGAAGTTGCTCTTTATTATGTCTTAGAAATACTTCACCTCTAGCAATAAAAAAATTCAAATTAAAACTAAACTGAGATTTCATCTTACTCCAGTTAGAATGACAATTATCAAGAACACAAATAATAATAAATGTTGGTGAGGGTGTAGGTGAAAAGGTACACTCACACATTGCTGGTGAGACTGCAAATTGGTTCAACCAGTCTGGAAAGCAGTATGGAGATTCCTCAAAAAACTAGGAATGGAGCCACAATTTGACTCAACTATCCCACTCATTAGATTAGATATAAAAGATGTAAAATCATCATACTATAGTGACACAGCCATATCAATGTTTATAGAAGCTCAATAAACCTTAGCTAAGCTATGAAACAAACCTTAGACACTTCTTCAACAGATAAATGGATAAAGAAATTATGCGATATAGAAAGATAGATAGATAGATAGATAGATAGATAGATAGATAGATAGATAGATAGATAGATAGATAGATAGGAAGGACTATTAGCCATAATGGTTTATTTCCTCAACTAACTTGACATTAGAAAGTCATATTTTGAACAGGAAATGAACAAAAAAATCATTTTTAAGAGTATTTATCATAAAAAAGCCTTTCTATAATACATTCTGTTTTCAGAAATAATTGCATAACAGAAACTGAAATTGACAAGGAGATTCATCACAGTTGCCAAGGTGCTCTGTTTTGTGTGCAATCAGTATGGTCTTTGCTATACGGTAAAACTTTAATTTTTTTTAAGTAACATTTTTAAAAACACCAACATTTTTTCTAAACTTTTTTTGTGGTTTCTATATTTAAAGAATCACAAGGTTTCTTTTTATTTCTTGTGCTACATTTCCCTTAAGTAGTAGGATAATATGGATAAAAGTTTGAATGATAGATGGTAAGTTTACTTTCCTAGTAGCATTTTTCCTGTTTAAAGTAAATAATATACAGAAAGTGCAATCTTACATTGTATTTCAGGATTCAAGAAGAATTAACATGGGTCTCAGATGGTATTTTATGTGTACAAAATGAGAGCAAGAAATAATGGTCCCTACCTGTGAAACACTGAGCCTAGGGAAGTGATTGATTTATTGGATTATATTTTGACTTATTATCTTGTGCATTTTTCTTCCAAATAATACCCTTGGCTATGCATTCCTTTATACATTTGAATTAGACTTTGAGATGGCACTTGTCACACAAGGAAAGGACATACACAAAATATTTTTAAATAGTAAAGATTTCTTGGGTATAAGTTCCAAAATAGTCTTGAATATTACCTTTCCACATTTGCATGCAATAAGGGGGGTGACTATTTTCTCTCTAGAATTAGATACTTGCAAAATAAAATAGTTGTTTGGGATTCTGAAAGGTTGCCTTAGAATATCAAGAATAAATTTTCAACAAATTAGATCATAAATCTTATACTGTAAACCATACTTTAAAAAAAAAAACTTTTGCAGCAGCACAGTAATATTCCAAGAATGGATCATTAATATGTCAAGAAATATTTGTGGTTGTAAACATTTTAGAAAGATAAATTAATAGTGATTCAAATTTACTTTTACATATTCAAAAATTTTCAGATTAAAATAATAATAATAAATCTCTTTATGTGGCAATTCAGTTCCAAAACATCAATGATGACTGATATTTGGCTTACCTTTCCACAAGTATGAAATTGAAAATGATATATGAGGTGATTCTTTTTGCATGGGAATATAGGCAAAGCAGGACTACAATCCTTACTAAAAGACATATAATAGTGCTCTGGTTAGAGATACTTTCTCTACTTTTCTTAGGGAAATTGATCTCAAGCAAATCAGTAGCATGACTGAACTATAAAACTAGAGATAAGAATTCTATATTGCAGAAGTAGATGAGATTTTCAGGGCAAGTTCCTGGAAAAAAGAAAATTGAACAGAAGAGCCTCAAGATGGCTACAAGGGATAACTCTGGGTTTTATTTGGTTGGCAAGCTTACTTCATCACATCAATCTCTCTCTCATAATGAAATATAGATCGTGATTAAAAACATCTAAAGATTTTTGAATGTGTGATATAATATAACTGTAGGATATGGACTAAAAGAGGTGCTGACCAAAATAATTTTGGCAAAGATAGGACTTTGGGACTATAAACAAAAGATAATGTAAATAAGTATTTTCCTACATTGTAAAATAATTTACAATGTAGTTTAAGTAATTAAAGTAGTTTGGTTATAATAGCACAGTTTCAAAATTACTGGAAACATTATACATGTATGTTGAAATTTAATAAACAAATAAATGGACAGAGCATGGTGTGAGCTTGGTTTTGATAAATGGAGCAGAAAACTATAGATAAACCAGGGACAAATGTTAGAGTGAGCCAACTGGTTCTGGAGTATGTTGGAAAAATTAGTATAAACTGGTGCTTAGGTTAACAGATGTACTGAAGGAGAGACAAAGAAATGCATACAGATATCTATTTATGCATCTAACAGTACACATACATATATGTTCTAGCACTTTTCACAATCAGGCTGAAAGCAATAACATCTCAAGGATTGTGAACATCCAGACCTTAGAACTTGATTTTTAAACTATTCTTCAATAAAAGGAGCTAAGACTTCTTAACACCAAAATGAGTCTAAAACTTTGACAGGAATTATATACAGAAAGCCTGGAGTATCTTACAGTACCAGTAAGTAAGTGCTTAAAAAACAAAATGATCATGTCAAGTCAAAGGTTCACCAACAGCCTAAAATGGAACAATTGAAGCAAAAAAATAAATAACATAGTACTGTATCAGAATATAAAGCATAAAGTAAATATTCATGGGAAGGAAGGAAGGAAGGGAGGGAGGGAAGGAGGGAGGGACTGAGGAAGGAAGGAAGGAAAGAAGGAAAGAAGGAAGAAAGGAAGGAAGGAAGGAACAAAGGAAGGAACGAAGGAAGGAAGGGAGGAAGGAAGGAAGGAAAGATTTTCCTTCTCAAGTGAAGGGTAACTCCCTATTATTATGTGGGTTAAGAGACTTAGTTACAAAGAATAACTATGGAAAACTGTGTGTCTGGAGGTAAAAATGTACAATGGAGAAATCTGATAACTTTTATATAGCTGATCAATATTATGTAATCATGTTGATAGCATGCATCTTTCACATGCTATTCTATGGATCTTCTTTCCCCAAATTCATAACTCTTATGTAAATATATAACCCCATCACATAAATCCCTATTAAAGACACATTCTCCAAAATACTTTATCAGCACCCTTCACAATAATCAAGTTCATCCAAAAGAGAAAAGCTTGGAAAACTATCATAGTTCAGAGGAAACTATGGATTCCTCAAGGACAATTAAATGCAAGGTAATTCTAGATAAGCTCTTAGGGGAAAATTAATGAAATCTGAGGAGGAGTACCATGCTAATGTAAAATGTTAACATTAGAGGAAACTGGGTACAAGGTAGATGGGAATTCTTTTTTTCATATTTACAAGTTTTCTGCAAATAAAAATGGATATGTAGCTGGAATAGTGACTATAGATACTATAGTACACACAGAATAAGACACACCATGGCTGAAAATAAGGAGAGAGAATAATGGCCTAAGAAGCACATTCCACATTTGGGGTCACTTCCTTATTCCCAGTCTGGAATTAGAAAGCCTTTGGAGAAAACAGAAGGATGAATATGAAAGAATCAGACACATATCAAAAATCACCAATTTATTCATATTATACATTTCTCAAAGCACTGGAAGAGAAGGACTTAAAAGCTCCAAATCTTATAGAAATGATAAGTAACCTGATTTGATCAATGTCTGCTGTATGCTTATGTTGAAATAATCACACCAAATCCATTAATATGCACAATTAATTTATGTTAGTCAAAAAATAAAATAATATGTTTAAAAATCATTGTTTTAAACTGGAAGAAGCTAATTTGTCAGCAAGATTATTATTTCAACAACTAAATAAGGAATTATAAACTGTTGAAATGAATTTGTCCTTTCATGCCTGGCTTATGGTCATTCAATTCATTGTCCATGTATGTTTCCACAAATAAATGACAAGTATTTCATGTCCTTAACTCATCTGTAAAGGCTAAAAAATATTATTTTGTAAAGAATAGAATAGTTGTCACTGGGGCGGGGGGCAAGGGAGAGAGAGAGAAATTAGACCACAGCTATCAAAACATAGTTAGATAGAAGGAATTGATTCTATTGTTTTATAGCACAACGGGGAAACTATAATCTACAATAGTTCATGATATATTTTTAATGACTAGAAAACTACATTTTCTCCCAAAAGGAAAAATGATAAATATTTGAGGAGATATAAATACTAATTACCCAAAATTGATCACTGTATGCTTGTATTGCTTATCAAATGGTGCCCTACAAATATATAAGTATGAATATTAAATATGTATAACTATACAATTAAAAGTGAAAATAACAACTTTGCCATGTTAACAAAAGAAGAATTATTTTAGATTTTTGTGGACAATCATGAATTTTCAAATGTTTATCTTCTTACATAGATATTAAGGGAAAAATAGATGTGAAAAAAGGAAATGAGAAGGTACTATAAAATGAGAACAATAAGAGTCAACCCATCTTTGAGATTCAGTAAAGATCTCTCATATTTGTATGGAAGAACATACGTTTAGCAACAGATGCATTACATCATTGGTACAAGCAAATAAACATAGTGCAGTGGCTCAGGAAAACAGAATTAAATACACATACCAATATAATTTGAAATAATGGCCTGCTGACATGCAACATCAGGAATCCAAGATAGCAGTAAGGGAAAAATAAAAACACTGTTTAGAATTATTTTATGTTAAAAGTGAAAAAGTGTGCTAAACTGCATAACAGTATTTCAGAGTAAGTGAGCATGTATGTGTATGTTTACTGAATAACCGTAGTTATTTCAGTATACCATCTCTAGGACCCATTGTGTTTCTTCTGAAGGTGATTAGTGCAATAAATTTCCAATATATTAATATTGCTTTATTTTAATATCATGTTTCCTTATACTTTTAAATAGCATCATGTTTTGCCACTAATTTAAAAAAATATTTTACATGATTACTTTATGGATATAAAATAATTCCTCCAGGAAGGATCAATAAAAAAATCAAGCTTCTTTGATGTGCATCTCATTTTCAAGTAAACTAATGCTAATATAAATCTAGCAAACCTATTTGTACAGGAAAGGATAATAACTTTATTTCTCAAACATTCTACTTTCTCTAAATAAACTGAGAAAGTGTTAGAGAGGTTGTTAAAGACAAAAAAAAGTTTAATTGGAAGACACTTTTTAAACTGAGGGCATTATTAGGAATGTATAGTCAATCCAAACAAGAGACAGTCCTTTCACTAGGACAAAATCAAACTCCATGGGGAAAAAATTGTTGTTCCAATATCCATACCCATATTGAGACCACATTCTACAGATGTTTTCAATTATTTGAAAAAAGCATTTTTCAGAATACTTTCTCTAAAAAAAAATCCTAATTTAACTTTTACATGTAGATGAGAAAATTGTTTCCTGTATATCCCAATAAATTAACACACTTGTTATTCTATCATTTAAACCAACATTTATGGTATATTTTTAGTCTCATACAAAGACTAGGGTTATTGGGTAACTATTACCAAAGAATCAATTTTTATTTAGAAAGCTGTTTTTATTCACATCACATCTTAAAGGCTGAGAAATAAAAGGCATAAAAATACCAATGACAGATAAAACAGAGAAAATTGCTCTGAACAAACTCTTCTGGAATAGTGCTGTGCATATAAATTATAAAACACTAAAACTTGATCAAAAAGGAAGGTCTTTAACTTTCATTTAAATGCATGAACAGATGTGGCAGAACTAATGTCAATGGATAAATGGCCCCAAAATGTGAATATGAGAACAAGATCTCTGAATGTTTTTAAACTCATGCCAGGCATGGCTGGATTCCTCCAACAATAAATGAGTGAAAGACCTAGAGTGCATGTAGGGCAATCATTTGTCAAGGTTTATAGGACTTTGGCCACCAAAGACCTTATCTGGCTCTGTGGAAAGAATTATTATCACTTAAAATTAAACTGCTGCTTCATAGTCACCTGTACATATAAAGACGAGTTGAGACTCAATTCAAAAATGCATGTCATGAAAGTCTATTTTGAATTGTCCCATTTTGATTCTTTAAATTTTACATATGTTAACCTATATTTTAGCAAAATAGTAAAAAAAAAACTACAAAATCTACTATCTCAAGAATTCCTTTATAGTAGACCTAATGGCTTTTGTATGTTTATGCATGTTGTATCTTCCAGTAAAATTTCATCATTTACTTAATCTGACCAGATGTTTATTATAGTAGTCCCCACTTAACTATAGGGTATAGGTTCCCAGACACTGAGTAGATGTCTGAAAATTCAAATGCTACCAAACTCTGTGCCTGCCATGTTTGTCCCCACAGACAAATAACTATGATAAAGTTTAATTCATAAATTAAGCATAATAAAAGTTTAAATAATGAAAATCAAATTATTATAATAATAAACTACAATACCAGTTGTTTGAAACTTATGAATTGTTTGTTTCCAGAATTTTTTACTTAATATTTTCAGACTATAGTTGACTAAGCATAAATGAAAATGTTAAAAGTGAAACTGCAGATCAGTAGAAACTACACTGTATAAGAAAGTTGAATTCTATGGAAGTACAACTATCACTATGGCATATGTGTTCCCCAAATACTGTAGAATGATTAGAATGGTCCCCAGAGAAAGACATAAAGGTTTTAATTAGTATTACAAACTAAAACCCTAAAATTTTTAAGAGCAGACAATAATCATGCTTTATAGAATAATAAAGAAATTGTGTATCTAAAGACATTGATTATACATTCTTCAAAGTGGATAAATGAAAGTAATATAAAAATCTATTTCTTATAAAGCTATTTTATTTAAATCATCTCATTTCATTTCTCTGTCATTCTGTGTAATTTTTATTATTGTGCTCAATTATATCACTTTTACTTTATTTACCATAATTATTTTCTTTCTTCCATTTCCAGTATTGTGTTAGTTCATGAATTTATGATCACTTGCCTGGACTAGAATAATCTATGAATTATTCTTCTGCTGATGATTTCACAACATTACAAATGTAAACCTTCCTACCCAGATATTAAAGGAAAAGTTGATGTGGAGTTGCAAAAAAAGACAAACTGAAGATATTATAGAATGAGCATTCTGCTCATGGTTTCATAACTTTCCATTTCATCTTCCACATTGATGCCAGATTTTCTAAAATAAAATCTCTAAGAATTCTTTGATGAAAACAAGCATGTTTTCCCAACCTCTCATCCATCTTATCCTAGTTCTGAAGACATTTTATTCCACCATAACCTTACAGGAAAGCTTACAGATAATGAACATGGTGTGTTGTTTTTTAACTCCATATTCTTAAACATGCTTTTCTCTTCATCTATAATATCCCTACTTGTATATATTGTCAAACAATATGCCTCTTCCAAATCTTAATTAAAGCTCATATCCTCCATGAAACTTACCTTTTTCTGCACATAAAACTGACCTCTTCGTTTTGAGTATGGTTACTGAATTCTAGGTATAATTTTTACAGTTTTTATAAAATTCAGTAGCATAACTTTATACTGATCCTTCTATCTTTACCAAGTAGCTCTTTGAAAGAAATACTGGACATCTTTATCCCTATACCTCTAATTGCAAAACACTTATACAATCCTTAGTGTTACTGAATTTATGAATAAATTATTGAAAACTGGGATTGTTTGAATTTGAAAATTAATATTTTTCCCACATCATTTTTAAACAATGAGATATATTTTTTATAATATTAAATGTTCAACATTCTTTTAAGCAATTTACATTTTACTTTATTTCATAGTAGCCTTATAAGGAAAGCACTATTTTAACATCCATTTTACAGATGATGTAACTCTGAGTTTTTACCAAAATTGCCAAGAGTTATACAAATATTTTTTCCAGGTTCTAATTTTTTATTTATTTATTTGTTTGTTTGTTTTTTTTTGGTGCTGGGGATTGAATTCAAGGGTACTAGTCATTGAGCCAAATCCCCAGACCTATCTGATTTAGAGACAAGTCTCACTGAGTTGCTAAGTGCCTTACCATTGCTAAGGCTTGCTTTGAATTCCTGATCATCCAGTCTCAGCTTCCCTAGCTGCTGGGATTACAGGCATACACACCAGGCCCAGATTCTAATTTTATAGTCCATGGACTAAATTGTTATCTGATGTTTCTTTTTCAAAAGCAGAGATGAAAAATTAGAGATCTACTGCCATGTATAACTAAAAGAACAAATAAAAAAGAAAAATTAGGGACAAATGAAACCAGATGGTAGATATAAAATTTTATTTCGAGACCTCAATATCAGGGGCTATTGGCATCAAGCCAGAAACTAACAAGATCTCTCCTACATTTCTTTTTGTCCTTGTCTTCTTCCATGGTGATACCCCTCCCTAAAATATATGCTCTACAGAAAGAGATTTATAAAAAAAATGTAATGAACTCTAGGCAGAGAAAAGTAAATCAAAATGAGAAAATACTTGGCAGTTTATACACTGTCAAATTTAAGCCTAAAGTTATATTATACTTGTATCACCCTGCCACTGGTGTCAAAATGCACAGTGATTCTTTTGTATCAAGTGTAAGAAAAAAAGTTTTAAAAATGATGCTGTGTCTTCTATTTGCTCATCTTTATAGTAAGAGTATTTTCATTTCACCTTTCTATGCTGTAACTGTAGTGTTCATGAGGGCAAATACTCCAGAGTTACAATTAAAATCCTCCCCTCTGCTAACCCCCAAACTACCTTGTTTTATCATTATAAAGCTGAGTCTTTCTGAATAAAATTAAAGGAAAAAAGCAAGCACACAAGGGGGAAAATTTCAAAATAAATAAATAAATAAATAAATAACCTCAGGGCTTGGCATTTGATCTGTAGAAGGGTGGTACAGACAACATCTGGTCTAAGTAGAATAGAACTTCACTGTACAGAAGTGTTTCTAGGGTATATTTCAATTGTGTGTTGTTAAATACAGCTCTTTATAAAGTGACTTTATATGTGGATTCTTAGTATTTTTTGGTGGGGTGCAAACAAGGCACACCTTGTAGAGAAAAACAAAGTTTGAAATAACATACAGAAATATTATAATAATTTTAAAAATATGAACTAAAACCAATAATTTTACTTTGCCTAGGTTTATTCCTTCTATAAGTTACTTTTCTTCTCTCTCATTAATACTTAACTATCAAGCATATCAAGAAAATCATTATCATGATTTGACATCTGGGTCTGATAGAATACTTTTCAAAATATTACATTTTAATAATTAATAGAAGTAGGAATAATGTGATAATGGAAAATAATTATTTCAGATAATTTAAAGTTAATTTAACCATTATAAACCTCCATATAACAAGTAAATTTTGACACACAGATACCATAAAAGACAAAATATAGTGTCACATCTTTCTTCAGCAAAACAGTATAATACAGGTTATTTGCTGTAACACATTGCCTGATGAATGAAATAGTCTTCTCTATTTAATAACTAACTGGATGAAATCATCATGTTTTCTTTGACCTGTGGATATAAACGTGGTTTAGTCAGCTTTTTCACTGCTATGACAAAAAGACGTGACAAGAACAACTAAAGAAGAAAAATTTATTTGGGCTCAAGATTTCAAAGGTCTCAATCTATAGACAGCAGGCTCCATTCCTCAAAAGGCTCAAAGTGAGGTACAACATAGTGTTAGAAGAGTGTGGTGGGGGAATGCAGCTCAGAAGATGACAATCAGAAATCAGAGACTGAGAGCGAGCTCTGTTCCAAAGGACAAAATATCAAACCAAAGGCAAGCCCCCAAGGACCCACCTTCTCCAGCCACACCCTACCTGCCTTCAGTTACCTTCAGGTTAATCCCTAATGGGATTAAACACACTGATTAGGTCAAAATTTTTATAACCCTATCATTACATCTCTAAATTTTCTTGCATTATTTCACACATAAGCTTTTTGGGAAACACTTCATACCTAAACTATTACAATTTACTGCTCACTTATAGATAGTTTAATTTGAGAAAATTCATATAGATATCATCCTTTGAAGATGCATTGTCTCATTGTTTGAAAATTCATTTACATATCCATTTCAGCACCATCATAAGAATATTATTACCTGTTATCTTTGTTATCTGTCACTTCAAGTTCATCTTCTGATTCATTAATAATTGTACTGCATTTTCTCAGCCAATTTTCCTCTCTCTATCACAAGAAATAAAATGAAAAATTTCGGATTCTCATTGTGTTCAATGATACTGTTGAGATTGTGTCCCCAGACTTCTTTTATACATTTCTCAAAGATAATGTAATATCTGGGCAACAGAATAAGGACACAGGGGATAATAATTTATTCACTATTACTTTATCCTTCAAAATTAACTATAGCATAAGTAAACTTTTTCCTAAAGAGCAATGTAACAAAAATTTTATTCTTATAGGTCACATGTTCTCAGTTGCAACTACTCAACTCTGCAAATTGAAACAGTAACAGCTATGTACAATATATAAATAAATATGACTATTTCCCAATAAAACTATCTGCCAAAATCTGTATCAGAGGTCTCCAGAGAAACTGAATCAATTGAGTGTCTGAGCATACACATATATTGTACATGTATACTCACTCAGATATAATCTATTGGAAATATGTATTAAAACACTACCTAAAGAACTGGCATTTGGCTCACTTGAAATGGGAGGGTGAGAAACACAGACCCAAGAGAATCAAAAATAATAATCTCTGAGAATGGGAAAAATCAAAGCTTCTATAACTCCTAAAATTTATCCAAAAGAAAGTCACCACATTATAGCAATATTTTCATGGTAACGTTTATAATAGCACAATTCATAACATCCCAGTTAAAAATGAGACTAGCTGTCTGTCAACAGATAAATAGATTTTTAAATGTAGTACAAATACATGATGCAGTTTTATTTAGCCATTAAAAATAGTATCATTTAGAGAAAATAGATGGAACAGGAGAGCATCATTTTAAGTGATATAAGCCAGACTCAAAAAGTTCTATGTTTTCTCTCCTTTGTGAATGCTAGGAAGAAAAAAAAATCTTATGAAAATAGAAGGAAGACCAGTAGATGTAGAGGAGGACCAGTACAGTGGGGTATAGGGATTAGAGTGAGACATGAGGGGAGGGAAAATGATGTACTGGGGGAAAAAAAACTTGATCAAATTATTTGCATGTATGAATACATCACAATAAATCCCTTTATTATGACTAATTATAATGCACCAATTTAAAAAAGTTCTAAAAATGTTTCCTTTAAGAACTGAAAGTAACTGTCAGGCTCAACACAAATGAAGTAAAAGAACAATTAAAATGATGTGAGGTTACATCCCAAAAGAGAAACCAGAATTACTTTAATAAAATATATTAGTGATTAATCAATGTGAGATTCTGAGATACTCTCATGTTACCACCTAAATTTACTCTTAATTTACATTCACCAAGATTTTTGTAAGAAAATTAATCTCTCACTTGGTGGCATTCACCAGATGCCTATCTGTGAAACATAAGAAGTAAAAGCAGCCCACCCACCAGTTTAACAGCTTGACTTAAGAAAATATGAGACAGCTCTTGATCTGAGAAGACAAACAGAAACAATCTTAATGGCCATTAGTCAAATTAGAAAAAAGTGTCTTCAATTAATTACATGAACCCTTCCTTAAAACTTGAAGGCAAGGAGCTACAAAAAAAGAAGAAGAAAAAGAAGAAGAAGAAAGCAAGAAAGATACTTAATTTTACACCAAACTACAAAAAATCAACTTGGCAAAAAGTTTGTAAAAATTATACCACTTTGGGGCAGCAAGGAATTCTGGGTGAAGATCTGATTCTTAAAGCAACAACAAAAAAATGCATTCCTAAATTAAGTAGGTGATCATTTTGTGGAGTAGATGGTTTGTTAATCTGAAAAATTCTGCTTTTGAATCTCTAGTGTAAAAATTAAAAGAGCACATTATGTAAAGTGTGAATAAGCTGAATTTCATGTCCTCAGTCACACGATTTTTCATTTAGTAGATCAAAATCTCAAATTGTCATAAATAACAAAATATTAAAAATTTTCTTGATTTCAAGAATTAGTAGGGAAGATTCAAATCATAAATTTATTTTAGACTGCAATTTTAGCATGACACCTTATTCTAATATCAAATTGTGGCACCTCTGAATCTAATGCAAACCATGATAATCACAATTTTTTTTCTTAATGTAAATTCAGAAAAACAGATTTCACCAGGGGATGATTTGAAAGCTTCAAGCTAGCTATGCCTGAAACTCATAAACCTTTTTGTGACATAAATCAGTCTGGTGCTGGGTGTGGTGGCACACACCAATAATTCCACCAACTTCAGAGGTTGAGGCAGGAGGATTGGGAGTTCCAAGCTTGACTCAGCAACTCATAAAATACAAAAATGGGCTGTGATGTGGCCCAATGGTTAAGTGCCCTTGGGTTTAATCCCGGTACCAAAAATAAGTAAATAAACAAAAAATAGTCTGAGGAAATTGTTGTTTATAAGGTTATATAACAAAATGTTTACTGCTTCTTTGATTTACTATTCTTATCCTACAATGCCTGGGTAAGTTAAGAAAAAATAAAGTTTTAATGAGTAGTATCTCAGTGAAAGTAGACTTCATAGGAGTCAAAAATCTCCAGATAAATTAATACTTTTAACTTATTACACACAAGCAACATACTTCCATGTTAGGCAAGCTAATGACAATACAGCTTGTATTCAGGAGCTGAACAGTCTTCTTAAATCTAAAGTATGGGGGTGCTTCAAAATGCATTTGGGAGGGGGCTGGGGTTGTAGCTCAGTGTTAGAGCACCTACTTGGCATGTGTGAGGCCCAGGTTTGATTCTCAGCACTGCATATAAATAAATAAAATAAAGGTCAATTGAAAACTAAAAAAAATCTCTAGGGAGGATAGCAGATAAGTTTGTGAAAAGAAAACCCTGAGACATCCCATTTAGGAACCAACATTTGAGCTTCCTGGAAAATATATAAGAATTAACTGGATGGAATAGATTTCTGACAGTTCAATTCATGAGAATTTTGTTTCGAAAAAAATATTTGGAAATATGAATTTGTTTGTGTTTTATAAAAGTTAATACACCTTCCTGTCCAAAGTTGCCTGGTAAATTAATGAAAGAAATATCATAACCATTTGACTCTTGGATCTATCTCTAATGCACTGTAATGTTATCATTCTATATTATATAAACCTACAAAAAATGAGACTCCTAAAATATGTGTTTTGTGGACTTGCTTTCTTTAAATAAAAAATTTAAAATGTTTTCCTCTTTGAAATAGTTGATTCTCTCAATGAATCAATTATAATCATTGAATGAGAAGAGAAAAATGGCTGCCAATTGAAATTTTCAATATATTATTTTCTTTTTTTTAAATACTACCTTAGTATTTAATGTTTGAGAAGAGATGGAATTTTGGTAAATAAAGATCATAATCAGGAATTTCATATTACATATTTGCACCAAAACTTTGTATCCAAATGATACTCGTTAACTTTCAAGGACAAAAAGTGGTGGATTTGGGGTAATAGCCTTCCATTCAATGAAGTGTTCATAATTCTTTTTTTATTGGTTGTTCAAAACATTACAAAGCTCATGATATATCATCTTTCATACATTTGACTCAATTGGGTTATGAACTCCCATTTTTACCCCAAATACAAATTGCAGTATCACATCGGTTACACACTCACGTTTTTACATAATGGCATATTAGTGACTATTGTATTCTGCTACCTTTCCTATCCCCTATTATCCCCCCTCCCCTCCCCTCCCATCTTCCCTCTCTACCTCATCTGCTGTTGTTCAAAAGATACCATCTCACTCCAGTAAGATTGGCAGCCATTATGAAGTCAAACAACAATAAGTGTTGGCGAGGATGTGGGGAAAAGGGTACACTTGTACACTGCTGGTGGGACTGCAAATTGGTGAGGCCAATTTGGAAAGCAGTATGGAGATTCCTGGGAAAGCTGGGAATGGATCCGCCCTTCTCGGACTATTCCCTGAGGATCTTCAAGGAGCGTACTATAGGGATACTGCCACATCAATGATCATAGCGGCACAATTTACAATAGCTAGACTGTGGAACCAACCTAGATGCCCTTCAATAGATGAATGGATAAAAAAAATGTGGCATCTATACACAATGGAGTATTATGCAGCACTAAAAAGTGACAAAATCATAGAATTTGCAGGGAAATGGATGGCATTAGAACAGATTATGCTAAGCGAAGCTAGCCAATCCTTAAAACCAAATGCCAAATGTCTTCTTTGATATAAAGAGAGCAACTAAGAACAGAACAGGGAGGAAGAGCATGAGGAAAAGATTAACACTAAACACAGACGAGTGGGGGGAGAGAAAGGGAGAGAGAAGGGAAAGCATATGGAAATGTTAGGAGACCCTCAATGTTACACAAAATTACATATAAGAGGTTGTGAGGGGAAAGGGGTGGGGGGAAACAATATATTATTTTCAATTTCCATAGTATGTACACTATATATTTTAAAATATTTTTTGAAGATAATATATGAAGACCCAATCCACCTTACTTGCATTGTATTGAGAAAAATGAATAATGAAAATTTTCTAGTTTTTAGATTTTATTTTGATACCAGTTGTAAATAAAACTATTAAAAATATTGGTTGAAAGATAACAAAAAAGTTATTTTTAACCTTTTTTGATGGTATGTTATTTAACATAGATAGTTTCAGTACATTTCAAACAAAGTAAGGTAATATAGTTAATAATAACAAGGTAGAAGGGGAGACAAGATAACAATTTTTTGTTATCACAACAGTGTTCCTTTTAAAGAGCAAATGAAATAAAATATTGATGGGGAATTCAAATCAAGCCAAGATTCTGTTTATTTGATTAATTTCTGTTTGTAAATATTATGAAGAAAATCTTAAGCGATTTTTCTTGATTACCTAAATTGAGGATTTGAGTTCCAGCTCTCACAATTAATACAAGGATTTTACAGAGCAGAAAACAACCTAATATTTTTTGTTAAAATCAGTGAAGAAAGTTTCCCATGAAAATTTGTCAAAAACATATTACATACGCCAATCTCTACAAAGAACCGTTATCCACTATCAAGCTCTTTTAATTCCTTAGGTCTTAAATTATGGTCCCCAGCACACATGGAAGTCTACTAGAAATTCAGAAATCCAGCCCCACTCCAATCCCACAAAATTATGATCTATGTTACAAAGATTATCTGAGTGGTTCACAGGCATGGTTTAAGAAGCACTGCTTTAAGCTAAATTTGGAGAAGGGCTGAAGGCAAAGAAGTGAGTGGAAATGATTGTATTTGTATAAATATTTTCTCACCTTATAGACATGTCATACTGTAAACAATATTATATACTACTGTCCATAAGGCATTGTGTGAAGATTCATATTTATTGTGAAGTTTAAAATTCACAAGTCTGTTTGAATTGTTATTGACATTTTACAATGAAAAAATAGATTTACATAAGTTATGTAGAGTTGGAAAGTTCACACAGATAATAACTGGTAGGAGGCAGTCTAACTCAGAAAACTGTGCACTTAATCACCAAGTTATATGGCCTAGCATATGGCTAAAGGGAGATTCCAACTTGTATAAAGATATGATGCCAATTTTTCTATAGAAAACATAAATTATACAACTATAGCCCCTAGATTTTAAAAAATGTAGTACATGAATCTCACTCTAAGCTTTCAAAAATGCTTTATTTCTGCCAATGGTGGCTTTTAAATGAAAAACATGCAAACAGGAAAGCTAGATTTGGTGCACTACTGGCTACTCCTCAGCCAGATAAATTTAACTTAATTCTCATGAAAACATAAGAGTGAGATATGGAGAATGAATTTTAAAACCAAGAGTTCCTATATATTTCACTTATTTGTACTTGTTTGGAAAGATGCACGTCGCTCTTTTATTCTGCAAAGTATTGAATCAGAAAGCTATGAATTGGTATTTGTTTTCATTTCTCTTTCTTTAGCTCCAGCCATATTTTGATAAATCATGAGGATAAAAATAAGACTTCTATTTCACCATGGTTATGATAAAGATTCAAAGATAAACAAAAAAATCAAGGAATACTGCAGTGACTTTCTTAAACTCAGAATCATAGCCAATGCATCAAAAAAACAGCTGACATTTACTGAACGCTTTTACATGTATGGCACTATCACAAGATGTTTACTAATATAATTTAACCATAAAATAAATTCAAATGAGGAAACAACCATTAAGTGTTGGCTACAGGAACTGAACCTAGGTAGATTGGCTCTAATTGTCACTATTCATGTTATATAACTTTAGGAAAAGGTTCCATTCTGATATTCTGTTTTTAAGACTAAAATATACACATAAATTTTATCTTTGAACTCTTCTAGAGATGTACATAATCATCTCATACTGACTTAATGGTTTTATAAGTGAGATAAATATGCTAGGTTTATTTGATCAATATATATGAATTGTGCCTTCAGTGCCTAGTTTCTAGATTTTTCATTTTAAAAAAGATAAAGTATACTGTAATTTGTTTCCTTGCCCCATCTAGTGGATTTAAATGACAACTGCGGGAGTACTATAAATAATTACAAGTCAATCATATAAATCAAATTTTCAAACGTATGTGGGGAACTGTTCCTAAGATGATATTTCGAATTATCCTACAATAGTGTACGTAATTATTATTTTTCGGAGGAAATCAATTAAACATAGGTTTTAAATCCATTAGCGAATGTTTAAATGTATAAATAACATAACGTAAAATATCATCCTTGCAACCTTTTCACACGTAGAGATGCAGACAGACTGATCATTTCTTCCCATTCATTTTCATAAACTCAAACGGTCCCCAGGCAGCTGCGCGTCAGAAGCGCGGCGTCTGCGCAGAGTCAGTGCGCAAGCGCGCGAGGGACGGAAGCTAGTAGGCGGGGCTAGGCCCGATCCGAGAGCGGAAGAGGCCCGGGCGGCTGACTGAGGCTCCGCGACTGTCTGGCGGCGAGTCTAGGCCCAGGGGCTGCCCAGAGCCCGGAGTCCTAGAGAAGCCAAAACGAACGGAAAGACTTGGAGTTCCGGAGCAGTCTTCGCTGCCGCCACCGCTTCTGCTGCTATCGTCTCCACCGCCTCCGCTGCCTGAGTACGCGGCCCTGAGAGGCCCCAGGCCTAGGCGCGGCCCGCGGATCCCGACGTGTTCCTGCCGTGAGTAAAACGAGCGCCCTCTCCACAGTCGTTTACAAATTAAAATGGAGGAAATTTCGTTGGCTAACCTGGATACTAACAAGCTAGAGGCCATCGCTCAGGAGATATATGTAGATCTGATAGAGGATTCTTGTTTGGGATTCTGCTTTGAGGTGCACCGGGCAGTCAAGTGTGGCTACTTCTACCTGGAGTTCGCAGAGACTGGTAGCGTGAAGGATTTTGGCATTCAGCCAGTGGAAGACAAAGGAGCATGCCGCCTCCCGCTTTGCTCCCTTCCTGGAGAACCTGGGAATGGGCCTGATCAGCAGCTGCAGCGCTCACCTCCGGAATTCCAGTAGCTGCAACATGAGAGAGTCTGAGAGTGACCAGGACAATAATATAGACTGGTCCTGTGGCTTGGAGGAATAAGTTAAGTAGGGAAAAAAAAAAAATCATACAAAAGTCCCAGTTCCCCTTGAAGATCCTAGCATTTAAAACCCCAAAGTGGAGAATTTAGAAATTTGGATCCTTTTTTAAGTGTACCTGGGATCAGCTCTGAAACCCTGAGAAGGAGAAGGTGCAAGTCTGGGCACCATGCAACGTGTGTTGATCTCTAAACACACCTGGATGTACACAAGATCCCTGTATTGCCCTCAGTCACAGGTGAGCAGTTGTTGGCCCAGCATATAAAATCCTTTTGTTCCTCAAGACTGTCTTGCCTGTTTGATGTCCAGGGCTCCCTGGACAGTTAAGACATTATTGATGGTCAGACCATAGTCAGTGGGACTGCTCATCTGGTGTCTGACCCCTTGATTTGGGCTTTTCTGATGCAAATGAAAGGAGAACTGGATACTAACATTATCAGTATGGACAACCAAGAAAAAGAATCTCAGTTGAATTTGGTAGGGAAGCTCTGTGGCCTTGACTGCAAGAAGAGAAAATTCAAAACCACCTGTTTTCCAAAGGTCTGGCATTTGCAATGATTTCAGCGGACTTGGGACAAAGCTTATCCTGCAGCTGAGCAGAGCCCTCTTTCTTTTACCCCCCACCCAGTGACATAGGCTTGGGGAAGAGCAACATGGTTGTCCAGTAAGGCTGAGGATTCAGTTGTGAGCCTGTGGGGAGGTAGTAGGTACCTTTGCAAGTATTCACCATCTCAAAACTGGAAGATTATTATCTGGACGGATTGTGCTGTGGACATAAGTTTGGTTAGGTAGTCCTTTCCTACTCTTCCTGGTTAAGTAGCAAGTCCATGGTTCTGACTTGGTTAATGTGCCAGGTAACTACTTGCCTCCTACTCCAGGTTTGGGACTGAACTGTAGAAGAGCGTCATGGCAGTGCAAGAGGCTGTTTGAAAACCGAGACAAGAAAGGACCTCTTCCAGCTGCCTCAAAAATGTGAATGGGTTATTGCTAAGAGCTAAGGAGCAGGACTGGGTAATCTCTCATCTGACCATGTGCAAAATCTTGTTGAATGCCCCTGTTCCTTTAGTTGGGCAGTCAGCTCTGCTATGGTGAACATTCAGTCACCACCTTCTCTGCCTCTCACAAGGAAGCAGTCCTTTCCACTTTGTCCCCTTTGGACCTTCTTGACAGCAAAAGCTGTTGTTTTGTTGTTTAAAGATAGGAAAGGACCTCCAGAACCCCCTGTCTTTAGGGAAATCAATAGGGGAGGATGGGAAGTAAGAGCTGCATATCAAAACTGCCTTCTATTTTACTCCCGGGGCAAGGGTTTATAAAGTATAGGAGGGTGGGAGTCCTGAGGTGAGCAGAACGGTGCTGCTTTATTTGAAATGTTTTCTTACCTCATTCTGTGCCCCACTAACAGAGCCCAGCCTCATCTGTCTGGCCTGGGTCCATGTTCCTGTCCACTGCTCCACTGCCTATCTGGTGCAGCTCATGACTCCAGGTGCTGCTTGCCATGCCAGCTTCTACATTGACCAATTTCAGTTCACCTCTCTAATTCTCCTGCTTCTGAAGTCTGCCCATTTTTCTTTTTCTTGATCTCTTAAGTTTATATGTTGTTTCTTTTACTTTCTCCTGTTTTCGTGGAAGACACAGAAGAGACCCTTTCTTTAAAACTCCCTCTATTTTGATCGGAATCAAAAGAACATAATTTTTTGTATTTACAAGGCAATGCCATGCCTAAGCATTTCACTATAGGACTGCCTTGCTAGTATGCCCACTGCTTTGTCTTCATGAGTTATTAACTTCCCACCTCCACTTGGATACTGCCTCTTAGGACCTCAGCAGAACAATGAAGGCTGACTGACACAGGGATGGAGTTGGTCCTGATTTTCTTTCTCTAACCCTTCCTGTGTATGTATCTCCCTTATCCCAGAAGAACTTGGACCTTATAGAGTTAAGGAAACCACAATGATTGGAACTTGAGACTCTTGCCTTCTTCCCCTGGAATTGCCCTGATAGGGATTGGGACCTAGTTATAGACTGATCTTTATTCAATAATGGTGAATTTTCAAAAAAAAATTAGATGGCAGGAGTAAAGGAATCTGGAGTTATCTTTGCCCTTGACATTTTGTCGACATCTCCTAAGAAAATGCCGAGGGAAAAGAGGGTCTAAGTGAGACTCTGGCCTATTTCCAAACTGTTTTGGAAACAAGGTGAATATAAGGGAGAAAGGCAGTGATCCACTCACTCTTCTTTTAGGTAGGGAACTCAGATCCTGACTTTACTATTTCCTTTCTAGCCTTTTGTGGTTATAGGAGGAAGATGTGGGAAGTAGTTTTGAGTAATGGTTTGTTCACCATTACTTCCTTCTGTTTTTTTCCTTGTCCCCACTACCAACATAAGGGGAATAGCCCCCTGCCCTGGATAGGTATAAAGTGGGCTCAGTCCAGCAGGTGCCCTGAGGGGATAAACTACTTTTTAGGGAAATAATGTCCCCTACCATATAGTTGACAGTGGTTAGGAACTCTCCCTTTCCCTACCTTCCTTCCCTGTAACAGCAGAATTCCTATTCTTCCCTCTTAATTAATTGTATTGATCACCCTGCAATCCTGTTATGTATCTGAGTGTGTGCGTGTGTGTATGTATGTATGTGTATGTATGGGGGAAAGGGGTTCTTTAAAATTTCTGTGGTTTGTGGCTTTTTCTTCCATACATTAGTTCCCACCACCGCATGCCCAGGGGCCACACTGCCTGGCATTATCGCATGCTGGGATCATTGGGGAGGGTAGTGACAAACTCACCACTGTCCTTTGTTTCGGAGATTCTTATTTTTGCATAAGTAATCCATCCTATACAGATAGCTGATTAATTCTCTGTGTTCCCTTTACCCCTATGGCTGCTGGTGTAAATAATCTGCATCTCCCCATTGCTAAACAGTAATAATAAACAAAATTTTAAAAAATGACTAGTTGGGCTCTGTTTATTTTTTTAAATTGTATGTTTTTCAGATATTGACAGCAAAGTAAATGTTGAATGACTTTTGAAACAGTTCTTCCCTGAATGGAGTTGTATCAGAATAGAGGAACATGGTTCATCCTATAGAATCAATCTAATCCTGCAAATTTAGCTCTCTGTAACATCTAGTGAAAGAAACAAACTGAATAACAGTTTTCCATTTTTCCTTTTCCATATAAGGCAAGATTGTGGTAAAATAAATACAATCCAGGCCTGTTGCCAGAAGTTCACTGTGATAGTTCAATTTGAACAGAACTCAGATATTTTAATATATATATTTACCATCATTTCAGCTAATCTCTTGCTTTCGAAAGGCAAATGGTTTGTTCATAGAAGATGTTCTTGCCATTCTAAAGACAACATTTTTCCCATTTTTTTAAAATCCCATTTTTAAAATATGCTTTTAAGTTTTTCATTTTGTTAAAGTAATTCCAAGGTTTTTCATTTAACTCAATGAAGAGTTTCAATGTTTCTAACAATTGTATGTAATTCTTCTTAGTATCTTTCAAGATGACTTTTTTCTTTTTCTCTCCTTTTTTTTTTCCTAAATGTCCTAATTCATTAAACAATTGCGAATTGGAAATAGTTTTTAGAGGAATAAAATTGTCATGGAAATGGAACCAGAGAAGAAACTCTGGCTCAGTAGTATTACTCAGGTAACCTTGTAGATATATAAATGGTATCTACTCTTATTTCCTTCTAAGAGGGAAATTTCAATGTCATTGCCCAGTTTAAACAAAAGACAAGGGTAGTGATAATTTAAGTTGAAAAAACAAAATTTTGACCTCTGAAAGAGGACATAGTGCAACTATAAATTATAGCAAGATAAGTTATTAAAATTTCATCAGTATTAATCATTTTTGAGTTCACTATAGGGATCTACTGTCAACTAGCATTCAAATGCAGCTAAGGCAAAGGATTGCAGATTCAATTTTCTATAATTCCTCATGTCCAACTTCCTAGGTTTAACATCCTAACTACAGTCATGTGACACCAGTTGAGGAACCTGATGAATGGTTACTTGATAGTTACAAAGATAAAAGAAGTGTGCTGAAGTAATTAAGGATTCAGGAAGAACTTATTTTTCATGTATTTATACTTAGTAACTGCTTTCTGCTAGAATCTTCTTGAGTTGTTTTTTAAAATTGTTTTCTATAGATTTTCAGAAAGATGTTTAATGAAATGACAACATGAATTTGGTGAAAGCACATTTACTAAATATCTTTTCACACTAGTGTTCAAAATGGTAATGGTTAGCAAAATATCTGTTCTCAGGTCACCTTGAGATAACATTAGACTTTGGAAGATTAACTCATGTAGAGAGTATAAACTCTTGGATTCTTATTAATGTTCCAAAAGATGCCCTTGGTGTTGATTTTGGAAAATCTCTAAATGATGGGCTTATTTGAAAATGGCTTGTGGATAAACCCTTAAATCCTTAGAGTTTTGATTTTGTTTATTCATTTTCAAAATTTATATCATTTATTCATTTTCATTCCAATTACTTGAGCCATATTTAAGGTATGTGGACTAAAATAAATATTAAATTACTTTTAGGAATAAAAGTTCAGCAGTAGTGACGTGCCCAATAGTAATAGGAACAAAAATAGAATACTGGTGTTGTGAGCCTTAGGCTTTTTCTTGAAACCATATAAATATGAATTTAATGAATAAAAACTAAGAAGACTACATGAGAATAAAAAAAATTATTGTATTCATGAACAACTTCAAAGCAATGAGTTTGAAAACGATATAACTCCTCAAAAATGACTTAAGGAATGTGTAATATTTTTAGATAAATGAACATCTAAAATTTTAAGAGAACCTATCCCCTCATTACACCATCAAAGGGGTTAAAAAACAACAGAATTTTACGGTAACAGCAAACCACCATCTAAAAAAGCATATAGGACAAATTTAGACAATAAAAATGAGGTTACCAAACCAACTTTTAACATGCCCAAAGTAAACATCATAAGGTTAATCATGGGAGAGAAAGATTAAAAAATGATATTACTATTAGAGAAAAAAAAAGGAAATGTCAATAGATAGAGAAAACTAGTGAAATTTAATGCCCACTATTGATTATTTAAAGACTAACAATATAGAGGCAAAAGACCGAGGTTGAAGGATATGTATAAAAATCTACAAAAGTTTTGCTTAATAAAAATTTCTAGGAAGCATTCATTTTAAAAGCAGGAATGGATGAAAAAATTCTCATTGACCTTATTTATATGAATACTTTTATAATCACTATAGATATAACATTGGAAATATTAAGATAATGCAGTAGGGATATGGATGTGGCTCAAGTGGTAGCGCGCTTGCCTATCATGAGTGAAGCACTGGGTTTGATTCTCAGCACCACATAGAAACAAAATAAAGATATTGTGTTCACCTAAAACTAAAAAAATTTTTTTTAAAAAAGATAATGCAGTAAAGTAGCTGAATAAAGCTCAGTACCCAAAATCAGAATTTTGGCATCTTAAAAATGTTATATTTGGGAACTAATACAATAAAGTATAATTGTCCTATGAAATGATCTAAAAGAAAAAGATATAAATGCTACAAATATCCCAAGTCAACAGAGAAAGGTAGGATGTTAAAAAAATATATAATATCCTTAACGCAACATATGAATTGAAAATAATCTTGACTAAGATGCAAATTGATATTTTCATGAACCCTGACAAACTAAGATTTATGTGAAAGCTAGATATAAGAATATGAAATTTCTTTTGTAAAAAATGTGTCTTACATATGACTTTGATACAGAAACATGCACATTGATAACAATTTAATTATTTATTCTGATAAATAATTAAATTGGTATTATATTCAGTGGATCATTAACTAATATTCTGGAACATTATCAATGAATGAAAGTGTGCTCTAGATACAAAAATTCATTCTCATGAGGATTAAAGATAACTTGAAAAGTAAAATTTTGAAACTTATGTTTATATTTGTGTGTAAGGAAAGAATTGAAAGTATCAAACACCCAAATCATTGTAACATTGGACCATCATAAAATTAAAGCTTTGCTTATTAAGTCATAGAAATAAGCAAATAATCCGATATGCTAGTAGTTTTGTAGTTCTTCCAAGTGATAAAGATTTACTTTAAAATATACAGTCAACACATGCACAAAATGGAAGAGCAGCTCATGCTTAGAAGGAAAAATCTAGATGGCCCAGAAAGATGTGAAAAGTTCTTTTAAATTCAGAAAAATATAAAATAAAAACAAATGACATACCAGTTTACACAATTCAATATGGTTAAAATAAAAAATGATAATGAATTTTGAAAACCATATGGAGCAATGAAAACACATTGCTAGTACACTGCAAATTGGGAAAAGGTTTTGGAAAGCAAGTTTGAAATACCTATGGCAGTTGAAAGCAAACATAACCAATATTTCTACATCATGTAGCACTGTGTATAATATGAAAATATTAAAAATGCATACTCACTAAATAGAAGTAAAAATAAATTAATTGCACAAATGAAATCTTTAGTATAACATTTTTATAATTTGCTGTTTTTTATTTGAAGCTTAATAATAGGCAAATCAGTGCTGTCTATTAGGATGGAAGACATACACAATGAAAAGTATGTAAAAAATATTTGACTAGACTTCTACTTTTTAAAACGTATGGTGCACATGAAGCCTGGTACACATCTGAATTCTGAATAAACTGAAACAAAGATACTGTTAAATGCATTGTTATCCTCCCAAGTAAGTAAGGGAAATGCACAGAATTCTCAGTTCTTTCTTTTAATATACACATATCAGAAATACATGTGAAGAAAAAAAAAGATGGCACTGGGAAAAATATACATACCACATGGGAATTGGAAAATAGGCGCTGATCATTAAAAATTGAAATTATATTTCAAATGAAATAATATTTTCAATCTTCATGAAAGAATGCGCAGGCAGAAACTGATAGGTAGGTAGGTAAGTAGGTAGATATTCAGACACGCACCTTCCCAACTTCAGAGAACAGATGATAAAAGTGAGAAAGACTGTCATAGCCTGATGTGAAATAAATTAATTAATCATAATGACATCATTATCACTTCCTTTGGGAATTTGTGCCTATATACTTGCTTTTACAGAATTACCTCTTCCTGATGGAGAAACATGACTGAGAAATAATATATTGAAAATGAAATTATATTTCTTGAGTACCTGACAGAATTTTTTTTCAGTGAGCATTTGCACAAAATATAAATTTGCATTAAATGAAACATTTATTCCTTTAAGGTTTTATTTATGCCCATCACACTCAAAACCTATTAATTCTCTTTTTAAAAGGGAGTTGTAATTCTATTGTTTATTATTTCTGCTGATTCTATAGAACTAAAACCTCTTTCTTGTACATAAGATTATTATATACAGAATATAATAGCTATGAATGATGCTTTTAAATTAAAAGATGAAACTTTAAAGAATAAGATACATTATTGAAAGCAAAAGAAATAGAACTTCTAGAAATGCAAAACAAAGTATGCCAAAAAAGTTAAAAACTTGATTTACAGGTGATAATCAAACTGGAAAAAAAAAAAAAAAAGAAAAGGAATGAATTAGAATGAAACAGTTCACATAGACATCAGAGTATATAATTGTCTGGCCTCCTTGTTTCTCAGTGATTGTCTACATGCCATTTTTAAAATAGATAATCAAAAGGTGAAAGTGCGATAAAGGGGGAAAAAAAAAAGAAGTAACACTGACACTGTAATTGAATGCAATTAGAGAATGGCTAGTCCTGGGAATGGACACTGCCAGCATTCTATAGACCCAAAATTGGAAGGCAGAGACACTGAGTAAAGGAGAAATAACCAACATAAATTTGGAAATATGTTGTAATGGAAAAAGATAAAGATGCTTCCAAGGAAGGGAAGCTACCTACAAACTTGGCATTAAAGAACATGCCAAACATATTTTAAATTATTGAAAATGCAAATGTTAAAATATGATAGGCAGAATTCTAAATATGGTCTTTCAGGAATCCTGTGGCATGGCTATTTACTCAAACAGAAATCTATATTCCATTGTGAAAGGACTGTACAAATATAAGTAGTGTCTCAAGTCTTTGGCCTTAAAACAAGTATGATATTTGGTGGGCTTAATCATGTGAATATTTTAAAAACAAAAGCATTTTGCCATCTGTTAGTAGAATAAAACAGGGAGATTTGAAGTATGGGAAGGATCCAGTGTACCACCCTCGTGGTTATACAAAATTACATACAAGAGGAAGTGAGGGGAAAGGGGGGAAAAAAAGGGGGAGAAATGAATTACAGTAGATGGGGTAGAGAGAGAAGATGGGAGGGGAGGGGAGGGGAGGGGGGATAGTAGAGGATAGGAAAGGCAGCAGAATACAACAGACACTAGTATGGCAATATGTAAATCAGTGGATGTGTAACCAATGTGATTCTGCAATCTGTATACAGGGTAAAAATGGGAGTTCATAATCCACTTGAATCAAAGTGTGAAGTATGATATGTCAAGAACTATGTAATGTTTTGAACAACCAACAATAAAAATTTTAAAAAAAGAAACAAAAACACACACAAAAAAAATTAAAAAATAAAAATAAAAAATAAAGATGAAGAGGGTGCACCTTAACGACTATGTGTGCATCCAGAAGAAAGTGATCTCCAGCAGATGGTGAGGAAATGGGATCTCAGGCCTCCAGTCATAGGATGGGGCATAGAATTCTGTGAACAACCTGAATGAGCTTGGAAGCAGATTCTTTCCAGAAATATACAGATCAGAACCCACCTTTGTTGGCACTGGCTTCAGTCCTATAAGAATGTAAGTAGCAGTTTCAGCAGAGCATGCTCTGATTTCTGAAGTAGAGACTATGAGATAATGAATGAGGGTTGTTTGAATCAGCTGTTTGTGGTAAGCTATTATACAGCAATAAAAAACTTGTATAGTTGTGAGCTTATCTAGATTTAGGATTACAACAATGCACTAAGGCAAAGACAAGATGCTCTGTATCATGATTTATATATGAGAAGAAGGCAAACACCCTGGAAAGTATTCCTGATAAGTTTTGTATGAAAAAAACACACGTCTTCTGTCAATGTTTCTAATGTTTAAAATTACAATGAATTTAATACTATTTTATTATTTTTTTATTTCTCCATATAGCTCACAGTGATAATGAGAATTTTAAATATTTTAACAAACATTTTTAAAAGTCATTAAGCGATCCTTATTCTTCCCATTTATTAAAATGGCTTTGCACAATTTCAATTTGCATAATTTTCATAATCTCATCAACTATGCAAAGTTGGGCTGCCTGTATTTTTTTATAAAATATGTCCAGAGATATTAATACTGTATCTCTTCTAATAATATGTATTTATAAAAATATATTCTAATTATATATACATATGTATATATATGTATATAAATATATATAAAATTAGCAGTGAAGAAATGAAACATTGACTTTTTATAGATAACTTGAAAGGTTATCTGTGAGTCCCCTGGTTAGCTCTTTGTGGAAGTTTATATAACAGAGAGAAAATGGAAAAAAAATAAGGAAAGCAGTTTCTAGCAAAAGGGAAAAAATAATAATATGAACTCCATGAAATAAATATATTTTAACCAAGAATTACAGAGAGGATGTAATATTTGTATTACCAACAAAAACAAAAAAATCTCAGAAGTAATTGCATAAACTAGAAAGAACCAAGTATAAGAAGGACAGAAATGATAATCAAAATGTGTTTCTCATGTGAGTTGGAATATGGTTATTCTTATCAACTTCGACTTTCCATTTATAATAACAAAGGTATCAATGTACTTCACAGTTATATGAACTAAATAAGTCTCAACTTAGTTAGGAAAGTGTGTAGTGACAAGCAAGGGTTAAACAAACTTTTCCTCAGAAGATAATATTAAAACTGAGAACTAAAGAATAGTTGCCTAGAATGAATTTGTCATTTAAATGGAGAGTTAGTTGGACGTGAGTAACAAGAGGGAGATAGAGAAGAGGACAAGGGATTGAAGGTGGTATGTTAAAAATGAATAACCACCAAATGAGAAGTTTAAATTTCTGAAGATATTGTCATTTTGTGCCTCTTGAGGATGGAAAAAAATGTTTTTAACATAAAATCATGTCTTCTCTATTCTTATCAGAAGCTATATATAATGGCTTAGATATTAGGTGTCCACCAAAAGCTCTTGTGTAAGACAATGCAAGGAAGTTTAAAGGTGAAACGACCGGGTTATGAGAGCTTTAACCTAATCAGTGCATTAATCTGCTGATAGGAATTAACTGGGCAATAACTGTTGACAGGCAGAATGTAGCTGGAGGAGGTAAGACACTGGGGGTATGTCTTTGGGAAATGCATTTTATCCCATGTCCCCCCACAACTCCCATCCTGTTTTTTCCTGGTTCCATGTCCCTAGCTAATTTCCTTGACAACAGTCTTCCTACATGCTGCTCTGCCTTACCTTGGTCCCAGAGCAATGGAGCTGACTATCTATAAACTGAGAACCAAATAAATGTTTCCTCCTCTAAAGTTTTATTTGCCAGGTCTTTTGGTCCCAGCAGAAAAAGCTGACTCAAACAAAAGGATTATCTACTATTGTAGATAATATTTGTTGTTTACATAAACCGCTTCGTAGGATCCTGTCAGGTGAATAAATAAGTCACAATTAGGAATATTATTCTACAGAGCTTTTAGAAATAATCTTTCATTAATATAATAACACCTTATACCAGCAAGGTTAATCTTACATTTGCAAGATGAAGTGCTTTCTGAAATACAAAGCGACCTCTGCATTTTGAATGTGCTTTTATTTCCTAAATTTAGTCTTCTTCCACTGCATGTATCTCAATTTTCCAGCTCTTTCTGTTTTCAGACACACACACACACACACACACACACACACACACACACACACACACACAGGAGCTATAAGTTTAAATCAAGCCCTGAGGTACTAATTTCAAAGTAAAGTTAGGTAATGTGCTTTTTCTCTTGCTATTTTGTCAATTATATAGTTCAAGTCCTTACTTGCAAACTGGCTACTTTTATAGTTTGAAGGTAGATTAGTGTTGGCCTGGAACTTATTTCCCTTACAGCTAGATTTTCTTTATGAATGAAAATTGCTTGTGTTTTTTCCTTGGTATTGAGTTCAACAATTGATCCAGACTTTATGTAATAAAGGAAATAATATTAATATTAATCTTGGCTCTACATCAAGCTTTGTGACCTCAATCAGATCACTTCATCTCTCTGGAGCAAGCATTTATTGATAAGTGGAAAAGTTTGGATAAAATGATATCTTGGTTCCCTTATATGTGCAACACTCTATGATACCATGAACTAAAAAGTTGAAAAATTACCACCAAGCACAACTTATTCCTACGAGCAATTTTCCATCTACATATAAGGTAAATTGCACAGATAATGGATTCTATCAGTTTATGACTTTCTATTTTGTGAATTGTTCTAGGGATTTCCCCTAAGCCTATCATCACTTCTTTCCTTTGAAATATGTCTTTCTGAAATTATAATCTTATCTAAA
Organism: Ictidomys tridecemlineatus; assembly: GCF_052094955.1. Taxonomy (NCBI): domain Eukaryota; kingdom Metazoa; phylum Chordata; class Mammalia; order Rodentia; family Sciuridae; genus Ictidomys; species Ictidomys tridecemlineatus. Next base: position 41,450,342 of record NC_135482.1, on the reverse strand, counting down.
ATTTTATCTAAGTTTTACATTTACATATCCAAGGGCATGCTAGATGTCTCAAGCTATAGGTTTCATTTATGCAAAATTGAAGTCTAGGAATCTGAGTTTTCAACATGTGATCCAGTGAATTTTACATATTCTAAATTTTGAGAACCACATACCTATATAGAAAACACAAAATAACTATATTCTTTCTTTTTAACAGCTTTCAATAGAACATCCTTAGGATGTTTGAGGCCTAAACAATGGGTTTTCTTCTGTATATATTAACCATTCAATTTATATATAAATCACAAATTTGATAACAGGTGAGAAATAGTATTTATTGATGAATATACAGAATAATAGGTAGAAATGGGATATTTCTTTATGGTTTAATCAATGCACATGAAAATATGTTGTCTGTGGATAAGAATTGTATTCTATTTGATCCGTAGTCTCTGCTTCCTCTTCTTTATTTTCAAATGTGATGTCCCTAGCTAATGTCATGTCTCCTACTGCAAGAAAAATGTAGTAATGCTATTTTTGCTCACAATGACATTGTTCTTAGGAATGTTGTTCACCTTGAAATAATATAGATTTCTTGTTTCTAATGTTTCCAAATTCCCTCTATTTAATGCTTATTACAGTATACATAATGTGACATCATCCACTGTACTTCTACAGCTATTCTATCCAAATGACTTTTTCAAAGGTTTTTTTAATATGTTTCATTCATAACAATCACTGATATAAGTCTTATCAACAATATTCAAAAAAATATTTATCTAATTTGATTTTTGGATATATTAAATTTATCAAAAGGTAATTTAAATAATGTATATATGGAATATTTGGAGACTTCTCAACATCTTCAGGCCATAGTCACTGCTTTCCAAAGATGTGATCACTTTCAGTATTCACCAGAACTTGCTTCCCATAAGTTTGCCTGCACAAATTCATTTTTTAAAATTGGTTCTAGTTGTACATGACAGTAGAATCCATTTTGACAAAAAAGCATGGAATACATCTTGCTCTAATTCAGTCCCCAGTAACTTCCTTCTCTTCTCCTCTCCCCACATTCTGTACCCTTAACTCTACTGATTTTTCTGCAATTACACATAGTCATTTTTTAATAGTGTGGATAGACAGTACTTCAATAGAGAGAAAAATACCACTTTCATTCACATAAGAATGTCAATCTCATGTACTAAATAAGTATCTCATGTACTATATAACCCTTAAGTAATACCATGCCAAGGGAACATGAGGTCACCACACTAATTGGAGACAACTGCAGACATTCATCAGGCTGTTTTTGTGGTAGTTTAAAGATTGTGAAAAGTCCTTGGAGACAATATGCTCAGCCACCTGTGGAGAAACAAGTGACATGTTATATGGAGTATATACAGGAGGTTTGGGTAGCTAGTTCACTCGCCAACAAGGGAAACCACAGAGGATGCCACAGGGTAAAGGACACCTGTTGCTGTTCTACCAATGTTTAGTGGTAAAGGAATAACCCTGTAATTGAAACAGACACCCAAAGGGGCAAGATCTAATACATGAACTCACACATTTGGTTCAAGTCCAAGGGCTGGCTCGGACATACACTATACTAGATCTTGAACTCATACTGAATCCACGAGTGTTAGTTTTAGAGAAAATTTCAAAAATTTTAGGGGAGGCACTCCAAAAATGCCGGAAGTGACCTGATAAGTGAGTCCAGTGCAGAAGGTAGTACAAAAGATGGTATTGAACCACCATATACAAAAGCTGTTATCTTCTTTTAAATTTAAATGTTGGCTTCATTCTCTTTCCATTCAACCATAGCTTTTCTGTCATAAGCTGTATACTACATATTCCTAAAAGTGTGTGTTTGTGTGTGTGTGTTATGAAATTTATGACTTTGTTAAAACCATCCTATTGGTGAAAGATGCACTATCCTACTTTCTCTTAAAACTTTGTCACAGATCAATTGACTCAGGCAGTTGGAATGCATTTCCAAACTTCCAATTCTGTTTCATTAGTCAATGTCAATCCTTATACCAATTCAACAATATTTTGATTATTGTAACTGAAGTAAGATGCAAAAGCATTAAACAAGAGTTCTTCTACTTTGTTTTTATGCTTCAATATTTTCTTTTTGGTTATTTGGGGTCCATTTAAAGTTAATATGAATTTGAGGATCAGCTTGACCATTTCAGCAAAAAAAAAATGTAATTTTTATAGGGATTGCACTGAATCTGTATATCATGAAGTAACAAATAGTATTTTTAATAAATGGTGGTGAGATAACAAGATAACCATATATAAATAATAATATTAGACCCCTAGATCATTTCATACAAAAATTTAACTCAAAGTATCTCAACAACCTAAATATAAAAGCTAAAACCATAAAATTCTAAGAAGATAATATGCATGTAAATCTTCATGGCCTCAAATTAGTGATGATTCCCAGATTTAACACCTTAAGGTAACAAATCAGAAAATAAATAAATTGGACTTAAAATTTAAAATGTGTGCATCAAAAGACATTATTAAGAATGTGAAAAGACAACCTAGAGAATTTAAGAAATTATTTGAAAATCCTAATTCTGATAAGGGTTTATTATCCAGAATATATATGTGTGTGTGTGTGTGTGTGTGTGTGTGTGTGTGTAAACTATTATAACTAAATGACAAAAAGACAAACAACCAAATTAAAATATTGGCACAAGATTTGAGCAATCATTTCTCCAATGGAGGTAATAAAAGGCTAGCAAGCACAAGATATTTCACCTTAATGATAACTATTGGAAGTGTTAATCCAAATCACAATGAAGTACCCCTTTGTGTTCATTAGGATATTTTTAATAACAAACTGGAAAATAACAGATGTTGGCTAGCATGTGGATAAATAGGATCTATAGTACATTGTAGATGGGAATGTAAAATGATATAAGAACTATGGAAAATATTTTGGTGGTTTTTCAAAAAGATAAACATGGAATTTCCATATGACCTGGCATAGATATATTACAAGAGAAATGAAAATATAGATACACACAGAATATTAGACATAAATGTTCAAAGCACCGTTATTCATACCAGAGGAAAAAGCAAAACAACCAAAATGTCCATCAAAATGGATGAGTGGATTTAAAGTTTTATATATATAAAATGAAATATTATTCAACCATAGACACAATGATATACTGACATCTTGGACAAAACTTTAGAACATTATTGTAAGTGAAAGAAATCAGATTTTTAAAATCTATGTATTTTATGATTACTTAATGTGCTATCACAGAACAGGCAAAAACATAAAGATAGCAGTTTAGAGGCTACCAATGAAGAGGAAGAAGGGAAAATGGGAAGCGATTGCTTAATGGGCACAAAGAGTTTTGTGAGGTAATGAAGTCTTGAAACTAGAAAAAAGCTAGTGGATCTACAAGATTGTGGATATACAAATACCTAAAAAATGCCACTTTAAAATGGTTAATTGCACGTTATGTGAATTTTACCCTAATGAAACAAGATAGACAGGTCAATCCCAAGAAATCTTTTCTAGATAGCATGTCCAGAAACAAGTCCAGATTCAATGGTCCTACTCATTCCATAATACCTTATGTGTGTCTCTATTTTTACATCCTCATAAAATTGTGTTGAAAATTTATCTTGATATATCAACATATAATACTAAATTATAAATTTTTGAGACTAGAGACTATATCATACTCTGGAAATAATCCAATACCTGACACAAAATAATTGATTTATAGTTGTTTTAATTTGATGGTAACTTGACTACTATCCAGAATATTTGTATAACAGTTTGTCTAATTTTTAGGTACCTAATCATTAGTCAAATATATTACTTGCATTCTGTTGAGATTCTTGTAATTAGTGCCTCCAGTCTGTTTTCACTACTTATCGTTTATTATCAGTTGCCTAATTATTCTCTGATAATTATTATATAATTAAATTTTATATATGATTCCTTTGTATCACTTTGATACATGCCAATTGTTGCTACAAACTCTTGAATGATGTGCCTTTAAACATTTGTACTTTGTAATATATGGTAATGTGATTATGCTGGTGCTATAGAACTTCTTTTGATGAATTAACATCTTCTATGTTCCACTTTCATTAATATGTTTGAAGCCTAAAGACCCATCTGTCTGTGCCTTGTGATAGACAATTTAAGTCACATTGTTAAGCATACTAACAGAAAATTTTAAATTTTTATTTGTAGTTGACAGAATGCAAACTGAAAATATTATATTCAAGTGGATTGTCATTTTTCAAAAATTTCTTCAAAAGCAAAACTCAAAACATATCTTATTCAAAAATATGCTCTTTGAGCATTACTCCCAAATCTCTAGCTCTCTGTTTCTCTTTCCGTCGTGTGTATATAGTGTGTAACCAATTAGTAAATCATAATAGTTTTCCTAATATACCTTATGCATATTTATCTCTTTTTCTCTTCCTGTATTATCCCATGCCAACATGAGAAGTCATACCCAAATTATCAATATTTATTTTTTCCAAGTCATTCTAATCATTATGTTACCCATTGTTCAAATCAGAAGCCTACTCTATTTCCTAAAGGATAACTCCATATATTTCAAGTTTACATTTAAAACTTCCCACAATCTGATTCTTTACTATCTAATCTTTTCTAACTTCATCATTAATTTTATTTACTCAATCTACTATAAAATGTCACTTTCTTCCCTTTCTAGGTAATATCTGTTAACTTCTAGGATTCTTATCCACCTTCCTAAATCCTACCTGGAATTCCTCTTGTGTTTTAGTTTTGGTGAGTAGGAATTTCAAGTTACTAATCTTATTATGACTGAAACTAAGTTCCTCCACTTTCTCAACTCTAGTGATAAGTCATAGATGCCATGCCAATTACTCATATGCCAACAATATTGTTATTTTCATCATCATTCAAAACTCCTCAATCTTCAATGTCCCACAACTTTAAATTCTGATCACTTTCTTTTATCCTTCCACATCTTCCATATAATTTGATTCTTACTGAGGCAAATGGCCAGATAGCAGTTTCATCTTTCAATTAATTGGAAATGTGAATGCATCTCCTCTATTCCTGGACAGTAGTGACCAACAAACACACTGTACCTAAGGACCCAATATTGGGATCTGAGGATTAAGAAGATGGCCAATAGTTATAACAGTAGATGTGCAGGTTGAACTTGTTTAACTTTTGAATTAAATCTGTTCTATCACCTATATGGCAAAGATAGGTCTCATTAAACCAGACAACTAAATGACATTTACCTTCTATCATAAAGTCTGATCATATATATTTTTTTCAGTAAACATATTAAGATACTGTTGTGTTTTGCATCTGGAATTGTCCCCCTTAAGAAAGCTCATATTTTGGAAGCATAGTCCCCAATGCAGCTTTCCTTTGCCATATTCTTCTACCCTGAGATTTGCCTCAGCTCAATCCCAGAGCAATGGAGCCCACTAAACGTGGACCAAACCCCTGAAACCATGGACCCAAAATATACTTTCCTTCCTTTAAGTTGTTTTTGTCAGTTATTTTGGTCATAGTGATGAAAGGCTGATCAACATAGATATATTTTGATAAACATTATGAGAAACACTGAGAAATAAATTATGAAATCCCTTTTGTACTCTAGATTCCAAAAGCAATCAATTTAAGAATATAAGATAAATCTTAATTTTTCTATTTCTCAGTTGAATTATAAAAATGAGATAATAGATGCTACACTAACTAAACTTTAGTTGTACAATGTAATTTGTAGATAATATGATAAGTTATTTATTAAGAGAGGTAATTGATAGAAAGCAGAGTATCTTTTGAGCATTCATAGGATTTCTTCTGTTTGATAGAAAGTACATAAAAATTTCTATATCACAGCAAATTGTTTTAGTCTGAAGCAGTTATGGGACAGAAAAGCACTCTATCAAAAATAAATTTATAAAGAAAGCTTCATCATAACAAAGAACTTGTCTTCATCTTCATAGACCTCTTTTTCACCCATACACAAAAAATAATTTTTGTTAGCACAAGACTGCATTATTTTCTTTTCAATTATATGTTGAGATCATTTTGAATATTATAAGAGCAAAACAGCTAAACATGGAAATTAAAAAATATTTCTATTATTTTGCAATTGGTAAACCACTCTATTTATGAAAACTTGAACATGAATATTTCTACCACCGTTGAACATACTTTCAGAAGTAGTGATAACTTTTGGGTGAAATAGAAGACATTTAAGCAGGTCTAATAAAAAAGAGGATTTTGTTGTTAAGAAACACAAAAATGGTTACAATGGCATGAGGTGTTGGATTTATAGTATTTTATTGCTCTGTAGTTAGTTCCATATATAGTGATTTATTTAGCATTTTGCAAATATATTTCTGCAAATATTTATGTATACACATATCACTTTATTCTTACCATTTGTTACTCTTAGGACAGATAAAATTTAAATTCATGTAAACACTTTCAAACCCTCTATTAGTATTGAAGAAATACTCTGTGGAAGAATACAAGTGAAAAAGGATATATATTATTTGGGTGCTTACATGATAAAGACAGTTTTATTACTCTTTAAAAACATGGTTGTAAGTCAGTTTCAATTCCATAAAATACCTGACATATATGTAACACTTTTAATGACTAAAACTTTTAAATTTCTTTTAGTACTACAGATATAATATCAATTTTCAAATCTTTGAGATATTTTTTATAGCATACATTATACATCTGTGCAGTTACTGGTTTAATATTTGATACATGTTAGCATAATATAATAAATATAGTTTTATAGGAAGTATAGTTAGATTTTTTTTTCACATTTTAACTAATGAGAATTACAAAATTTTAATTGATGGGATAAATACATAGGATTTTCCATAGAAGTTATATCTATTTCATGTGAAAAATGAATAGTTAGTTGCATTTTATGTTCTCCTTTGTTATTAAATTATAGGAATTATGTAGTTTTCCTAAAGTAAGAATTTATTGCTTTACTCATTTCATAAAAATGCATTGTATAAAGGTGACTAACATTTCAATAAATTGTATGGCATTTTGTATTAACATTGAGTGATCTTGTCATTATGTAACTTGATTCTCATTGTCTGAGTTTTTAACAAAAAAAGTTATGCAACATGACAGGTTAAATTATAATAATTATTTTTTAAATTGTAAAAGCCTAACACATTGTATTATCTATTTTTCCCATAAATCTCATAGTTTTTCCATAGAGTAAAGATTTCATAGCATGAAAAATACACACTAAGCAGTGGACCTTAGCTTTTATTAATTTGGGTTGTAGAGCTTGAATAAATAACAATTATTTTCCCTGTTCAATTACTTTCAATTTCATTCTTATATTTGTGACTTTTTTCTTAGATCATAGCAAGATTGTGAACTATAAAAAACTGATAAGACAGAAAAATTAAATGCCATTTTATCATAATAGTAACTTTTTCCATTAGTTCAAATATTTATAGACAAAAATGATAATGCTGTAATTTGCTCTTAAAGTCATTATCTTCAGAGAGTCAAAAGTCAAGATAGTCACTCTCTAGGAGTACCCTGACAAGGGAAATTTAGAATTGCATGTGTGCAGCAGGTAAGACAATGAGAAAATGGGAAAAAATTTCTGAAACAAAAAATACATATATATATATATATATATATATATATATATATATATATATATATATATATATACACACACACACATATACACTACTCACAGGTCCCAGAGCTGTTAGGAGCATTGAACAGAAGCCAGTAAGAAGTCTGGAGGTGTTCGACAGGATTCAGAATTGGGCAGAGAGTGAAAGAAAAGAGAGAAAAAGAAGAAAGAGAGACAGGACCTGTGGAACTTTGCCTTTTCAAAAGTCCACAGGTATGTTAACCCTTAGGCTTTTCGAGGAGGGTTGGCTAAATTTAGTGAAAACATGCAAAAAGGAATGGATTTATTGACACAACCCTGATGTTGATCATTAAGTTTTACTGTGTTCAAACACTGTGGGGTATGTTGGGTTTTAACTCAATAAGATGAGGAATAAACAGGCTATATCATGAATAACCACAGGAGGAGGGAAAGTTTTAACTAGTTCCAAGATGATGGAATAACACTGGGTTTCAAAAATGGATGCAGGGGCAGTAACTGTATTAAACAAATTTACAACATCATCTCTACTGAAATAATATCTACTAATGAAGACTATATGAGAGTCACACTCAAATTAGTCTAACTACTATTAATTACAGGATATCAGTTATTATCAGGGAAAATAATCTACAGGATAATGATGTAAAATTTTCCAATAAAAGCAATGTTAACTGATTTGTAATAGTTACAATTTCTGCTAACTGAAAAAATAAAGGTAGACCTAAGGAGATATTGGAGAACCCAAAGATGGTATAGTACATCATACGTGTATTAGTATAGATGGTAAAGAGAATTAAGCAAACATTTTTTTTTGTAACTGGTATTGAGCCCAGGGGAGTTTAATCACAGAACCACATCCCAAAAACTTTTTTATATATTATTTTGAGACGGGGTCTCACTAAGTTGCTTAGGGCATTGCTAAGGGCAGTGCTGAGACTGGCTTTAGATGTAAGATCTTCTTGTCTGAGCCTCCTGAGCCACTCAGATTACAGGCAGGTAGGTGGTACACAACTGGCAAAAACTAAGTTAACTTTATCTTACAGATATATGCAAATAAATGATTGGATCTCCTGTCTTAACAGGATCAAAAGTGTCAGTAGTGACCACACATCCTTCTTTTCCTGTAATGACTTGGCTAATAGGTATGTTATTGGTAATGCCTTCTTGTCTTTTGAAAGTGTTGTTTTTCGATGGTAAAATATATTTCTACCTTAGTAATAACTCACATAAGAATGGGATGTTTTTCAGATATTGAAGGTCAAATTTTAATAAAATTTGAAAGATCAAATCTTCAAGGGAAGTATTAAATATTCATATAAAATATTTTGATAATAGTACATAACTATCAGTTAGAAATAAACATTTTTTGCATTGACAGTCAAAACGTATAATGAATTAGCTGATGGAGTAATTAAAAATATGTGAGAAAATAGAAGAGACAAAGTTATTTGAAACAGTGATTTCCATGCTTTATTTCATTTGGAATAAGAATGGACCAAGGACAAACTAAAACAATGAGAAATTAAAAGATTGTAATATGGTCTAGGAGTTACATTTGGAGCAGTTGTAAGTGAAAGCAAATATTTCAAACCTCAACTTCTATCTTTATGTCTCGGTCACAGAACTTTGGAAAGTTTACAATATGAGAACAAATCTCAGACACTAAGGTGATAATCATACATAATTTATATGGAAGGTAACATCTAGCATCTTACAAGTGTTAGGAGCTTTCATCAATGAACAGAGGTGGACAGGAAGAATTTAGAGTAAATTGCTGCTTCCAGTGGGTGAGTAGTTGTGGTTCTTGGGTGTGAATACTATCTTAGGCCTTAAAAGTCATGTGTTGGTAGACATAAAATACAATAGAACAGTGCTAGTCAATAGAGTTATCTGAAATGGCAGGAAAGTCCTGTGTCTAAAACTATGGAATACTGAAAATGCAGGACAAAGGTAATGTTATGTCATGTAAATGGACAAGAGAGTCTTTCCTGGCAGAAATCAGCCTTTTTGTCACTCTGTTTCTGGCTCCAAAAAGAGAGGAAATAAAAGTCAGGTGATATATACCTAGGATTTCAACCTTATATAGACTCTTATCTCTTTATGCCTCTGTCTAATAGCCACTTGGTTCATTATAACCTCAATAGCTTTCTTTCTCTCTGGATCCATTTCATCCCAATTTCCTGTGGGATGAAGAAAAAGAATAATTAGCAATGACCCTATTTTATTAATAACAACTCATGTACCTAAATAATCCAGGTATAGATACTAAAAGTTTAGACCCCACAATTTAGGGATTGGTTAGTTCATTGTACCAATGGTAAATATCAGAGTAAATATCTTGAGTTGGTTATCAGTAAACTCTTAAGAAATAGCATACAGAATTAATTTTTCTTTCAGTAATGATAATCATCACTATCGATGATTTAATACTTATACATAGAGCAAGAAAAAAAGCACTATACCATATTGATAAATTCTTTACACATTTTACAGTTCCTGTCACTGAAGGATTTTAGTATTCCTCTGAATATTTAGTATCCTCTCAATTCTAAAGGTGTTGAGTACTTTCAGTGTACCTGTCATTGAAGTATGTGAAATTAAAGAAAAAAAAGTTCTAGGTCATTTCCCATGTGTGTGATTTTTAAAAACTGTGTAGAGTTTTTAAAAATTACATATGTCTTTGTGTGACATTTTGTCAGAAATATGATTTATATATAAAACTTCATGTAATGATTTGTATATTATTTTGTCATATATTTACATAATGTTAAGTATAATATTGAGTATATTCTCAAGGAGAATCAATTTTATCCTAATCATCAAAATTAAACTGTAATATTTTTGTAAGGTATAAACTATTTCACTGTATAAATGTGGGGACTGAGGCATAGCGATATTTAGTTAATTTACATGTGCACACATGGATTTGATTCATCCATCAAATCATCTATTTTTTTATCATTACAGCAAATAATCTCACATTTAGAGGACTTTAAATAACAAAATTTTAACTCATGGTTTCTGCGAGTCAAGAGTCAAGGTAGAGATTAACTGAGTGTTCCATTCTAGACTTCACCAGGCAGAAACTGGTGTCAGCCACAGATGTTATGTCATTTGGAACTCTCAAATTGATTGTTGGCAGAATTCAGTCCCTTGTGTTTGTATGCATGAGGGCCCTGTTTTCTTATTAGCTCTCAACTCTCAGATTTTACAGGTTACCCTTTGGTCCTTGCCACAAAACAACCTCTCTGATGCTTTTACCTCTTTCAAGGACTTATAGAATTGGTCATATCCATCCATTGTAATCTCCTTTTGCTGAACTCAAAGTAGAAGAGTAACTAAATCACAAGAGTTACTATCATAGTAACCCGCTGCCAATACACACATTTAAAAGAAGTAAGTTATAGATGTGCATACCAGAAGACGGAAAGATTAGGGACCACCTTAGATATCTGCTCATAGCTACTTGCACATGAGCTTTTGCTTTACTCTTTTACTTCTTAATGCCTGGAACGCTACACCATTATGAGGCAGAGGGCATAGTTTTACTCACTGTCATTTCTTGTTTACTCTCTTGTTTGGTCTTCAGGGAAAATAAGCACTGAGATAAAACTTGGGAGAGGGTTATTCTAAGTTCATTCTAAGTTTCAAATAAAAAATGGACAAGAAGCCCCATCTATCTAATCATGGAGCTCTCCAGGTTGTTAAGTTCATTCCTATGCATATCCAACATTGCTCATCAACAGGAAGCCCAATGACTACTTTCATTAAAGCAAACCATCATCTAATACTTAGGGATCTTGGTTGGCAATTTTTATTCCCATTTACAGTGAAAACCTACTGGTGTTACATAGGATGTGTATAACAGATTGACAGTCGCACTTTTTGGGACACTGGCTTAAGTAACCTTTGTCATCCAGGTCCTTGAGCACTTTTGAATTATCATTCTCATCCACCCTTTCCAACACCCTAGTCTCAAGCACTCTACCCAGACAGCTCTTTTCTCTTCCTTTACTACAAGAGATATGCAGAATAAGCCCATTTCTTGAAGGCAAGGACCATTTACCTTAACATAGTTCCTTACAGAGTGGAGGATTTTCTATTAGAATTTAGGTTTCATGAGAACTAACCATGATTGTCTCATATACTGTCCAACACAATGTTTCACACTCAATAAATTCTGATTGAATGAATTATAGAAGTAAATATGCATTGATTTGAATAATATTCTGTTATATAATTCCAAGGAAAAGCAATGGATTCATTCTGATCTTGGTAAGGAGGAAAAAAAAATCTCTTATTGTTATTTGGTTATGAAATCTACTTGCTAGGTATTTGTGTATGACAGGTTTATAATCTAAAGAAATTAAGAATTATTTTTAAGTCCACTTTTGTAAATAAATATATGAGCTCATACTTTAAAGAAAATTCTAAATCTCTGATAGTTATGAACTTTTTTTGTGCTTAAGAAGCTTAGCAGTTTATTTGTCCTTTTCTGTCTACTGCACTGTGACTTTAAACAATGAAACGAAATGCTCTGTCCAGTTTCAAAATACAAATAAGATGAATTAATATTCATCTCAGAACTCCCATTTCCCAGAAGACCTTTAGCAATTAAAGTTTGATGAATCTATTTTTTGAGTGGGCAGCATTAATGATATCATCACAACTTTTTTAAAGGCCAAACTTCTAGGCTAGAAGATGGACAATGAGATGATAATTTAGTCACAAAATTTATATTTTAATTTTACATGGAGGAAAAACTTGTGATTTGGTAGCTTAATAGAGAAAAAAATTTTTATAATAAAACATACAGTTCCACAATAAAAGAATTTAATGAATTTCAGAGTGGTACAATTAAATTTAACCACTGGAACAGAGAAAACCACTCTGGCTTTAAAACATTTCTTCATTTGTCTGCATTGTTCATATATCCTATTATTTTACTGTTATGTTTGCTAAAATTAATTCACCCTAAGGTTTTATGAACTCTGGCTTATCTTTTCATGTCATCAAGAAAACTGAATAAAACTTTTAATCTTGATTATTTTTTTTCACTGACCAAACAATATTGACCAAACCTCAGCTATATTTAGGGTAGCAGATGATTTAATATATCTGATGAATGTAATGTTTGAATTGAATTTTTGAACAACCACTTTTCAAAAGAGTTCACACATTGGAAGCATCATTTTTAGATTTGAGAACAAAGACTATTTATTAAGAAAATAACAATCTGATAAATAGATGAAGCTATAATTTTAAATGCCACCCACTATCACCCAATGATTTTGTCCTTTGTTTTTAATTCTCTGGTTTTGCTACAGGTCAACCAATTACTGAATAGTTCAGCTAGAGAATAAGTAAAAGAGATTCTGATCATCATTTAATACAAAGGGTCACTGATCTAAAAAACACCTCAACTGTGATCTCACAGAGTGATCAAATGAATTTATTAGATTATTTTGAAGTATACTTTTGGGATTGAGGTAAGGAGCCAGACTATAAATAAGGAGGCATACATGTTCCTTCTCTTTCCAACACAAAGATGGATTGTGATCATTTGCCAATCATTTCTCAAATTCAAGTTTTCTCACCTCTAAAAGTCATCATCATCATAATTTTGACCCTTACATCCTCACAGTGATATTGTAATATTGAATTAAGTTCTCAAATGTGGCATGTTTATTAAATAGCGGTGCATTTCATTCTGTGCTTCAGACCAGTCAAAATGCATATATTTAATGAGAGTATACACACCTGAAATTTTAGTAATATGTTTAGTAGACAGATCTAGTGGAACATTCATGAATTATTCTCTTTTTAATGTGATATTATCTGATTTTGAATTTTTATTCTACTTAAAAATAAACTTACCAATCCAGAGGAGTAATGTTTCTTGTAATTTATTTGTCTATTTGGTAATTGAACCATGTATCCAAGTACTCTAGTTATATTGTGATATGATTGTCTCGTATTCTTTGAGACAAAATATACTCCCAAATTCTCTCAAAACTAGGAATCTTCTAAGGCTCACTCTGTTTCTTCTTTTAAGCTATGACATGTGCAATAGAGCAGCTATGTCAAGGAGCAATTACTCAAGAATCAGCTTTATCACAACTTTTCTCTTAATTGCTTACTTCATGTTTTCTAAAGACCTATTTCATGGTCACCACAGGATTGCCAAAATCTCTGCTCTTCTTGGTGTATGATTTAAAATAATACTAAGCTTTCTCCAAAATGTAACAATTTGGCTGCCTCATTCATCATAGCTTTTTGTTCATACTCCTCCACTATATATATATATATATATATATATATATATATATATATATATATATATATAAAAATAGAGAGAGAGAGAATGTTTATATTTATATTCAATATGGAGCTGAGGGTGTATGCAGTTCAGTGGTAGAACATTTACTTTTCATATGTACATACATATGTATGTATGTATATATAAAGTGTGTATGCACATAAAACAATTGCATGATTTATGTAGCTTCTCTCTTCTCCGTTTTTTTTTCTATTTTTGTCTAAAGACATGAGACATATAATGATTTCTTTTATTAAAATCCCACTCCATTATCACTTAGTAATAAGGGAAATAAGTCGTCAACCTGAGTATGTAACTATCATCGGGTTTGAGCATTGCATTCAACATGGTGGACAGAATATGTGTGATATGTTTTCCTGCTACATTATGTTTTATACTAAAGAATCACTCAGTTTCCTAAAATAATTTCTTATACTACCACCTTATATTTAATAACAGAAAATACCTTTTCTGCTTTTAGGTCTTAATATACTTTATTTTAATTATCAGAATTATTTTTGTATTGCTGTGAGATACTGGATTATTATACACAATAGGAGAATTGTGTAGCATATTGTTTTATTTAAAACATCTGACCTATCCAGCATAATTGAAGTTAGCAACTATTGTTTAATAAACTTTTGATGCTATGAATATGTCAGGCCAAATAAAAAGCATTTTTAAACTCCCAGTTTGAGTCACTAAAACAGTATTTGTAAAAATGCATGTGTCTCGATGACTATTGATCTGAGGATTCTATCTAAAATAATGCTTAGTTATGTACAGCATCTTAATAAATACTTTATTTCTCTTTATACAGGTAGTCTGGCAGCTTATATTTATAGTTCTATTACACTACAGATAAATATCTTATCCCTTCAGATTTCTCCCATAGGTCCCAATATTCTGAATTTATGTATGCCAAACTAGTACAAATATATTTTCCACACTAGCTTTTTTTTTTTTCATACTGAGTATTGAACTCAGGAGTACTCATCCACTGAGTACTCCTGAGTTGCTTAGCACCTTGCTTTTGTTGAGGCTGGCTTTGCATTCACAATCCTTCTGCCTCAGTCTCCTGAGTGGCTGGAATTACAGGCTTGTGCCACTGTGCCTGGCCCCACTGGCTCCCTTTGCCACATGTGATTCATAGACAGAATTTAATATTTAAATTGAATATGGAGCTGAGGTTATATTTCAGTAATAGAACATTTACTTTGCATCCATGTGGCTCTGGGTTCAATCCCAGCACCAAAAACAATTCAGTGGTTATAAATTAATGCAGCTTAAAAAAAATATTTGCACCCTGATATTACAATCTATGGTAAGCCTAGACAGTCTATGTTGCTACTGTCTTGATGGGATTTAAGGTTTAAAAATCACTTGACTCTCAGCCTATTTAAACTGCATTTCTCAACATGAGTCACCTCCATAAGTTTAGCAAAAGCCCTGAGTTATTACCTAAAAATACAGCATTTAAGTATGTCTCATCTAATAATTCTCATCAGCTTGTTCAAAACCCAATCCAAACCCTAGAAAAAGCACTATACAATGTGACAGTGCTAGGTTTGAAAATTATAGAGAACCAAGATTTAATACCTATAATCTTGCCATTTTAAACATATTAGATAACTTTGGTTTTTCTCATGTGTACAATAAATTTTAAATGTAACTTTTTATGGTTTTTGTAAATACTAACATATCATACACCAATATACAGTATGTAATTGCTTCATTAAAGCTTATCCTCTGGAGTAGCAAAACTATGTACTTATTGTAGGTATTCTCACTGTATCTGCCCTGCAAACTGCCTGAGTCAATAGTTTGTAGTAGGACCCTTCTTTTGAATTTCAGGTACCCTGGATATGTCTGGACAAAGATTCTTTTAGGGGTGTGTCAAAAGGAAATACTATGGGTATAGGTTAAGTGTCCTTCCAAAACTTATATGTTGAAGCTCTAATCTCCAGTACCTCAGAATGTCACTGTATTTGGACAGAGGGGGTCATATGAATGAGTTCTGATCCAATATGACTGGTGTCCTTAAAAGAAGAGGAGATTAAAATACTGACAACATGATAGAAGGATGAGCATGTGCACACACACAGAGAAGATGGCCACCAAGAAAGATGCCTCAGAGGAAATCAAACCTGCCCTTGACAACTTGACCTTGGAATTCTAACCTTGAGAAATGTGAGAAAATAAACTTCTGTTCTCTAAGCCACCTAGCCTGTGTTCTCTTGTTTTATTAGCCTTAACAAGCTAACCCCATGAGGTTTTAAAGCAAATAGATTTGGTCTGAAGTTGAGAACTCAAAATCTGAAGGGAAGGAATATTCCCAGTAATATTATTCTGATGCCTATAAATCAGATTGATATTACCAAGTTCCCACAGAATTATAACCAGTGTTCATTATTATCTAAAAGATAAAATAGAATAAAAACAGAAAAAAATGTTTTGGTATATTTTATGCAAATAGTCAACAGCTTTAATACTGTCAGCATACCCCAAAGCAGAACTCATGATACCATCGACCAGGGATGACAGGGAAATGCAAGCAAATGCAAATGGCTAGCATATTGACTCAGAAGCATCAAAAGAAGAGATAGAACATCATGCATTTTACTTATAAGCATAAAATATATTTGTAGTTCTAATTTCTTAAAGAGCACACTTACATATAATAATAGTTTATTTAAAGATATATTGAGATATAGCGTATTAAGACTTGAGTTGACCAATGAGCATGTCTGTAGAATTAGTCACCAGGAAAAAGAAAGTTTCTAAAATGTATCTGCATCCAATTTTCCAGTGATTTGTTTTTGACTTACTTATCAATCCAGCATATATTTGGAAATAAATTATCTTAATAACTCACAGAAGAACAGTCTGATGAAATGAAGTTGTCAAACATTGGCATTATTCCCCATCCATGAAAGGCTTGAAAAGACATTTTAATGAACAGTATGTTTAGAAAAACACAACTTCTCTGAAGCCAAATAGCATGAGGCTAATAGGTAAAACAAAATGTAAACAAAAAGAGCTAATCAAGGACAAATCTGTGACTTAGAGATGTTTTCTCATTTGCAATGCAAAAATTCGCTGAGGTTTCTTCCCATCTATTGACATTTGGTGACATCTGATTTTCTTTCACCAGTGTCCATGTATTCTTCAGTTTTCATCCCTTTACTCATTCAACCAGTGATTACTGAGTCCTCTCTAAGTATCAGTCACTCTCAGGGTTCTGAGTGTTAGAGTATTTGGAATACCAGAAAGAATCTCTGGTAGAAAAGAGCTAAACTGGCTTTTCTGCTAGGACTAGAACCTGCCAGCCTCATTCCTAATTCACTCATGTCTGTACCACTCAGCAGTCATGTTTTCACATCTCATTTTCATTTTTCAAGTCTCTCCCCACATTATTTTTGATACTTCAATGGGTAAGGATGCCAAATACCTCTGCACCACAGGAAGATCTCATGGGAGAAAAGGATGTTTCACAACCTAAACTTAAAGGCCTGGAATAGAGTTTGAGGGCTTAAATGAGCATGCAAAGTAGAATTGGTTTCAGCTGAAGTAGCTGTTATTTACTCTCCAATCTGATATCTTTATGATTTCATTATTTTCCAACCCTTCTTGCATTACTGCAGTATTTACTGATGTTAATATAGGGCCTAAGGGTGTGAACTCTGGAGCCAAAGAGGTGGTTGCAATCAGTCGAATGATCACGGACATGTTTCTTTCTCTCCTGTACTTCAGTTTTCATATCTATAATAATTTGAAGGATCTATTATAGAAACCTCATAGAATTGTTGTAATAACTGAATGAGATGCTTATGAAATGATCTTTGGCCAGTGTTTGCCTACATATGTGTATGTTAATAGTATGTCAGAAATTCACTTTACACTCTATATTTTGCTCTGCCTCTGTTTTACATTCATTTACAGCCACTTCTGCTTCATGGATTTTACTTAACACCTTCTTTGTATATTTTTGGTCTTCCATCTACCTTTGTCCTGCTCCACTATCTGAGTGTCTTTATTCACCTCTCTAAAATAGAGGATTTTCATTTAGTCACTATGTTCCATGTTTGCCTCATTTTGCTGAAAATGAGGTCTGTGCTTGTTTTCCCAGTCCATTGCTGGCCTGTTGTGACTAGGAAGGGAAACACACATGGATTCCCTGTGATTAAGAGAAGTTCTGCAATGAGACCCCAGTAAGAGCCTCTCCCACGGGTCCAGCACTCATGAGTGGTGCTTGTTCCCTTAAATCCAAACAAAGGTTACACACATTGACTCTTTGATTCCTATTACTAAGAGAAGATTATGAATATATTGGAGATCTTTCTAAAGGGGAGAAGTGTCAACAAATAATGAAATAAAAATGAATAATTAGGAAGTTAGATCAAAATAAAATAAAATGGAAAGCCTGATGTTTTTCCCCCAGAAAAAGCAAGTTATGTTTTCCACAGCTGGAGGCTAAAAACAGCTGTATTATCTGTATGTAGCCCATTGAATGGAGCTCAGTCATTAATATTTTACTCATGTACACATTTCATTTTGATGCAATTTTCCTGTGTAACCAGCCAGAATCATTTGCAGAATATTTAACAAAAATGATGAAAATACTCAGCTGCATCTGTTCATCATTTGGCTAACCACATTTTTGCATAAATTTAGCATGGGCTTAAGCCACCACTATTATTTTTCTTCACTGTTTAAATCTGCATGCCAAAATTTATTATTATTCAGGTATCCAATCACCCTACCATCCTAGCAATCAAGTCAAAAGCAGCAAAGCAAAATTGAAAAGATGTTGTTTTCTAAAACTGCAAGCACGTACAATACCTCCCCAAGACAACAACTAGTGGTTGTTGCAATGACAAACAGCTTTAATAATGAAAATAGACTCTCGGTTTTACCTACACAGATGCAGTTTAATTTTCTTCTTCCTTATTAGAATCCTCAGTAGCTTTCCTCCTCCACTCTGCCCCTAGTTATAAAAATGAGTTGGCAAACACACCAGATCTATTCATTCTCAGTTTAATATACAATTCCTTATGCACACAAAGAGGTGAGACAGTTTCTAAAAACATTGGCTGGTAATGATGACAGTAGAATCTAATTCCCTCAGGTACTCACTTAATACTTATCTCTCCGCTGGAGAGTGTAATAAGGTCGTCAGGATTATTGAAGTTGACAGAGCACCAAGCTCAGATTAATTACATCATAGGATTCAGAAGGAATTAGAAAAAGCAACAAAGCGGCCCTTGGAAAATGCAGATATTTTTTATACTCTCTAAGGATTCTCAACGTAATATAACACAAATGAATGAAGAGTGGCTAATACAATTGTTTTGAAGGTTTCACAGTACAGATACTGAAAGATTAATTATTCTGAGAATAAGAAATAGCTATCACAAACTGAAAGAAAATTTCTCAGAAATAAGGGAAGAATAATGGAAGGGTGAGTAAAGGATATCGACGTGTAAATCTCCTATTATGTTTCAGTAGATTTACATTTGTTGCATCATTTAATGCTCACAAACATGTAGCATATACATTGCCCTTTAAAATGAAAACTGAGACTGGAATCAGAAGTTTTTGCTAAAATCTCATATCTGGTGAAGAGCAAGCAACATTTCAACATATCACCAAATGTCGATCTCTTTCTCTGTAACATATAGAACACAAAGTATTGTTCTTGAAAAGCTTGTGTTAGGTGGTACAATTTTTACAGAGAAAATGCATATGATTAGTAAATAAATGCATATTGAGTGGCTTCCTTAAATAATGCTGGGGATTGCAAACATTTATTTGTTTAAAAGATAATAATGTTAAGTTATTTGTAATTACTATAGGGAGATGTGGCCTAAGTCTAAAACTTTATAAAATCAGACACGGCAGCTTATACCATTACATGTACCAAAAACTAAGAATATATAATTACTGAAGGTTGGAAATTTAAACTGTACCAATATATGGAATAAAACAAAATTTTAAAAAAACTCCCAGACAGGTAAAATGGTTATTAGAAAGCACGGCTCCTCTGTTCATGTAGTATGCTTATACATGGAAATGATCCTGTTGTCTATGTTGAGAAGGCATGATGGATACCTCAACGCTGAGAACAAAGAATGAAAAGCACAGATCTGATTTCTAAGGACTGTCACTTACACACGCCTGAGTGTTTACTTAGAGGTGGCCATGCTGATCACTGGTAGTGCCCATCTTCAGCTTCCAGTAGCTATTAAAATAGGCAAAGAATCATTAGAAATCTAGGCTGTTAGGGCACTTCTCCTCCTCCCTCTCCCAAGGAAGCAGAAAGGCATTTCTTTATCTGCTCCTTGAAAAGGTGAAGAGGGGTCCTAAGGAGAATTAGTCATTCAACTGTGAGTTGTCTGTAGTAGAAGAGTTACAGCCGACCTGTTCAAACTTGAAGGAAAGAATGAAAAATTTCTCAGGAAAACATTGGGGATGTGTCCCTTAAGAGCTGGAAGGAAAGAAAGAATAGGCACCTGCACTTCTTTGAAACAGTTCCCAGGTTGAAAGCTTGCTTGGTGAACCTGAAATAAAATGTAAGGAAAGAGAGGAGAAGGGCAGGGATGCTAGCAGACCTACACTTCTCCTTTCCATGGGGCAAAAATTTATAAGTTTTGCAATAGGCCAGAAAGAAACCCCAAAGATCCCCCAAAGACCACCTCTTGGGATTAAGGGAAACCTCAGGTACAAAACCAGGGCAGTATCTCACAAGGTTCATGTTAGCAGACTCTTAGAAAACCAATAAGATCACCCACCAAAAGAAATGATGTAAGGCTGATGGTCTCCAAAGAAACCATTAATGTGTTCCAGCATATATGTCAAATATGGACACCTGCCAAAGCTAAGAGAACTAACTATTCATAGAAAATTGTTGGGGGTGAAGATGAGAGAAGGACATTTGGAAAAGAGGGAAGTGACAGTCTAGATTCTGTAGCCCATCCCACTCTTTCCTTGCTGCGGGGCCTATAGCATACAGGTAGGCCTGAACTGGGGAGAGATGAAAGCTTCAAATTGAATGCGAGATTAAAGACTTGATTTAGATTGGATTGGACATTTTCATATCTGAAAGTGACCTCCAAATAATAGTATATTCCTGAAATGCCATACAAAGAGCAAGAAAGGGACTTCAAGAGAGTGTAGTTCAGGCAATAGGAAAAAATTACACCTCCTTCTATAGTTCAGTCCTTTACATAAATGGGTTACATATGCTTACAAAAGAGCCTTCGGCCTACAATTACAGAATATTTGCTCTAATTCTGCAAAGCGTGTGGTCATTTTTATAATATTTATACTTTTTACAATATGACTACATTAAACAGCAAGTGAATAGCTGTTACTGGGCTATATACTGGTAACTGTGAGCAGTGATAGCTGTCAGCTTCAAAGCAAGGGAGAAAACAGAAACTATGTAAAAAGCAGCTTTGAAATCTGTATAGTCACATCGCTATTCACCATTTTGTACTGGAGTAAACCTCCCTTCCCTCTTCCTTGCCTCTACCCATATAGTCAACAGGATTTTAAAAAGTTCAATTCAATAGGCCTGCATACAGCCCAGGAGCATAAATTTTAGTTATTCTTAAAGTGAATTTCCCCTAATTTGCCATATTGAAGGGGAATTTTTTTTTTTTAAGTTGGAGACTTCCTGTTCATGGTGTTAGTAAAAAATGTCCCTATTTCCCAATGAGTCTTCAATTTTAGTGTCTTATCAGGAATAAGAAGAGCATAATACAATTTAATGATATCCATTCAAAACTAATTTTTAAATTTTTTCTGCTTAGGATGCATATTTTTAGCTTTTCAGAAAACTCAGTTAATTAGAATGATGAGTCTCCAATATATAACAACTATCCAAGATTTTGTGCAATGAATATAATAAGGGCCATACAAGGACTCATGAAATGAGAACCACAGAGATCTGAGGAAAGGCCAGGTTGTTTGGGCTGGTGTGAATTCCTCAGGAGCTTGGATTTAACTCCTGGACTCAAAGACTAGGTAATGAGGAGAGTTCATAAATATTAACCAGCACAGAAGGTACAGCACAAAATGAATTCAAAGGGGGAAGTAATTGCCCATCTAGTCCCCAGGGTGGGGTAATCTTGTGAAAAAGAAATTTGCACATTTAGCTCCCAGCATGTGTCTGTGAAGGGAGGACAAGCTAGGGGAAATGGCTGGGTTTATTTATGAGATTGCTTAAAGGATACATTACACAGAAGATAAACTGGAGAAATTGTATGGTCATATTTGCCCATATACAATCAAGTGCTGTGCACCACTGATGTATTCAATAAAATCATGAGATGCTGCATAGATTGTACAAAATAGCAAAATGAGGGCATTCTGCTTGGAAGATATTCAGGAGAGAGTACATGAAACAATTTATTGCACTGCCTCAACCCTGAAATGTCAGATGTTGGAGGGGGAAAAGCAAGGTAGAAATATATAAGGAAAGCCACTGAGAGAAGATTATGAAGGAAAAGTTCTCTCCCACAGAGAGGTTGTAACTTCTGTTCATTGAGCATTCCTGCCTCATGCAGTACTCACTGAACAGTGAATATTGGAAATATTGACCATGGCTGAAAATTAAAAAAAATATTTATTCAACTTAGAAAATTAAATTCAGTTCACTGAAATAAAAAAAGAGTAGCAAGAGTGATTATTTTATAAATAAATGTGAGTTGAAGGGAAGGCTTGCTTCATTATAGGATAACTTTACATAACAGAAAATGAAGGTTGTTTAAATATCATGGAGCATCAATGTTTCTATAAAGCAACATTATTAACATAGATATAAAATTAAAACAAAGATGAAATATATCATTATGCCTAATACAAACTTCCACTGGAACTTCTTCCCTTTCCTAACCAACGTAGTCTTTTTGTTCTTGTTTTCTACTTAATATGTGACCTTCAATGGCTTGCTCCATTGACTCTATTTGCCACTTCCAAAAAATCATCCCCACATTTAAAGTATCCTGAAATTCTTTGTTTTTCTGATCTCTCCATGCTCCTGTAGATGAAGCCTCTTCTACATTTTTCCCCATGTTACATATTACCTTCTTTGCATAAATACTTGTTAAAGATACAGTATAACCAGGCATTGTTGCAGATCATCAGCACCAGAAGTGAAAAAAAACTCTACCCTCTTGGAACTTATAAACTATTAGAGATAGAAAAGACAGATCCACAGCTGCAATTGCCTAAGGGCTAAGGCACAAAGGAGCAGAAAGCATAATAAGTAAAACCAGAAAACTTTCTCTCTTTCATAGTCTATGCTCCCTGCTTCTCTGTCTAGATAGAGAGGACTTTTCTAGGAACCATCTCTGTGTGCAACTGGGATAGAGTTCCAGCTTTCAGGCTTTCTTTGATTCCAGTTTGAAAGTGAAAGAATAAAAGAAAACAATATGGAAATAGGAAACTCACCATTGGTTCACTGTTACTGGAAGTTCTCCAGTCCTCCTGGAAGCTTCTACTTGGCACAGACCTGGCATTACTGCTTCATGAATGTTGACTGGGGTTTTCAAGTTTATTCAATGGGAAAGTCAGGATTCCACTCCCTTATTCCATTTAATACAACTCAAAACCCCAAAGAGAACAACTTTTATTCTCTCCAGCATCATATTTCTCTCTGAAAGATACAAGTCTCTCTTAGAGGGACATTCCTACTTTTATGAAAGATATTTATGTTGACATCCCTCTACTTTATTGGTCCCTGCAAATAGGCCACAGTTTCAGAAATGGGGAAGCTTATCAGTCCTCCTTAAATTTCTTTGTTGGAGAGACTAGAACTCTAGAACATCAAAGCCTTCACACTTCACACAGCCTCATCTCTGGCTCCCCACCTGACACACTTTGTGGTGGTGGTTATTTTTGCTTGGCTTACTATGTAGAGCCACAATACAAAGACACCCAAGCTACTTTTACATTGAAAACTATATAACATCCTTCTAGAAATATATCATAATTTGTTTATATTTTCTGGTTCAAATAAAAAAGCATAAAATTAATTATCCCCAGTGTTTTCAGAGACCTACCATTAAAG